>NC_091986.1:104199237-104499237 GCF_044704955.1 Pristiophorus japonicus
CTCCCTCCCTCCCTCCCCTCCTCTCTCTCCTCCCTCTCCCTCCCCTCTCTCTCCCTCCCTCCCTCCCCTCTCTCTCCCTCCCTCCCTCCCCCTCTCTCTCCCTCCCTCCCTCCCCTCTCTCTCCCTCCCTCCCTCCCTCCCCTCTCTCTCCCTCCCTCCCTCCCCTCTCTCTCCCTCCCTCCCTCCCCTCTCTCTCCCTCCCTCCCCCCTATCCCCTATCTCTCTCTCCCTCCCTCCCCTCTCTCTCCCTCCCTCCCCTCTCTCTCCCTCCCTCCCTTCTCTCTCCCTCCCTCCCTCCTCTCTCTCTCTCCTCCCCTCCTCTCTCTCTCTGCCTCCCTCCCCTCTCCCTCCCTCCCCTCTCCCTCCCTCCCCTCTCTCTCCCTCCCTCTCCCTCCCTCCCCTCTCTCTCTCCCTCCCATCCCCTCTCTCTCTCCCTCCCTCCCCTCTCCCTCCCTCCCTCTCTCGCCTCCCCTCTCTCTCCCTCCCTCCCCTCTTTCTCCCTCCCTCCCTCCTCTCTCTCTCTCCCTCCCTCCCCTCTCCCTCCCTCCCCTCTCCCTCCCTCCCCTCTCTCTCCCTCCCTCTCCCTCCCTCCCCTCTCTCTCTCCCTCCCATCCCCTCTCTCTCTCCCTCCCTCCCCTCTCCCTCCCTCCCTCCCCTCTCCCTCCCTCCCTCTCTCGCCTCCCCTCTCTCTCCCTCCCTCCCCTCTTTCTCCCTCCCTCCCCTCTTTCTCCTCCCTCCTCCCCTCTCTCTCCCTCCCTCCCTCCCCTCTCTCTCCCTCCCTCTCTCTCCTCCCTCCCTCTCTCTCCTCCCCTCTCTCTCCTCCCCTCTCTCTCCCTCCCTCCCCTCTCTCTCCCTCCCTCCCCTCTCTCTCCCTCCCCTCTCTCTCCCTCCCTCTCTCTCCCTCCCTCCCTCCCCTCTCTCTCCCTCCCTCTCCTCTCTCTCTCTCCCTCCCTCCCTCCCCTCTCTCTCCCTCCCTCCCTCCCTCTCCCTCCCCCCTCCCCTCTCTCTCCCTCCCCCCCTCCCCTCTCTCTCCCTCCCTCCTCCCTCTCTCCCTCTCTCTCTTTCCCTCCCTCCCCTCTCTCTCCCTCCCTCCCCTCTCTCTCCCTCCCTCCCTCCCCTCTCTCCCCCTCCCCTCTCTCTCCCTCCCCTCTCTCTCCCTCCCCTCTCTCTCCCTCCCTCCCTCTCTCTCTCTCTCCCTCTCTCTCTCTCCCTCTCTCTCTCTCTCTCTCGCTCAGCGGCACGAACAGCTGCAGAATTCTCCCTGGCTGAAGCACTTTCACACAGGTAGGAAGATGGTTTATTTAATCTTTTCTTGGCTTATAAATGTTTATTCAGGTTGGATTTATTTGTATAATATTTGTAGAAGTATAAATAAGGATTTATTGTCGAATTTAATGAGTTCCCTTCCCCCCACCTCGTTCTGGACGCCTAATTTGTAACCTGCGCCTGATTTTTTAATGTGTAGAACAGGTTTTTTCAGTTCTACAAAAATCTTCACTGGCTCCATTCTACTTTAGTTTGGAATACATTTTCACTGTGGAAACTTTCAAATCAGGCGTCAGTGGCCGGACACGTCCCCTTTTGAAGAAAAAATTCTGTTCTAAACTAGAACTGTTCTACCTGACTAGAACTGCAGAAAAAAAAAATGTGGAGAATTGCGATTTCTAAAATAGTCCGTTCTCCACCAGTTGCTCCTAAAAATCAGGCGCGAATCATGTGGAAACTTGGGCCCAATGGCATAATTAGTTAGTCAACCTCACTTGTGGAAATAAAAATCAGAATACACCTTTCACTATTATTTACCACGCTGCTTTAAATGAGCAGTGACAATTATTACTGATAACTTAGGACTGAAGTCCTTCAATGTTTACATGGCGGCTTTCAAGATAAAGATGTTGACTTTACTGTATGACATGGCTTTATAAGTAGTTTGTTCCAAAGTGCAATTTTTCAGAACTGAAAAGAGGACATAAGATGGGCTGGTGGTATGGGTGGGTACATGGCAGATGAAATTAAACGCAGGAAAGTGTGAGGTAGTACATCTTAGTAGGAAGAATGAGAAGAGACAATACAAGCTAAAGGGGACAAAAACAGAGAGGCCTGGGATGTTGGTGCACAAATCTTTGAAGGTAGCAGGACAGGTTAAAAAAAGTTAATAAAGCATATGGAGCTTGGGTTTTATAAATAGAGACAAAGGAAGTTATGATGAATCTATATAAACCACTAGTTCGGCTCCAGCTGGAATATTGTGTTCAGTTCTGGTCACCACACTTTAGGAAGGACATGACGGCTTTCGAGAGTGTGCAGAAGAGATTTTCCAGAATGGGTCCAGGGATGAGGGATTATAGTTATGTGGATAGAGTGGAGAAGCTGGGGTTTTTCACCTTAGAGCAGAGAAGGCTAAAAGGAGATTTGATAGAAGTGTTTAAAATCATGAAGGATTTGGAAAGAGTAAATAAAGATAATTTTTTTCCAATACTTGAATGGTCGATAACCAGAGGGCACAGATTTGAAGTGATTGGCAAAAGAACTAGAGGCGACATGAGAAAAACTTTTTAATGCAATGAGTGGTTAGGATTTGGAAAGCACTGCCTGATAGGGTAGTGGATACAGATTCAATCGTAGCCTTCAAAAGGGAATTGGATAATTACTTGAAGGAGAAAAATCTGCAGGGATATGGGAAAAGAGCAGGGGAGTGGGACTAACTGGATTGCTGTTCGAAAGAGCTGGCGCAGACTCATGGGCCGAGGGGCCTCCTTCTGTGCTGTACTATTCTATTCTATGACTAGCCAGTTTTAAGACCTGTCTAAGTCCAACCTCAAAGAAAACACAGTGTTAGACAAGGTAAAATCTAGTGAACACATTTTAAATTTTGAGACTGAGAACTTAGTGTTCATAGACAGTTGAACAAACAGTGTTCTACTGTACCTTTCTTACATGTTAACAGTGCTCCGATCAAACCTGAGGAAATATCCCTTGGAGCATCTACGTGAGAATGGTAAATCCAGGTTAAACAAGTGGGATCAGCATCTGTAGGTGCATACTCTTTCTTTACTATCCATCTGTACATGTGTCTTCCTCCTGGTGGAACAGCATCATCCATCTTATGCTTACCCGATGTACGATCAGGATAAAAAGCACCTGTAAGAAAGAACAACTCTGTAACTTGTGTACCAATATCTCTAAGAAAATAATTAAAGATTAGTGTATGAAATCAAGTTTGTCAATTTTTTAAAATTCATTACTGGGATGTGGGCGTCGCTGGCAAGGCCAGCATTTATTGCCCATCCCCATTTGCCCTTGAGAAGGTGGTGGTGAGCCACCTTCTTGAACCACTGCAGTCCTCGTGGTGAAGTACTCCCACAATCCTGTTCGGGAGTTCCAGGATTTTGACCCAGCGATGATGAAGGAATGCCGATATATTTCCAAGTCAGGATGGTGTGTGACTTGGAGGGGAACTTGGAGGTGGTGGTGTTCCCATGCACCTGCCGCCCTTGTCCTTCTAGGTGGTAGAGGTCGCAGGTTTGGGAGGTGCTGCCAAAGAAGCCTTGGTGAGTTGCTGCAGTGCTTCGTGTAGATGGTACACACTGCAGGCACGGTATGGCGGTGATGGAGGGAGTAAATGTTTAAGGTGGTGGATGGGCTGCCAATCAAGTAGGCTGCTTTATCCTTGATGGTGTTGAGCTTCTTAAGTGTTGTTGAAGCTGCACTCATCCAGGCAAGTGCAGAGTATTCCATCACACTCCTGACTTGTGCCTTGTAGATGGTGGAAAGGCTTTGGGGAGTCAGGAGGTGAGACACTCGCCACAGAATACCCAGCCTCTGACCTGCTCTTGTTGCCACAGTGTTTATGTGGCTGGTCCAGTTACGTTTCTGGTCAATGGTGACCCCAGGATGTTGATGGTGGGGGATTCGACAATGGTAATGCCGTTGAATGTCAATGGGCGATGGTTAGACTCTCGCTTGTTGGAGATAGTCATTGCCTGACACTTTGTGTGCCACAAATGTTATTGCCACTTATCAGCCCAAGCCTGAATGTCGTCCAGGTCTTGCTGCATGCGGGCATGGACTGCTCCAGTATCTGAGGAGTTGCGAATGGCACTGAACACTGTGCAGTCATCAGCGAACATCCCCACTTCTGACCTTATGATGGAAGGATGGTCATTGATGAAGCAGCTGAAGATGGTTGGGTCTAGGACACTGCCCTGAGGAACACCTGCAGTGATGTCCTCCAACCACCACAGCCATCTTCCTTTGTGCTAGGTATGACTCCAGCCAGTGGAGAGTTTCCACCTGATTCCCATTGACTTCAGTTTTACTAGGGCTCCTTTGTGCTGAAATGAGCAGGTCTCTGGAAAATTGCAGAATATAGATTGGTTGTGTCTATTTGAAACACCAAATTTCTGATTGGTGTGTTTGTCCTCCAAGTAGACCAAACAGCTTGGCTGGAATGTGTAATTTGATCCTGCTTGTTGGAGTATAAGCAAGGACTTTGCAAAATGTAATTTAACCCATTCATTTTGGCAGCCAGGCTTCAGAGCTCACAATGCTAACACTATTGCTTTCAGAGAACTTATAGGTCTCATCAAGCAGCGCTCAAACTGCTGAGTTCAGATAGGAAGGGGTGAGGCCATAGAGGAATTTTAACACGAGGATGATCATTTTAAAATCCAAGATGTTGGTGGACAACGTTCTCCCTAATTTCTTTGGGGGGGGGGAGGGGGGGGGGTCCCTTTAACGGGCTGCACGACCCATTCAAAATTTCTTGCATGTGCAAAATCTTTCATTCAAAAGGCCTACAGGCGACCTCCAGATAGTTGCATGGTTGCAAAGCTTAGCGGGAATGTTGTTGGTGGACCATAAGCCAATGTAGGGCAACGAGCACAGGGGTGATGGGTGACTGGGACTTGCTGCATGTTAGGACACGTGCAGCAGAGTTTTCATTGAGCTCAAGTTCACTGAGAATGGAAGATGGGAGGCTGCCCAGGATAACACCGCAATAGACGAGTCCAGCAAATAACACAAATGTAATGTTATGCATGTTGTAGGACCAACACAGAATATGCTCGCATTTGTTAAAATTCATTTATTTATTGCCCATCCATAGTTGCCCTTGAGAAAATGGTCATGAGCTGCCTTCTTGAACCACTGCAGTCTGGTGGTGGGAGGGGGGGAGGGGGCAGGGAAGAGGGAGAACATGGTGCAGGTGTAAAGCGGATGGGAGTGGAAGAATGTGATCCAGGCCTAACAAAGGGCGAGAGAACATGATCTATCTTCCCAGCTAGATCACGTTCTTGCTCTCATCCCTCCCTCTGTTAGACCTGGATCACATTCTCTTCCCTCCTCCACCGAACAAGTTCCTGACCTTTCCCCACAGTACCGCCCCCCCCACCGACTTACTGACCTTCTCTCTCTCTCTGAGCTCCTCTCCTCCTCTCCGAATTCCTCTCTCCCCCTCTCCGAATTCCTCTCTCCCCCTCCCCCCACCACCCCCAAATCTGCTCTCCTCCCCTTTCAATTTGCTCGCCTTCCCCCTTTGATCCTCTCCCCTCCCCCTCCACCTTTCAATCCCTCCCCCCTTCGATCCCCTCTCCTCTTTCCCCACCCCCCCTCCGCTCCCCTGACCACCTTCAAATGGAGCTGAGGTCAGCGGGCAATATTTTTAATCAATCACAGTGTATCTATGGTACCGAATGGTGCAATGTCCAACTGAGTGTAGCTGGATTTCGACTCCCAAATGGGAGTGGCCACCTTTGACTGAACAGACCATTTAGAATTTTATTTATAAAACAGACGATGCCACTCAGCAGTTGGATGAACTGTGGACATGCCAACTTCTTTTTGTTTAAAATTTGAATCCTGCTCCACTGCCAGGTTGCATCAGGCAGCAGCAGGCCACACCACCAACTCCTGAAATTAACCTGCTATTCATTTCAGACTTACATGAATGTATGGATATAAGATTATTTAGGGAAAATACTACAGCCCAATGTGTTTGATACAAGACAGTTATTATTGCTACAGGTGGAGTGTTCTAAGTCATTGTGCTGAATACATTTTATTTTTTATTGCTTAGTTTCAGCTTAATTTAAAATGATCTTCGAACACAATTAATTTACTGCTAACAGTACCACTGTGCCAGTTAGGCAACCATTGCTTCTGCAGCCCAGGCATAAGTCTGCAGACATTTCATATTCCAGAGACTTGAGCATATAATCTTAGCTGACACGCCACTGCAATACTGAGGGAGTGTTTCACTGTTAGAGGTGCCATCTTTAGCCTGAGGCCCCATCTGACCTCTCAGTTAGAGATAAAAGATCCCTTTGGCTGCCTCGTTTCCTACATTACAACAGTGGCTACACTTCAAAAGTACTTAGTTGGCTGTAAAAAGCGTTGGGATGTCCTAAGGTTGTGAAAGGTGCTATATAAGTTACCTTCAGAATCTTTTTCATAGAAGACACCATGTGGGTGCAGAGAATAAGGACGCGATGCAAAGTTTTTGAAGTGAATAATAATCAAATCTTCCACCTCTGCCCTAAGCAGCGGGCCAAGAAATCCCAGCCAAACAAGTTTAGGAATCTCAGTCAAATATGTTCCGTCAGTAAACTGTTTATAGATAGCCTTTTTGTACAATCGGCCAATCCTGTGTTCACCCCTTTTCAGAAACTCTGCTGCATGCCTATGGAGAAACAAAAATAAGATTAGGCATATCATGTATGAACAAAAATGCTCTTTATAAAATGCACACAATCAAAATTTCAGTTCCCTTACTGGGTGCACTTTCACTCAAATCTGTCTTTTAAAAGTACAAAGAAATGAGGAGGTTGTGAAGAGAGTACATCTTCAAATTAGAATGTTTTAGCATTGTGTCTTTCATAGTTATGACTTTAGTTATATAGGGGTTATGTGGTTGTTTCATTCCCTCTATCACATCCTTCATCATACAATTACAAAGGCACAATAAAACATCTATCTTGCTCTTTCCAAACAAACTCACCTCTTCCTTTCCTGTCTTCACACCATTCCTTTCTCACATACACCCCCAACTACTACCACCACTCCTTACTATGTCACGGCACACACACTTCCCTTTACATTAAACATCTCCTCATCTTCATCGCATCATACTTCTTCTTTCTTCTACCCCTCTCAACACATCCACTATATACACAAGCCCCACACATCTCCATTCACTTCTTCAACATACCCTCTCTTTTTACAGGAGACAGTACATAATTCCAAACAGTAGAACAGGATGAGTGGAGGAGTTCTCAACATCATCGCCCTCACACAGGCAAAGCAAGAAGCCTTGGAGATCACTGGCCTAGGAGAGACCCAAGCAAAGTGTCTGCTTATTACTTGTATCTCTTCATTCAACTCAGCACAGATCCAGCAAGCTTAGCAACTTCAACCTGCATTCTCCAGACTCTTATCTGATCATGTGAACCTTTCTCTGAAATCCTACCTCTTATCCTTTTTCTCTGTTTGAGAGGACTTTAGGGCCAAGCCAGGAGAAGAAAACTGCTATCCTTACACAGACAGCTGTACAAGGTATTTGAAGGAGTTTCTACTATGGCTGAGAGTGTAGAGGAGTCCGTATCCAGTCTCTGTTGCATCATCTCGCATGGCATCACCACTCCGCTGTCTACCCTGGATAGGATGGTATCCTCCAGGGATGTTGTAATGGGAGTCCTCACAGCAGGTGTTTATGCTAGTATGCTTTGCAGCTTTGGTGCAAATTCAAACAGCTGCCATGCAGACGTCGGGCTCCACAATGGAGAGAATAGTGAATCGAACAGATAGACTTTGAAGAAGTCAGTCATCTTCTGCAATCTGATCTCCCACAGATCACTAAAATGGATGAGCCCCAGCCCTAAGGGAGTGACAGTTGCACGATGGAAGCACTATGCGCTGGTCTCTCAGGAAATCTGCACATTCGCTTCCTCCCCACCCCCCACAGCTAGTACCCGCCATGGTGCCAGCAAGTCAGCTGGGCCAGACTGCTCGGGCACAAGCCAAGTTGTATGCAGCAGTCTGGGGCCGGGCCTGCACAGGTTCGAGCACCCAGAAGTCACTGACCACGAGCATCTCAGGAGGTTCTTACACGAAGGACAACTGTTTTCCACCAGCTCTGCTGAGGCCACTAGGGGAGCATCTCCTAGTAGTAACATTAGGAAACCTTATTTAAAGAAAAGCACTATGGGTTGATCACCTCGGTGAGAAATTAGAGGGAGGCAATTAGTATGATTGGATTTAATCGCCTTTATCACATTTGGCACTTTGGTCTGCAGTGTGGTTTAATGGCATGGTCAAATAAGGACTGTTGTGAAGAGCAGCTCTATGTAAATCCTCAGGGTAGGGGTGTGAGAAGCTCAGCAGAATCGCTGAGCAATGAGCTGATCCCTGACATTTTTGGTTGCCAGACACTGCTGTGACCCTCCTTCCAATGCTGATTCCTCTCCTTCTCCCTGGTCTTCCTCGTCTGATGATGACTGGTGTTGCCGCTCTTACTCTTCCAAATGTAGGCCCCTCTGCAATGCAATGTTGTGCAATATGCATCAGACCACGACTATGTGTGATGGTCTCTCTGTGGCATATTGCAAGGAACCCTCTGAGTGGTGCAGACATCTAAACCTGCTTCTTCTCCTCCTGACCCACAATAAAACTTCAAATACATTTTTAGAACTTACGTTACTGGGCCATATTTTGTCTCTCAATGCAGCTGCCTGCATAGCTTTGGCCTGATAGGAAAGGCACCACCGATGCCCCATTTAGACTGCAGGTAAAAAATATAGTTAGGACCCGATGACACCATTGGGGTCTGATTTGCATTTTTAAAAGGGCTGTCAGTGGGTGTCCTTTCCCTGCAATTTAAAATTGCAGTCAGTACGATCAAGATCAAAAGCGGGTGGGCAAGTCCTCTATTCCATTTTAACTGCCACTTTAAGACCATGGGGGAAATATTTGTGCGTGCCAACAAAATTGCAGGTGTCAATGGCCAACGTTGAAAAATTGACTTTGGAGGTTGGCAATTGCAATATATTCTTTACGACATCACAAACACAGTACACACAAGATAGCTCTGCAGAAAACTTATCATGTGACATGAACCTTTATTGTATTTACATCAGCAGTTGCATTACCACAGTAGTCCACTCATCATCATCAACATAGGCAGTCCCTCGGGGTTGAGGATGTCTTGCTTCCACACTAAAAATGGGTACTCAGGTGACTGATGGAACTCATTTTAAATGGTGGGAGATGCCTGTGCGTGAATTATTTTAACTTGGGGTGGCCGTTGCACACCAGCCACCACACGAGCTTGACGGAGCAAGGTCTTGGTCCAGTAGCAAGGGGATCCAAGACGACTGGAGACCAGGCTCCGTCGTATGTGCCAATACATACACACAAACTCATACTCCTACTCTCCTCCTTCCTTCCTCCTTCCCACGGGACCTCTCTCTCTACACGGAATTCATAGTACGCAATGTGAGCTTCACGACCTCACACCATCTCTATTGGTCTGTGGTGTGCCTTCCCTTGGTCTTGACCACTCTGCTCCACCTCTGGGCTCTGACCTATCTGCTCCTCCATGCCTCCTCTGTCCTCTCCTCTCCGCTCCTGACCTCGCCCGTCCCGACATCCGCTCTAGGTTAGAATCGGCGAGGAGCGGAGGGAGGGACCGACGAGTCCACTAGAGGGAGCTCTATTACACCTCCCTCCTTAATGAAGAAGTAGTAAACATAACAAAATAATCATCATACATAACTTGCATGGTTATACACAACAAAAGGTATGGACTTATTTTGCTATATTTACAAAACAAACATATCCACTAATTTTTTGTTTCGAGGAGGATACCTTTGCTCTTGAACAGAACCTTCCAAACATGGTGTCGAACTTAGACTCATTCTAGGCTGAGCCGGAGGAGAGTTTTTCTCCAAGGGATGCCCTTGATCGACATTTGAACTCTCTACAATTCAAAATGATTGTCTGCCTGACTCGGACTCTGACTTAAATTCTGACTGTCTCTTGGACTTGCTTCTAGTACATCCAAATGTAGGATTTGTTACTGGTACTCTACTTGTTACAAGACTATCTGACTCATCAGAAATAATCAAATCATTCCAACTTTCAACTCCTTCCACATCTGTAGGTAAAATATGATCAATGTGAACAAACCTAACCTTTCCATGGTCAAACATTTTGATCAAATATGTGCGAGGGCCACATATCTTCACTATTCTTCCTGGTAACCACATTAACCATTTATGGTGATGGTTCTTCGCTCTAACCCTCTGATTCAATTTCACACTTCTCTCTCTTACTCTACCTCTATCATGATTCTCTTTGTCTTAATTGTTTCTCTTCTACTGACTGTGCCAGGTTTGGCTTTAACAACGAGAACCTGATTTATGGCTGTCGTTTGAGAATCAACTCTGCTGGTGTTCTACCAGTAGTTGTGTGAGGAGTATTACGATAAGTAATTGGAAAATTTGCCAATTTGTAATCCGACAACTGCTGTTTGTTTGGATTTGGATGCAACATTTGCTTGATGAGGGCACGATTTACAATTTGTATTGTGAGCATTGCTGTACCATTTGAAGCAGGGAGTACAGTGGAACCTTGGTGATGTTTCTCACTGTTTCTGCTCATTAACTGCAAATTCTTCTGAACAAAATTGTGGCCCATTATCAGACACAATTTCTTCTGGGAGGCCATATGAAGAAAACAATCTTCGCAAATTGTCTAGTGTTTTACTTGTTATTTTCCGCCTCAGAAACACCTCTACCCACTTCGAATGGCTATCAATCACAATGAACAATTGTTGTGCTTCTAGCTCAGCAAAATCTACATGTAACTTCTGCACCACCCTGGGAGGCCATTTCCATAGTTGTAATGGTACCAATAGTGGTTTCTTGCTTACCAATTGACATGTTGTACACTGACTAACAATGTACTCTATATCTTTATCTAGACCTGGCCACCATAAGTAACTGAGTGTATAACTCTTGGTCAAGCACATTCTCAAGTTCTGGCCATGAAGATCTCCTAACAATTTGGACCTGAATTTATTTGGAATAACTACTCTTGCACCCCACATGATACAATCTTTATCCACTGATAATTCATTCCTATGAACGAAGTGTGGATGAATATCTTTCTCTGATAATTGTTTTGACCAGACATTTGCTATGTAATCATACACCTTTGACATAACGGGGTCACGTTTGGTCGGTCTACAATCTCTTCAGTTGTGACTGGCAGCGCATCAATGTATGGAAAATAGAACACTTCTTCCCTATTGGGTGTAACTTATGATGGGGATGGCAACCTGGACATAGCATCAGCATTACCGTGATCAGCTGATTGTCTGCACTCAATGTCATATGTATATGCTGACAAAATCAAAGCCCATCTCTGCATTCGGGCTACAGCCAAGGTTGGAACTGGGGACTTTGGATGGAGGATTGCAGTCAGGGGCTTATAGTCAGTAACGATGGTGAACTTATGACCATGCACGTATTTGTGGAACTTCTTGACCCCAAAAATTAATGCCAAATCTTCTCTTTCGATCTGCGCATAATTACACGCACTGGCACTGAGAGTGTGTGAAGCAAAAGCAATTGGTCTCCCCTCCCCACTATGTTTTACATGAGAGATCACTGCCCCAACTCCATACAGAGAGGCATCACATGCTAGCTTGATCTCCTTAAAAATGTCATAGTGAACCAACATGGTACTCTCTATCAACTGGCTTTTATACTCCTTGAATGCAGCATCACATTCTTCTGACTACTTCCAATGGACCTGGATTTTCAACAGCTCATTCAATGGATGTAACACCGTAGCAACATTTGGTAGAAACTTACCACAATAGTACAAAAGACCCAAAAATGATCGAAATTCAATGACATTCTTGGGAATGAGTGCATTTCTCATTACATCCAGCTTTCCCTTGTTTGGATGTAAACCATCTTTGTCTACTCTGTGCCCTAAGTACTCCATTGAGTGTTGAAATAACTCACACTTGCGAGCAGTCACTCGTACTCTATGCGTCTCTAGCCGTTTGAGCACTTCATTCAACACGCTATTATGGATTTTCCTTTTTGGTGTTGAAATGATCATCATAGGCGGTCTCTCGAATCGAGGATGACTTGCTTCCACGTCAAAAAGTTCAGTGTTTCAATGATGAACCGGAAATTCCAGGTCCGAACTAAATCTTGAAGGGTGGAAGATGCCTGTGCTTGGATTCTTTTTAACGTGTGGTGACCGTTGCACACCAGCCACCACACGGGCTTGACAGAGCTAGGTCTTGGTCCAGTAGCAAGGATTAACCAAGATGACTGGAGACCTGCTCTGCTGCACGGACCTAGTGCGCACATATAATCGCAGTGTGGGCCGGCCCGTGCTGCCCCTGGCTCTCGCCTGTTCTGGGCCCCGATCACGTCCCTCTACAGTCTCTCACCGCTCCTTCACCCAGATCTCACCGCTCATGATGTACCTGCCCACGCTCCAATCACCGACCTGGATCTTGGTGACCTCCCTTTTCACTGCTGTTGCTCTCCTGCTCCAGCACGTGCTGCTCCCTGGAGTGGTATGCTGCCACGCTGCTTCTTCCGCCATCGGAGCAGGCTGGGGAGCGGAAGGAGCAGTGTCCAGCCTAGCCCAACAGTCTGCATGGCCCCCGGCCTGCGAGCACCATCGGAGCAGGCCGGGGAGCGGAAGGAGCAGCGTCATTGCAAGGCCACGTATGGTACTATGCTCATGGATGCGCCAGTGTCGATTTCCATGTGTATCCTGGTTCCTGCAATGTCTACTTGGATGACGATACTTTGCAAATCGTTGTTAGATAATCTTGTACTCCTGATGACGTGTATCTCCAGAAACTCCTCATCCTGTTGCTTCTCTTCAATGCTATATAGTGTCTGCCGATTTCTACTTATAGCACTGAAAGTCGGTTTACTCTTCAGTCGGTATGTCTTTGCAAGATGCCCTGTTTTCTTGCAGAAGAAACACTCTGCCTTCACATATGGACAACTTTGAGCAATGTGTTGTCCCAGGCACTGATAGCACGACTTCAATTTACTGTTATTGTGGCCAGCTGCTGAGGCCTTCGGGCCCAACTACCTTTTACTACTAACCTGCAGGCGATTCATCTCAGTTGTCTGATGACTGGAAATGGTGTGAAATTCTGGGGAGTACTAGTTGGCCATATCCATTGACATAACTGTCCAACAAGCTAAATCAAAAGTCAAGTTAGGAGCTGTCAACAACTTTCTTCTGATTGCTTCATTTTTCATCCCACAAACAAAGCGATCACGCAATGCTTGGTCCTGAAAGTTTCCGAATTTACAGTGAATGGATAGCTTTATTAATGCTATAATGTACTCACTGATGCTCTCATCAGTTAATTGATTTCGTATTCCAAAATGATAACTCTCAGAAATTTCCAGGGGCCCAGGACTGTAGTGCTATTCTAACCTCCATTAGTGGCGTGTCCTTTGGCTTAATGGGAACAAGCATATTTTTCAAAGTTTCATGCACCTTGGGGCCTGCTTCAGTCAAGAAAATAGCCCGTTTTCTTTCTAACACCACCCAGTTATGGTTTTCATCATCGGGGACTTCGACGGTACTATTTGCGGTGAAAAACATTTCTAGCCGCTCTACATACACTCCGAAAGTCTCTCAGTCACGACGGAACGCACCCAAGTGTCCTATCTATTACTTCCATAGGCGCAGCAATCTGGACTCCAAATTCAGCCAAGTGTGCTTGTAATTTACCTTGGATTTTGAGCTGTTCTGCAAAACAAAGAACCTTTCAAAGTCTCGCTGTTGTTTGGTTGGATGATCCACCAACAAAAATTTCAGCTACGGAGTCTGATTATCCTATCTTCATCGCGAATGTGATATATTCTTTGTATCACAAACGCACTAAACACAAGATGGCTCTACAGAAAACTTATCATGTGGTGGTTCAGGGGTAGAATTCTCGCCTGCTATGCGGGACACCCGGGGTCATTTCCCAGCCAATACAGTGCTCCCAGCTTTGAGATCAGTCATGATCTTATTGAATGGTGGAACAGGTTCGAGGGGCCAAATGGCCCACTCCTGCTCCTATTTCTTATGTTCTTATGTGACCTTTGTCATATGACCCTATATTGTATTTACATCTGCAGTTGCATTACCAGAGTAGTCCACCAGATGGAACAGTAGTCCACTAGAGGGAGCTCTATTACAGCGCTCTGGAGCGCAGCGCTAACTTACTGTGTAATGCCCTCTTGTGGCATTAATGAAGTCCTCTGACCCAAAGTTCCCATCCACAGTCGCCATTGCTACTTCTTATAGCCTCTGGGAGTGAGGCTGTGGAGTTTGCAAGGCATTGTGGGCAATGAATTCAAAACCAATAAAAATTAAAATCAACTGAAAAAATGCATTTTCAGTCCTTGCTGCCTTTCAAAATAAACAAAATCTTTAAAAATAATTCCCAAATGGCAGTCTTCAGCTCTTAAAGCTGAATTGTCTTTCACACTAAAAAAGATGGTAAAAGTACTTCAGCACTAACACAAATGGCTCAGCAAGACATGAAAGGGGCACCCAGGGTCTCGCACACAGCACTCCAGCTTTGTGCAGGGGTTCAACATTGCAAGAGAGGTCCTCTACTCAGCTCAGACAGTATCTCGATCTAAGATGTGAACTCTGTTTCTCTCTCCATGGATGTAGCCTGACCTGTTGAGTATCTGCAGCATTTTCTGCCTTCTCAGAGGCCTTCCGTTGCCATCTGAAGCCTTGCAAGTATCCAGCAGACTTAAAAAAACTTAACATCTATTGCAGTAAGCCACTACTTCAATAAAATCCAAAAACCCCGTCTGAAAGCTTAAATCCTAACTTACCTGAATGATGTATCTGTCTCTTTAAGAGGTGCTGACATCACCACTGTCAGCCTGCTTGCAAGCCAGGTTTACCTGGTGTGCTTAGGACCCAGTGCTGAATTCAGCATTTGGGTCAAAGTTCGAATTGGTTATCTTAAGTTGGCGTTGCATGCAGATTGGCACCACCATGCAGCCGTTTTTTTCTCCAGGTAAAGGGAAGGATGAAAATGGCCGCTGCCGCAGGACACACCACCAGCTGGCAAAATAGTGGTGGCTGGCATTTTAGCGCCATATGCTTTCATTTTTGTAACAAGTCTATTAATGGTTATGATGGTTCAGCACAAAATGGTTTAAACATTAGGCTTCCACTCACTGAATGTGCAGTTGGTCTGTGACCACACACGCAAAATCCTCACCATGAATGCCCGCTATCCTGGCAGCAGCTACCATGCCTTCATCCTGCACCAGACCAGTGTGCCAGCTCTGTTCCAGCCACATCAAGCTTGCGGCTGGCTGCTTGGAGACAAGGGATATCTGCTCTCCACCTAGCTCATGACTCCTCTCTACAACACCACCACTCCTGCCTAGCACTCATACAATGAGAGCCATGCCACCACCAGGAACATCATTGAGCAAACCATCGGAGTGCTGAAACAACGGTTCCGCTGCCTTGACCGCTCAGGAGGAGTCCGCTAGTACTCGCCTGAGCGGGTGTCCCTATTCGTCATTGTCTGCTGCATGCTGCACAACCTCGCCATCATGAGGGCACAGCCATTGCCCATCAGGCATAGTCGCACCATCTGAGGACGACGAGGAGAAGGAGCAGGAGCAGCAACAACAGAGATGGAGGAGGCAGCGAGTCCATCACGATTCTGCAAGGGAGGTCTGCGACCATCCCATCAGACTTCGGTTCGAGTGAATTCCATCCCACTTCCTCTGGACCTCCCCATCACCACATCCATTTTCCCTTCCATTCCAAAGCCCCGAAACTGAAATGAGAGACAACAGCAAACAATAAACATTCCAATCCAAATTTATATCAAACCAACAAATGCTTACAAAATGTATTTACTAATCACCCTCGTGCATTTCCTTATATCCTCTCTTTGTTTAAACTATATTACTGCTTAGTGTCTCCCCAGCGGCTGCAGCACGGTTGGTGGAAGGCTGCTATGTATCAGGGCCAGAGACTACAGATGGCCTTGCAGGACACCCTCGACCAGCTCTGGGCCTGGAAGGTCCCACCTCAGGCTGGGCGGTGGCAATCTGGGCTGGCTGGGTGACAGCCAAGGTCAAGTGCAATGGCGGAGTGGCAGTAGGGGGCTCTGGAATGCTGTCATCCGGACAGCAGGTTCCTGCTACACTGATTCAATGTCACTCCCCTGGAGCACAGTTTGGTGGGCTGCTGAGACACCATGGGATCCCCAGTGGATTGTGGTGGACTCAGGGGCGATGGCAGCAGTTAGAGAATGCTTGGCATGAGAGCAGTCTGAGACTGGATGCCAGCAGTCATTGGCAGCATTAACCAGTCAGACTATGCATGGCATCAAGCTGAGACTGCATGAGAGCAGTCTGAGACTTGATGCCAGCACTCACTGACGGCATGATAGCACCAAGACATTGCGCGGCATCAAGCTAAGACTGCATGAGAGCAGTCTGAGCTTCCATGCCACCAACCATTGTCTGCATTACAGCACCAATACGTTGCGTTGCTTCTGCCTGTGCCGCAATGGAAGCTGCCACATCACCCATGACACGCATCATGAGGTCTGGATCCGCACGGTCTCTCTGAACGTTCACCATCGTCTGCACACTGGCAATGATGGGCTCCATGGTGTGTGCAGAGTTCTGTGCAATGCTGGCTCTGCAAGGCTCTCGGGCACCGTTGCCATTGCATCTATCATGTCGTAGTGCATGGCCATCACCCTTTGTGTGAATGCCTCCCCATCGCCCTCCGGGGAGATGGCTCCCAAGGTTCCCTTTGCTCTTGACCATGCTGTAGCCTGCTAGGCCCCAGTGCATGACCCAGTGCAGACCCCTCTACTAGCCTAACCGCTAAGGAATGCATAGTGCAAGTATTGGAGCTGCGGGTGAGAGAAGCAATGGTGCAGTGCTCGGCTCCTTCTGCTCTTCCTCTCCCTCCAGAATATCTTGTGGGGAGCTCAGGTGCAGGATGGACAGCTTCTGCCTGGTTATCTGAAAGCATAAATGGCACAAGGCTTGCATTAAAGTGAGGGCAGTGGGGTCCGAATGGAGCAAGGAAATCAGGAGCGGGATAGTGATAAAGTCTTCTGGTGGGGGAGTGGGGTGAAGTGGGATGAGAGAGAGGGGATAAAGATACCATTGTTTCCCCCAGCGGGGTCAATGTCTGCCAGCCACGGCGCCCACGAGCCTCAGCACTCGCTTCTCAAGGTCAGAGAGGGCCGCAGTTCAGGTTCACCTCCTCCAGTCCTCTGCTGCTCCCATCTGGTATGTGCCGTCTTGGCCTGCAAAAGGAACTCGTGTGAGTAAGAATCCAGCTATGTATGTGGAAGGTTTGCCTGCCATGGTTGAATAGCTATGAATGTAGGAAAAGTAATGTATGCAGATGCTTGGTGCTTGCGTGGTGTGAAAGTGATGGTTTGCAAGTGTGCACAGACAGAGGTTGAGAGGCTGGTATGGAGTAGGTGTGTAAGTTTGTGCTAACCTTCACCACCCGATATAGGTCGTTGAATGTTTTGCGGCACTCGGTGAGGCTTCTCTGCACCACAGTGCTGGTCAACACCTCCCAGGCCACCTCTTGTCATATGGCCTGGAAAACCTGCGGAGATGGCCTCTTTCCCGATGTAGGGAACAGCGACTCCCTCCTGGTCTCGAGTGCCCCCACCAATGCCTCCATTGAGCTGCATCATTGAATCTTGTAGCCCTCTTCCTTGAACGGGGATTACCAGCAACCATTTCATGAGCTTCCTCAGCTCCAGAGATGTGTGACTGACTTCAGCAATGTTGAAAATGAGCAGCAGCAGGTTCAAATGATCTCCCCTTCAAGAGCCAGATGGAGCTGGAGTCAAGGATTGAAGGCTGATTGCTGAATGGAACTCAGCTGAAATTGGGTAAGTGGTTGTGAACAGCACCTCTGCAACGCCCAGCTGAAGCCATGTACTTTTGGGATGAAAACACCCAATTTCACACAATTTAGCAAGGCATCCCGCCGGGTGCTAAAGTTTCTAAAAGTAAAAAATGACATCCCAAACAGGGCGCTACTGAATTTCCCCCCCTAGGTGTTCCAAACTTAGCTGAAATTAGCCTTATCTTAATTGCTGTTTTAAGAGTCAACCATTTGCCCAAGTCCACTGGGTTTGGGGCACTGCATTCACTCTGTCTGCTATCTGTTCCCAAGTGTGTTATATCAGACACTTCTGGGGAGAGGCCCTTTAGTTCCACACAGTGGAGCTCATCTATTTCTTATTTTCTGTATTAGTACTTCCTGTATCTGGATGTCAAAGTGCTTTTTGCAAACCCTAGATGCCTCTACTGTACATCACTGAGTAAACCCTGAACCTACTTTCTCCTGCACTAATGCACAGATTTAAATGCTTTCCTAATATAGTTAACAACAGCAACTTTAATTTATATAAGCACCATTAATATAGCAAAACGTCCCAAGGAATTTCACCTTTTGGGGTCAGACCCAAGCAGGAATAGGAATGTAGCCAACAGAGGTGGCCAAAGAGGTAGGTTTTAAAGACCATTTTGCAAGTGGGGAGAAATCTAGCAAGACAAAAATTAGGGAGGCAGTTCTAGAATGTAGGGCAAAATGGCGTTTCACAGATAGCAGAGCAGAGGGAAGGCAAATGAGCACCATAAGAGTAGATGGTATATACAGGGATAGAGGGCTTGAAGTGCTTCCAATGGCAGACAGTGAGAGATCGGAAGGCAAATATGAAGATTTTGAAGTTGAATCATTGAGGGATGGGGAGCTAATGGCAGCAAGGATGACAGTGAAAGTTGAGTGGGTTTTATACATAGGACAAGGACAGCAAATTGATATTGGGAGAACTATTCAGGATTGTGGTTAACATCATTACTTATATTTATCTGCTGACCATTTTCCACCCCTCATATCTCCTTTAGCCTGTCACAGCAAATTCTATATTCCCCTCGGAGTTTCTTCCATCTTTTCCCTCTGATCATTTTTAGCTCCTATTTTACATTTGGGATTATAAGGCAAACAGCACCAGTAAGGACCAAATATCCATTCATCTTGCAACATGTCTATTTAGCTTACCTTATTGGCTATATACAGGTATTACCTCGCACACTCAATATTACTGTTATTTTATGCTTGTTCAATTTTTCCCCCAACTGTGCAACACTTACCAGTTAATTTATTTGCGTTTCCTTTCATTCCTTTGAAGTTTGCCTTTTTAAAGTCATATTTGGTCCTTACTGGTGCTGTTTGCCTTATAATCCCAAATGTAATCACATTAGCCTAGAAGTTGTTATTTATGTACTGTTCGGAGTTTAGTTGTGTGTTACTGAAGTTTCTGGAAGAATTTTCCTTGGCACTTTAACCACTGGTATTCCTGTTTTCAGCAGCGTGTGCAAACTGTGCCATTCCTGACTGGCCAATGGAGCATTAGGGCTCATTCAACAACTGACAGGCACTTAACTGATCTGGCATACAAATACAAATACAAATACCTCAAGTATTTGCCCAAGAGAGAGCAGTGTAGGAACTCGTGCTGCAATTTGCCTGGAAAATGAAGGGCTGTCCAAATAAGAACCACTCAAATGACGAACTGGTGGGAGTCCATGAACTGAGGGGAAAGTCGGCAGCACAGTAAGGTACAGAAACATACCCTGCTCAAAAGCAGATTATTCAGCAAGCATTGAAGCAGATTTTAGACAGAGCGGTATTGTTTGCAGTGTCCAGCTGATCTGGGTACAGGCTAAAAACATAACTTACCCAAAGAAAGCTACTAAGAGAAGGTTGCAGTGCAACTCACTATACAAAATACTTGCCCCAAACTTGCATGCTGCAAAGTATACCCCCAAAACCGGTGACTCATTTGTGCTGAACCATCTGAAACATTCATGCAAATCCACATATGACAATATAATGGCATGATATATGCTCAAATGTGATGGGCAGATGTGCACACTATCTGTACTACTGTAACAAAATCTCAAGACTACTCATCTGCCTGTAGGACAAAAAGATTCATAATAAAAAACTGAGCAGCATCGGACGAGCACCTCGACATCGGAAGCCCTTGAACTTGTTTGAGGAAGCTGCCTGCATATCACTGGCCAAGCCATCATTGAGGGAGTTGGAGAGAAAATGCGGATTCCCACATTCAGTGATAGTGCAATCCTGCCCTTATGTTTGTTGCCTTGTGACGGATACATTGACATTTAACAACAAAAACATCACAAGTAGTATCTTACTATGCAAGCACTGTTTGAAAGATATTTTCTTTTTGTAGCATTTTGACATATTGTCATCTTTCGTCTTTGTAGGCATAAAGGAACAGAGCACCTTGAGAAGATAACATCATCATCATCATAGGCAGTCCCTCGGGATCGAGGAAAACTTGCTCCACTCTTAAAATGAGTTCTTAGGTGGCTGAACAGTCCAATACATCATCATCATCATAGGCGGTCCCTCGAGTCGAGGATGACTTGCTTCCACACCAAAAAGTTCACAGGTGCTTCAATGAAGGGCCTAATATTCCAGATCCAGAACTAAATCTTGGAGTGGAAAATGCCTGTGCATGGATTTTTTTTTAAAAAGTGTGGTGGCCGTTGCACACCAGCCACCACACGGGATTGACAGAGCTAGGTCTTCGTCCAGTGGCAAGGGTTAACCAGGACGACTGGAGACCAACTCTGCTGCACGGACCTAGTGCGCACACATATCGCAGTGTGGGCTGGCCCGTGCTGCCCCTGAGCCTTCGCCTCTTCTGGGCCCTGAACTCACGCCTCTCCTTGGTCCCGACCTCGCCGCTCATGTTGCACCTGCCCACGCTCCAGCCACCTGGATCTTAGTGACGTCCAATCGAGTCGCCCTCTTCGCTGCCATTGCTCTCCTGCTCCAGCACGTGCTGCTCCCTGGAGTGGTATGCCGCCATGTTGCTCCTTCCGCTCCCCGGCCTGCTCCGATGGTGCTCGCAGGCCGGGGGCCCATCAGTGAAGTACCAGATGGATAGTGGAACCATAGCCCAAGAATGAGTCAGCAATTTCAGGAGACATGGGGAAACTCGGAGTCCCTCTCATCACCGGCCGCTCTCCTCCTCCGTCGGCACCGCGCTTCCACTCAAACACCTCTGGCAGGAGACCCTATGGCTGTGAGGGTGGGGAGTGTACGTGTTGTGAAGTAGGGGAAACCAGATTGTGTGGGACAGGCGGATAGGATCAGCGGTTGATTTTCTGACACGTGTTCATGAGCCTCCCAGCCAGGAGCGTGAAGTCGGAGCTTTTGAAGCCCACCAGCAATTTCTCAGGGCAGTTAGGGATTATCAATAAATACAGCTTTAACAATACGAAAACCACAATCTTTGTCACAAGTGGGACAGATAGTCGTTGTGGGAAAGGGTGGGTGGGACTGGTTTGCCGCACGCTCTTTCCGCTGCCTGCGCTTGATTTCTGCAGGCTCTCAGCGACGAGATTCGAGGTGCCTAGCACCCTCCCGGATGCACTTCCTCCACTTAGGGTGGTCTTTGGCCAGGGACTCCCAGGTGTCAGTGGGGATGTTGCACTTTATCAGAGAGGCTTTGAAGGTGTCCTTGTAACGATTCCTCTGCCCACCTTTGGCTCGTTTGCCATGAAGGAGTTCCAAGTAGAGGGTTTGCTTTGGGAGTCTCGTCTCTGGCATGCGAACTATGTGGCCTGCCCAGCGGAGCTGATCAAGTGTGGTCAGTGTTTCAATGCTGAGGATGTTGGCCTGGTCGAGGAGCACCAGGTGAGCCATAGTTCATGAGTGAGGTTGAGCAATTAGTGACAGCAGATGATCCTATACTGGGGGGGGGGGGGGGGGGGGGGGGCGGGGCAGTCAGGTGTGACCTCAGTCACGGGGAGCGGAGTGTGCGTCAGGTATGACCGCAGTCACTGGGGGGGGGGGGGGTGGAGAAAGGACCTCAGTCACGGATGGGGGAGGGCAGTCAGACGCGACCTCCGTCACTGGGCCGGGGGAGGGAGGAGGAAGGTCATGTGTCCGAATTTGCTTCAATAGTGTGATCTCGCATCCTCGATAACTATATGCACATTTGTGAAACTTGTGCAACTGTTAAAATACATACTGCTAAAAGATTTTGTCTTGCTACACTTCACAACCTACAAATTCTGTCCTGGCTACTTTACTGTCTTCCCACCCACTGTGTCCCCGGATTCGGTTTAGAAAATTATGGTCACACTATACTTGGACACACATTACTACCATTCCTTTATCGTTGTTGAGTCAATATCCTTGAATTACCTGCCTTACTCCATCTGGTAGCATCATCACCATAATAACTGCTGCAGTTCAAGGCGGCCCACCACCACTTTCTCAGGGCAGTTAGGGATTATCAATAAATGCAGCTTTACCAGTATCGCCCGAATCCCAAGAACAAGTAAACGAAAACACACCTGTAAACACCGTAACTTGTATGCAGTTTCAGAGAAAGCAGGCAGAAGAGTTTTAATCTGTATCATGGTGCATTAGTTTAGGGGAAAGTACCTTGGCACCTGTTCTTATACTGTAGCTCAGATGATGGAATGAATTTTCCACTTGCCACCCGGCTTTGCGGATTGGTCACCAATTATAGAAAATCGCCTAATTTTAATTTTTATTGATTCCAATTGAAAGAAAAAGCGAACAATTCTATAATGGACCAGTGTTATATCTGGGTGGCAAGTTGAAAATCTACCCCGACATTACTCTGATGAATTGTCTCATGTGTGTGCTTATAATGGAGATAATGTGGTCAGACCCGAGTGTGATTTGACACACAAAATAAATTGTACTATAGACCAGCTGAATTTCCACAGCCAAGGCTGTGAATTTTGTGCAAAGATTATACTCTACCACAGGCATGACTCATGAGTAGGTGCTCAGGCCCTTCAGTTAATCTATAATAAAAGGCACATCTCTTTTTAAGTCCGGAGAATGAAGTACCCTGTACCTGTAATTCTCACCATTTCATTCTCAGGTCTTTGAAAATGTACAGTTGCTATTACACATTGCAGAAGAAATGTTCAAGCATCAGCATATCTTTGCTTTGCAAACCTCCTCCCTCCCACCCAATTACTGAAGGCATGCCGTCAAATTAATTTTTGCTTTTTAATATTTTGACTATAAACATCCATGAGCTTTACTTTAAGAAAATAATGGACCCACTTGTTAGACTTATTAATGAAAGCCAGTGCACATCCATTTCTGATAGCATAGATCAGAATAAACAAACTGGAGTAATATAGAATCATACAGCACAGAAGGAGGCCAGTTAGCCCATCATGCCAGTGCCAGCTCTTTGAAAAAACTATGTCATTAGTGCCACTCCCCTGCTCTTTCCCCACAGCTCTGCAAATGTTTCCATTTCAATTATATATACAATTCCCTTTTGAAAGTCACTACTGAATCTGTTTCCAACACCCTGTCAGGCAGAGTAATTCCAAATCATAACTCGCTGAGTAAAAATCTAAGGCAAAGGCGATCACATTGCAGTTTGTGTCAATTTATGAAGATCTAGTGACTATGTGTGGCTGTCTCAAATTTCCCCTGCATCATGTACAGCTCATCTGACAATTCTTTCATTGTCTCAACTTGCTGAAATACAATGATCTCTTTTACACTACATTTCCCCAATGCATCTGCCCCCAATCTGTGATGCTTCTGATTGATGTATGAAGGATTGCAAGAAAACATGTAAATTGGAATATATTTTTTGTTTTATGGAAAATGGTTACCTTTAACTGAGCACTGGTGCCAGCTACTTTGTAATGTTTCGAATATTTCAAACTACTGCCCCATCATCAACCTCCCTTCCCGCTCCTTGAACGTGTTGTCGTCTCCCAAATCCATGCCCAGCCTTCCCGCAATTCCATGTTTGACAATCCCTCCAATCCGGTTTCCTCGCCTGCCAGAGTACCAAAATGTCTCTCATAAAAGTCACAAATGACATCCTTTTTGACTGTGACAAAGGCAAACTATCCCTCCTCATGCTTCTTGACTTGTCTGCAGCAGCCTTTGACAATGTTGACCATTCCATCCTTCTCCAAAAACCTCTCCACCATCGCCCAGCTGGGTGGGACTGCACTCGCCTGGTTCCATTCTTATCTATCTAATTGTAGTCAGAAAATCACCTGCAATGGCTTCTCTTCCCGCCCCCGCATCATTACCTCTGATATCCCCCAAGGATCTATCTTTGGACTCCTCCTATTTCTCATCTACATGTTGCCCGCAACATCATCCGAAAATTCAGCATCAGTTTCCACATGTATGCTGATGACACCTAGCTCTACCTCACTACCACTTCTCTCGACCCCTCCATGGTCTCTAAATTGTGAGACTGCTTGTCCGACATTCAGTTCTGGAGGAGTGGATATTTTCTCCAATTGAATATTGGGAAGACTGAAGCCATTGTTTTCGGTTCCCGGTACAAACTCCGTTCCCTAGCCACTGAATCCATCCCTCTCCCCAACTTCTGTTTGAGGCTGAACCAGACTGTTCACAACCTTGGTGTCATATTTGATCCTGAAATTAGCTTTCGACCATATATCCGCAGCATAATTAAAACCGCCTATTTCCACCTCTGCAACGTCGCCTGCCTCCGCCCTTGCCTCAGCTCATTTGCTGCTGAAGCCTTCTTCCATACCTTTGTTATCTCTAGACTTGACTATTCCAACGCACTCCTGGCTGGCCTCCCACATTCTACCCTACGTAAACTAGAGGTGATCCAAAACTCGGCTGCCCGTGTCCTAACTCGCACCAAGTCCCGCTCATCCATCACCCCTGTGCTCACTGACCTACATTTGCTTCCAGTTAAGCAACGCCTCGATTTCAAAATTCTCATCCTTATTTTCAAATACCTCCATGGCCTCGCACATCCTTATCTCTAATCTCCTCCAGCCCCACAACCCTCCGAAATGGCTGCGCTCCTCTAATTCTGCCCTCTTGAGCATCCTTGATTATAATCGCTTAACCATTGGTGGCCGTGTCTTCTGTTGCCAAGGCCCCAAGCTCTGGAGTTCCCTGCCTAAACCGCTCTGCCTCTCTATCTCTCGTTCCTCCTTAAAACCTACCTCTTTGACCAAGCTTTTGGTTACCTGCATTAATTTCTACTTATGCAGCTCAGTGTCACATTTTTAATCTCATAATACTCTTGTGAAGCGCCTTGGGATGTTTCACTATATTAAAAGTGCTATATAAATACACGTTGAATAAGCAACCTGCCCGTTTGCAAAAAATATTATAGTCAACATTGTGTTAGCTATTGTGTAAGCCCGTGCTACAACACAAACTTTTCTGCTACTATTTAATTTTTAAACATACACTTAAGAATTTGTTGAAGACACAATCAGCTACACAAAAACATTCTCCCATTTAATTAATTGCTTCATTGAAACCTCACATCCAAAATGGAGGGAGTGAGATTTACCATCAAAAAGAATGATTGCAAACCTACTTAAAATGCAGAATTGTGCATTTTTGAAATGAGTGAGACTTGATAGATTGTACAAATATGGCAAGTGTGTTGCAAGGTAACACTTAAACTGAATAGCTATTGAGTAATCTAAAAAAAATCCACATTGCAAGGCAGTTTTCAGAAAATTAACTGATGTTTCTTGTACAGGGGAATTTATTTGCAATTACTACCTCCTCATCATCAAAATATAAATTGCATAAATAAATGTTAAAGCAGCATTGTCCCTTACAGAGAGTTCTCAGCATCCTACTTCAAAGACACAGCTGCATACCCACTCTGTCAACCACTTCTGCCGCTTGGTAAACTGCTGGATTACTACGCAATTTTCATGGAACTGACTTTTAATTAAACTTTTAAGATAGTTGATAGTTTTAAAATAGCAGACTTAACACATCATCTATTCACAAATCACATTACAACATTATAACAGTGTCCCTTTTTAAAGAATGCATCATCACGGAAAGCTTGACAGGGTAGATGCAAAGAGGATGTTTCCCCTCATAGGGGAATCTAGAACTAGGGGACATAGTTTCAGAATAAGGGGTCGCCCATTTAAAACAGAAATGAGGAGGAATTTCTTTTCTCAAAGAGGATCGTGAATTTTTGGAATTCTCTACCCCAGAGAGTTGTGGAGGCTGGGTCTTTGGACATATTTAAGGTGAGATAGACAGATTTTTGAATGATAAGGGAGTCAAGGGTTATGGGGAGCGGGCGGGGAAGTGGAGTTGCCAGGATCAGATCAGCCATGATCTTATTGATTGGCGGAGCAGGCTTGAGGGGCCAAATGGCCTACTCCTGCTCCTATTTCTTAAAGACTTGCATTTATATAACGCCTTTCACGACCACCGGATGTCTTACAGTGCTTTGCAGCAAATGAAGTGCTTTTTTGAGTGTAGTCCCTGTTGTACTGTCAAAAACGCGGCAACCAACTTGCACACAGCAAGTTTCCACAAACAGCAATGTGATAATGGCCAGATAATCTGTTTTTGTTATGTTGATTGAGAGATAAATATTGGCCAGGACACTGGGGATAACTCCCCTGCTCTTCCTAGAAATAGTGCCATGGGATCTTTTATGTCTACTTGAGAGAGCAGTCGGGGCCTCGGTTTAACGTCTCATCCGAAAGACACATGATAGATTATTTAACTTTCCAAAGACAAGCAAAGCTGCATTAAAAATGAAATGGGAAAAAGCAAGGTAGGTGGAAACAGACAAATAAAGAAGGCAACCTTGAGATTGGAAGGTGCCGGGTGTAACAGATATGAGAGGTGGTGGTACATTCCTTTATCTATAGTCATCTCCGTCTTCAGAAACGAATGCAGTCTCGCATTTTGAAGACACTATTGATAGTGATAGGAAAGGCTAAAGATTTCGAAACACAAACACTGCCGGCTGCAATCAATAGTTATGACCCGCTGAAGGCAATATTTTCAATAATTCCCTTTTCTACATACTTATCCTGTTCCAGGTCCTGGTTTGTAAGGACGTTTGTGCCGCTGGGCGCGTAGTTCCACGTCTCTTCTTTGATTGCGATGTAGTAAGTTCGAGTGATTGAGTTTGCAATCTCGGAAAGGCTGAGGAATAGGAGAATGTGAATCGGACCCATCGTGTCACTTGTACTTCACTCCATGAGTGCTTCCTGAAGCTAGAGCCGTTGTTGAAACAGTTTTCAGATTTAGCTTCCCCCCCCCCCCCCTTTTTCTCACGTCACTGCATCATGTGGCTGACTGGAAACAGGGAGCTGGCTGACTGCCGCTTCTGGAAGGTGCCAGCCAATACTTGTCTCTGGAGAGATGCGGAGTGTGCCAACCGTGATTTTTTTCTAAGTGGTCACAGTTTCCTGTTTGATAATTTTGTAACGGTCTTTATTTCGTTAAAAATGGTAATGTGATTCTTTTTATTTTTGCATAAGAATGTAAGCAAATGAAACATTCAATTGTTCATAGAGAGATTATATGTATGGTTGTTAATTAAATGTAACAAAAAATGTTAATGCTTGAAAAGTTCACATTTTCCCTTCTAAAATGAATTATTGGAAAAATATACAAAAATAAAATGGATCCTATCACCATCACTTCAACATGTACATGCAAACACACTCAAGCAGCCCACTATCTAAAGTGGCACTGATGCAACAGGCACTCAATGTTTTCTGTTCTCTCTAGCTGATGGCACCAGGATAAAACCCAAAGACAAGACCTGAGGAGAGGTTCAATGTGGTGCATATTTCTGCAGGAGCTTAGTCGAGCACATGATTGGTATCCTTATACATCAGTTCAGATGACTGCAGAAATCAGAGTAAATGCTACAGTGCAATGACTCCAAGATTATTGTAGCCTGTTGTGTCCTGTGTAACATTGTCCTGCAAAGGGACAGAGCCCAAGAGCAAGCAGAAGAAGAAAATGAGCAGAAGATCTAGTTGAATCGGTAGACAAGGGGAAAAAAGCATAGGATAATAGCCATGAGCTTGGGGAGAGGCCTCCAACCTCCCCTTCCCACTCTCTAGTCTATCAACACCAAGAATCTCCATGGTCTTCTCCCCACTTTGGTGATGCCCCTCCCCTGTTTGCATGTGATGTCTCGTTATGCTCTGCCTCCTGCAAGCAACTTGAAATTAGAATGAAAAAGAAGGTAGGCCCAGCATTTGCACCTACCTGCTGTCTCCCAGTCTTCAGAGACTTTTGGTCTCGGGCCTGTAGGCATATGCCTGCATAAAGGCCCACGGATCCCAGGGATGCAGGCGGTTCAGAAACATTCCTGGGATTACATGGGCCAAGTCCTCCAATCAGAAAGGAGGATTCTTAATATGCTTGTGGAGATTCCATTTATGAACAGAATCCACATAAACCCTATTGGAATCCCCAAATAATTAATACAACTGGAATAAAAATAAATGTTTCCCTTTTTCAAATTTAATTAAAAATCCCTTCAATTCAATACATACAATAAAAATTAGATTTTTTTGAAAAATAATTTTAAATATTTTAATCTGGGCCAAAATTTACATAAACTAATTTTAAATGTTTGTGCATGATTTTTACATTTTTAATTTAAGATTTATATTAACCCTTACGCTGGTGAAAGCAGGCCCTATCCTATGCTTTTACCAGGCTAAGGGTTTTGCGGGCATTTGCTGGGCAGCAGTTGGGCAAATAATCCAACCCTGCGCCAGTGAAAGTAATTTTTGGGTCCGTTGACAGATCGCAAGTTCCGGGTTTTCGCGCATGCGCAGCACATGCGGAAACACAAAACTTGTGGGGCCTTTTCAGATGGCTTACGACAGCATACACTGGCAAAATTTGGGCCAAGTGCTCAGACCCAGTCAGCTTCTAGGGCTCTGTGAACAGGCAGCATTCTGGTACCTTGTGCTGGAAATACCCTTGGGGCTTGTTGCTTGGTATATTTAATGGGCTACAGAGTTAACATGTTGATATAGCAATATTACACAGGAGCAACACAAGCATTCCTGTGAATTTAGAAAGATGAACAGAAAGCAGAGTACTTTCTCTCTGTGTGGTGTACCACATTTAGATGATGTGCAGGTCAGGTGTAGTGTAGTGGTTGCTACTGGACTAATAATCCAAAGAAAGTTGGTACAAATTCCATCATAGAGAATTTTAATTCAGCTTTTAAAATTCTGGAACTAAAAAGCTTGTAAAAGTGACCTGGAAGCTGTCGTGTTTGTCATAAAAACCTAACTGGTTTACTAATGCCCTTGAGGGAAGGAAATTTGCTGTCCTTACCCAATCTGGTCTATGTGATTCCAGACGCACACCAACATGGTTGACTCTTAACTACACTCCAAAATGGCCTAGCAAACCACTTCAGTTGTATAAAACCACTACAAAGATTAACAAGCAGGTTGCAGTGGTCCAAGAACATCGCCCACCACCATCTTCTCAGGACAACCAGGAATGAGCAATAAATCCAACCTTGCCAATGACATACATATCTTAAGAATGAATAAACAAAATATAGGGCAACATTGTAAAAGCAAGCCAATAAACCTTTTCTCATCTGGTCTCAGGCTCAGGCCAAAGGTGAGATGGTGTTTACTTGTTGTGTCAGTTTTATGGCAGTTGGAGAGGCGGGAGTTCAGGGACATCGGAGCAGCCTATAAAGGCCAGCTGGTGCAGCTGCAGCAGGGAGAGAAGGCAAAAAAGAAGTAGAAAGAAATTGAAAGGTGACGTCACAGCCAAGGGAGTAAGTGATTGGCTGGTGATTGGTGAGTATTTTTTTCTTTCTTTTCTTTATCAGTAAGTAACCTTTAGCATTTGTGTCGCCAAATTAAGTTAATATAGGGGTTAAGTCATGGCAGGAGAGCTCGAACACGTGTTATGCTCCTCCTGTACTATGTGGGAAGTCAGGGACACTCAACTACATATGTGGGAAGTGTATCCGGCTGCAGCTCCTGACAGACCGCATTGCGGCACTGGAGCTGCGGATGGATTCACTCTGGAGCATCCACAATGCTGAGAATGACATGAATAGCATGTTTAGTGAGTTGGTCAGACCGCAGGTAAAGGTTACACAGACAGATAGGGGATGGGTGACCAACAGGAAGAGCAGTGGAAGGAAGGTAGTGCAGGGGTCCCCTGCGGTCATCCCCCTGCAAAACAGATACATCGCTTTGGGTACTGTTGAGGGGGATGACTCATCAGGGGAGGGCAGCAGCAGCCAAGTCCATGGCACCGTGGGTGGCTCTGCTGCACAGGAGGACAGGAAAAAGAGTGGGAGAGCTATAGTAGGGGATTCTATTGTAAGGGGAATAGATAGACGTTTCTGCGGCCGCAACCAAGACTCCAGGATGGTATGTTGCCTGTCTGGTGCAAGGGTCAACAATGTCTCAGAGCGGGTGCAGGACATTTTGAAGGAGGAGAGTAAACAGCCAGTTGTCATGGTGCATATAGGTACCAACGATATAGGTAAAAAACGGGATTAGGTCTTACAAGATGAATTTAGGGAGCTAGGAGCTAAATTAAAAAGTAGGACCTCAAAAGTAGTAATCTCAGGATTGCTACCAGTGCCACGTGATAGTCAGAGTAGGAATCGCAGGATAGCTCAGATGAATACGTGGCTTGAGGAGTGGTGCAGAAAAGAGGGATTCAAATTCCTGGGGCATTGGAACCGGTTCTGGGGGAGGTGGGACCAGTACAAACCAGATGGTCTGTACCTGGGCAGGACCGGAACCAATGTCCGAGGGGGAGTGTTTGCTAGTGCTGTTGGGGAGGGGTTAAATTAATATGGCAGGGGGATGGGAACCTATGCAGGGAGACAGAGGGAAGTAGAATGGGGGCAGAAGCAAAAGATAGAAAGAAGAAAAGTAAAAGTGGAGGGCAGAGAAACCCAAGGCAAAAAGCAAAAAGGGCCACGTTACAGCAAAATCCTAAAGGGGCAAAGGGTGTTAAAAAGACAAGCCTGAAGGCTCTGTGCCTCAATGTGAGAAGTATTCAGAATAAGGTGGACGAATTAACTGCGCAGATAGCAGTTAACGGATATGATGTAATTGGCATCATGGAGACATGGCTCCAGGGTGACCAAGGCTGGGAACTTAACATCCAGGGGTATTCAACATTTAGGAAGGATAGACAGAAAGGAAAAGGAGGTGGGTGGCATTGCTGGTTAAAGAGGAAATTAATGCAATAGCAAGAAAGGACATTGGCTTGGATGATGTGGAATCTGTATGGGTGGAGCTACGGAATACCAAAGGGCAGAAAACGCTAGTGGGAGTTGTGTACAAACCGCCAAACAGTAGTAATGAGGATGGGGACAGCATCAAACAAGAAATTAGGGATGCGTGCAACAAAGTACAGCAGTTATCATGGGCGAGTTTAATCTACATATTGACTGGGCTAACCAAACTGGTAACAATGCGGCGGAGGACGATTTCCTGGAGTGTATTAGGGATGGTTTTCGAGACCAATATGTCGAGGAACCAACTAGAGGGCTGGCCATCCTAGACTGGGTGATATGTAATGAAAAAGGACTAATTAGCAATCTGGTCATGCGAGGCCCCTTGGGGAAGAGTGACCATAATATGGTAGAGTTCTTTATTAAGATGCAGAGTGACACAGTTAATTCAGAGACTGGGGTCCTGAACTTGGGGAAAGTTAACTTCGATGGTATGAGACGTGAATTGGCTAGAATAGACTGGCGAGTGATACTAAAAGGGTTGACGGTGGATAGGCAATGGCAAACATTTAAAGATCACATGGATGAACTTCAACAATTATACATCCCTGTCTGGAGTAAAAATAAAACAGGGAAGGTGGCTCAACCGTGGCTAACAAGGGAAATTAAGGATAGTGTTAAATCCAAGGAAGAGGCATATAAATTGGCCAGAAAAAGCAGCAAACCTGAGGACTGGGAGAATTTTGTAATACAGCAGAGGAGGACAAAGGGTTTAATTAGGAGGAGGGAAATAGAGTACGAGAGGAAGCTTGTGGGGAACATAAAAACTGACTGCAAAAGCTTCTATAGATATGTGAAGAGAAAAAGATTAGTGAAAACAAACGTAGGTCCCTTGCAGTCAGATTCAGGTGAATTTATAATGGGGAACAAAGAAATGGTGGACCAGTTAAACAAATACTTTGGTTCTGTTTCACGAAGGAAGACACAAATAACCTTCCAGAAATATTAGGGGACCGAGGGTCTAGTGAGAAGGAGGAACTGAAGGACATCCTTATAAAGCGGGAAATTGTGTTAGGGAAATTAATGGGATTGAAGGCCAATAAATCCCCGGGGCCTGATAGTCTGCATCCCAGAGTATTTAAGGAAGTGGCCATAGAAATAGTGGATGCATTGGTGATCATTTTCCAACAGTCTATTGACTCTGAATCAGTTCCTATAGACTGGAGGGTAGCTAATGTAACACCACCATTTAAAAAAGGAGGGAGAGAGAAAATGGGTAATTATAGACCGGTTAGCCTGACATCAGTAACGGTAGGTCATTGTAGGTTGGCACACAGGTACAGCAGGCGGTGAAGAAGGCAAATGGTATGTTGGCCTTCATAGTTAGGGGATTTGAGTATAGGAGCAGGGAGGTCTTACTGCAGTTGTACAGGTCCTTGGTGAGGCCTCACCTGGAATAGTGTGTTCAGTTTTGGTCTCCTAATCTGAAGAAGGACATTCTTGCTATTGAGGGAGTGCAGTGAAGGTTCACCAGACTGATTCCGAGGATGGCGGGACTGACATATGAGGAGAGACTGGTTCAACTGGGCCTTTATACACTGGAGTTTAGATGAGAGGGGATCTCATAGAAACTTACAAGAATCTGACGGGACTGGACAGGTTAGATGCGGGAAGAATGTTCCTAATGATGGGGAGGTCCAGAACCAGGGGACACAGTCTTAGGATAAGGGGTAGGTCATTTAGGACTGAGATGAGGAGAAACTTCTTCATTCAGAGAGTTGTTAACCTGTGGAATTCCCTACCGCAGAGAGTTGTTGATGCCAGTTCATTGGATATATTCAAGAGGGAGTTAGATATGGCCCTTACGGCTAAGGTGATCAAGAGGTATGGAAAGAAAGCAGGAAAGGAGTACTGAGGGAATGATCAGCCATGATCTTATTGAATGGTGGTGCAGGCTTGAATGGCCTACTCCTGCACCTATTTTCTATGTTTCTATGTTGCTGCTGCTCTATTTTGCAGGGGAGTTACCTTTCTCTGCAGGACCTCCTGCACTGGGATCTCCAAAGCCCGGATTACCAAATGGGGAATTCACAACTTTGACTACTTGTAGCCATTTCCCTCTTAGTTACAGGACAGCTTTAAGAGCAATCCGCAGCCGGTTATGAGCTGCTGTTGGCCGATAAACCTGACCTTCGACCTCCCCTCCCGCCCACCCGTCCCCCTCGCCTCCCCGGTCCCATGGTGCTCACAGCAGATCATGTTTTGACTGCCAGGACTACATTATCTGTGCAAGTCTGCAGTAATGAATTTAAAGTGACTACCAAATTCTATAATATCTAGATATATACAGTAAAAATAAAAGTCATGAAATTCCTGAGTTGGAGGAGCAGAAATAAGTTCTGCGGACAGTAAAGGAATTTGGGTTGTAGCAGCAGCTTTGGAGGTATCAGGAGTTGGAATGTCTCCCACATGCATCTGTGGAGATCCTATGGGCAAAATTCAGGGTCAGCAAAGCAAGACTGTTGTGGACTGAGGACAGGAAACCCTAAAAGGGGATGGTTCAAGCTGTATGGAGGGAGGTGGTAGCTCTAATTCCATCACTCCAAGAGCTGCCAACACCATGCAGGAAGAGGTTCAGTGAGCTCAAGGTTAGCTAGGTCTCGGTACTGATGGCAATGCACATTTTCTACCACTAATACTGCCTTTGCTCACTTTCATATCTATCATTCTCTTTCTCTCTCAACACCTCGGAGTCAGGGAAACTAATTAAAAAGAGGAAAATATCTCAAAACACTTGAGCATTATCTTAATTAACCATTCTTTCAGCTCACATAGGTGGTCACAAGAGCTTCTGATAAATGTTAAGGGCATGTAATTTAAAGGGACAATGCACCTCCACCTTTCAATATAATGGCATGCATGAGCTTATGGCAGGGGTCCAATTCACTCAGATGCCTTTAAAATTCTCTTCTGTTTCCAAGAGTGTAGTTGGCCCAGGACCACCAAATCAGATATTCAACCGGTGAGTAAGCATGATGTTATGTATGTTAACTGGGTTTTACCTGCCACTGGAAGGCGCGACTGTCGGAGTCCTAATGGTCAGTGACAGACACGTGCAAGCCATGTATATAATGTTGGCAGTCCACTTGAATCCTCCTTTTGAGAATAAATAAACTGGAGTTAGGTCATGCCTGAACTAGCTCACCGTACTTAGCCTCGTGGAGTTATTCGATACTTAACAATTGGCGGTGAGTTAAAAATACGAACTTTCATGCAACCATGTCTGTTGGAATTTTGGAGAAATTCGTGGAAGAGGAAGACTGGGAGGATTTCACTGATCACCTCGATCAGTACTTCGTAGTCAATGGATTGGAGGGAATCGATTACACACATAAGCACAGGGCGGTTCTCCTCACAGTTTGTGGATGAAAAATTTATTGCCTTCTCAAGAATCTACTCTCACTGGCTCAATCGACAGATAAGACTTACGATGAATTGTGTACACTGGTTCGGACCATTTTAAACCGAAGGAAAGCATCATCATGGTGAGGTATCGTTTCTATAGGCACAATCGCTCCGAGGGCCAGGACGTGGCGGAATTTGTCGCCGACCTGAGATGCCTCACTGGGCCGTGCAACTTCAGAGCTGCGTTGGAGGAAATGCTGCGGGACTTTTTCATGCTTGGCATTGGCCACGAGGTCATCCTTCGAAAGCTGCTGGCTGCTGAATCTCTAGACCTGAGCAGGACCATCCCGATCGGCCAGGCATGCATGTTCACGGACGAAAACTCGAAACAGATATCTTCGCAGCATCGAAACTCACTGGCATGTACTGTGCATAAAATAATATCGTCAGCAGGCGAAGCTGCACATGGCAGGGCCTACTCATCCACGTTCGTATGACCTGTAACTACTCAAAGTCTGCCATTGGGGGTGAATCAAATCTCGCCTTGTTGGCGTTGCGGGGGCTATCATCAGGCCCATCAATGCTGATTCAACAATACATGTGCAACAATTGGGCATCTACAGTGAATGTGTCCGCAACCGAGCAAGCGTGCTGCAACACACCACGTGGCTGAAGACGATCGATCCAGCGTAAATCAAGCAGCACAGGCAATTCATCCCGAGGTACAGGACAAAGAAGTGTATGGGGTACATTCTTTTACCAAAAGTCCTCCGATAATGCTGGAAGTTAAATTAAATGGGGTTCCAGTATCCATGGAATTGGACACGGGTGCGAGTCAGTCAATAATGAGCCAGAGAGCTTTCGAAAAGCTGTGGGATATAACATAAGAACATAAGAACATAAGAATTAGGAACAGAAGTAGGCCATATAGCCCCTCGAGCCTGCTCTGCCACTCAACAAGATCATGGCTGATCTGGCCGTGGACTCAGCTCCACTTACCTGCCCGCTCCCCATAACCCTTAATTCCCTTATTGGTTAAAAATCTAACTATCTGTGATTTGAATACATTCAATGAGCTAGCCTCAACTGCTTCCCTGGGCAAAGAATTCCACAGATTCACAACCCTCTGGGAGAAGAAATTCCTTCTCAATTCGGTTTTAATTTGGCTCCCCCGTATTTTGAGGCTGTGCCCCCTAGTTCTAGTCTCCCCGACCAGTGGAAACAACCTTTCTGCCTCTATCCTGTCTATCCCTTTCATTACTTTAAATGTTTCGATAAGATCACCCCTTATCCTTCTGAACTCCAATGAGTAAAGACCCAGTCTACTCAATCTGTCATCATAAGGTAACCCCCTCATCTCCGGAATCAGCCTAGTGAATCGTCTCTGTACCCCCTCCAAAGCTAGTATATCCTTCCTTAAGTAAGGTGACCAAAACTGCACGCAGTACTCCAGGTGCGACCTCACCAATACCCTGTACAGTTGCAGCAGGACCTCCCTGCTTTTGTACTCCATCCCTCTCGCAGTGAAGGCCAACATTCCATTCGCCTTCCTGATTACCTGCTGCTCCTGCAAACTAACTTTTTGGGATTCATGCACAAGGACCCCCAGGTCCCTCTGCACTGCAGCATGTTGTAATTTCTCCCCGTTCAAATAATATTCCCTTTTACTGTTTTTTTTCCAAGGTGGATGACCTCACATTTTCCGACATTGTATTCCATCTGCCAAACCTTAGTCCATTCGCTTAACCTATCTAAATCTTTTTGCAGCCTCTCTGTGTCCTCTACACAACCCGCTTTCCCACTAATCTTTGTGTCATCTGCAAATTTTGTTACACTACACTCTGTCCCCTCTTCCAGGTCATCTATGTATATTGTAAACAGTTGTGGTCCCAGCACCGATCCCTGTGGCACACCACTAACCACCGATTTCCAACCCAAAAAAAAAACATTTATCCCGACTCTCTGCTTTCTGTTAGCCAGTCAATTCTCGATCCATGCTAATACATTTCCTCTGACTCCGCGAACCTTTATCTTCTGCAGTAACCTTTTGTGTGGCACCTTATCGAATGCCTTTTGGAAATCTAAATACACCACATCCATCGGTACACCTCTATCCACCATGCTCATTATATCCTCAAAGAATTCCAGTAAATTAGTTAAACATGATTTTGCCTTCATGAATCCATGTTGCGTCTGCTTGATTGCACTATTCCTATCTAGATGTCCCGCTATTTCTTCCTTAATGATAGCTTCAAGCATTTTCCCCACTACAGAGGTTAAACTAACTGGCCTATAGTTCCCTGCCTTTTGTCTGCCCCCTTTTTTAAACAGAGGCGTTACATTAGCTGCTTTCCAATCCGCTGGTACCTCCCCAGAGTCCAGAGAATTTTGGTAGATTATAACGAATGCATCTGCTATAACTTCCACCATCTCTTTTAATACCCTGGGATGCATTTCATCAGGACCAAGGGACTTGTCTACCTTGAGATCCATGAGCCTGTCCAGCACTACCCCACTAGTGATAGTGATTGTCTCAAGGTCCTCCCTTCCCAAATTCCCGTGACCAGCAATTTTTGGCACGGTTTTTGTGTCTTCCACTGTGAAGACCGAAGCAAAATAATTGTTTAAGGTCTCAGCCATTTCCACATTTCCCATTATTAAATCCCCCTTCTCATCTTCTAAGGGACTAACATTTACTTTAGTCACTCTTTTCCGTTTTATATATCGGTGAAAGCTTTTACTATCTGTTTTTATGTTTTGCGCAAGTTTACTTTCGTAATCTATCTTTCCTTTCTTTATTGCTTTCTTCATCATTCTTTGCTGTCGTTTAAAATTTTCCCAATCTTCTAGTTTCCCACTAACCTTGACCACCTTATACACATTGGTTTTTAATTTGATACTCTCCTTTATTTCCTTGGTTATCCACGGCTGGTTATTCCTTCTCTTACTGCCTTTCTTTTTCACTGGAATATATTTTTGTTGAGCACTATGAAAGAGCTCCTTAAAAGTCCTCCAGTGTTCTTCAATTGTGCCACCATTTAGTCTGTGTTCCCAGTCTACTTTAGCCAACTCTGCCCTCATCCCACTGTAGTCCCCTTTGTTTAAGCATAGTACGCTCGTTTGAGACACTACTTCCTCACCCTCAATCTGTATTACAAATTTAAACATACTGTGATCACTCATTCCGAGAGGATCTTTTACTAGGATATCGTTTATTATTCCTGTCTCATTACACAGGACCAGATCTAAGATAGCTTGCTCCCTTGTAGGTTCTGTAACATACTGTTCGAAGAAACAATCCCGTACACGAAGGCAAAAAGATCCAAACTGAGCCCAATCATTGCGAAGCTGCATACCTACACCAAAGAGCTCATACCAGTCATTGGCAACGCAGCAGTAAAGGTATCATACGATGGACTGTGCATGATTTATCATTGTGGATCGTTCCAGGCAATGGCCCAACGCTGTTCGGCAGGAGTTGGCTTGAGAAAATTAAATGGAACTGGAACAATATTAAAGCCTTATCATCAGTGGATGACGCTTTGTGTGCTCAAGTGCTGAGCAAGTCTCCCTCGTTGTTCAAACCAGGCATCGGCAACTTCACAGGAGCCAAGGTGCAAATCCACCTTGGCCCGGATGCAAGACCTGTCCATCACAAGACTCGGGCGGTTCCGTACACGATGAGAGAGAAGGTCGAGATCGAACTGGACAGACTTCAACGGGAAGGAATCATATCGCCAGTCGAGTTCAGCGAATGGGCCAGTCCAATTGTCCCGAAAAAGAAAAGTGATGGCACGGTCAGGATCTACGGCGACTATAAGGTAACGATCAACCGAGTGTCGATACAGGATCAGTACCCATTACCCAAGGCTGACGACCTGTTTGCAACACTAGCAGGCGGGGAAGTCGTTCACCAAATTGGACCTGGCCTCCGCTTACATGACACAGGAGCTGGTCGAATCTTCGAAAAAACTGACGTGCATCAACACGTACAAAGGACTGTTTATATACCACAGATTCCCTTTTGGAATTCACTCGGCAGCAGCCAAATTTCAGAGAAACATGGAGTGTTTGCTGAAGACCGTCCCGAGAACAGTCGTGTTCCAAGATGACATCTTGATCACCGGTCACGACGCCACCGAACACCTGCACAACCTGGAAGAGGTTCTACGTCGTCTGGACAGAGTGGGACTCAGGCTAAAATGCTCCACGTGCATTTTCATGGCACCAGAAGTTGAATTCCTGGGGAGAAAGATTGCAGCAGATGGCATCAGGCCTACGGACTCGAAGAGAGAGGCCATCAAGAATGCACCCAGACCCCAGAGTGTGACGGAGCTGCATTTGTTCCTGGGTCTTCTCAACTATTTCAGTAACTTTCTACTTAGTTTGAGCACATTGCTAGAGCCCTTGCACATGTTGCTGAGAAAGGGTAACAACTGGGTTTGAGGCAAATCTCAAGACAGAGCCTTTGAGAAGGCCAGGAACCTGCTATGTTCCAATAAATTACTGGTACACTATGACCCATATAAGTGGTTATTGCTGGCCTGTGACGCCTCATTATATGGGGTCGGTTGTGTGCTTCAGCAAACTCCAACCAGTTGCATATGCGTCCAGAAGTCTGTCTAAGGCTGAAAAAGTCTCTAGTATGGTAGAGAAAGAGGCTTTGGCATGCGTATATGGGGTTAGGAAAATGCACCAATACATGTTTGGGCTCCGGTTTGAGCTCATTTCATTGTTTTCTGAGAGCAAAAGTACAAACACCAATGCCTCATCCCGCATCCAAAGATGGGCACTGACATTATCCACTTATGATTATGTCATCCGTCACAGACCAGGCACTGAAAACTGTGCTGATGTGCATTGCTGGCTACCATTGCCCATAACCGGGGTGGAAATGCCGCAGCCCGCAGATTTGCTGCTGGTCATGGATGCCTTTGAGAGCGAGGGGTCACCCGTCACGGCTTGCCAAATTAGGACCTGGACCAACCAGGATCCTGTCAATGGCTAAAATATATGTCCTAAATGGAATTGGTCTGCCATTCCCAGGGAAATGCAGGATGAAATTAAGCCTTATAGTTTCCGCAAAGATGAATTGTCTATTCAGTCTGATTGTCTGTTATGGGGTAATCGTGTTGTTATGCCAAAAAAAGGCAGGGAAACTTTTGTGCGAGATTTACACAGTACTCACCCAGGCATTGTCATGATGCAGACCATTGCCAGGTCTCACATTTGGTGGCCCGGCATTGACTCGGACTTGGAGTCATGCGTGCATCAGTGCAACACTTGTATGCAACTGAGTAACGCACCTGTGAAGTCTCCGCTGAGTCTGTGGTCATGGCCATCCAAACCGTGGTCAAGGATCCACATAGACTTTGCTGGCCCCTTGGCAAAATGGTTTTAGTGGTAGTGGATGCTTACTCCAAATGGATTGAATGTGTAATCATGTCATCCAGCACGTCCACAGCCACTATTGAAAGCCTCCGGGCCATGTTCGTCACCCATGGCCTGCCCGACATCCTTGCCAGCTAGAACAGACCATAGTTCACCATTTCGGAGTTCCACGAGTTTATGACCCGTAATGAAATCAAGCATGTCAGGTCTGCCCCTTTCAAACCCGCGTCTAATGGTCAAGCTGTCCAAACCATTAAGCAGAGCCTAAAACACGTGATTCACGGCTCCCTACAGACCCATTTGTCCCGCATTCTGCTCAGTTACTGGTCGAGACCCCACTCGCTCACCGGGGTCCCTCCTGCCGAGCTGTTAATGATGAGAGGCCTCAAAACCAGGTTCTCCCTTGTACATCTCAATGATCATGTCGAAACCAGAAGGAAATGGCAGCAATGGTACCACGATCGTGTGGCTGTATCACGTGACATTGCTGTTCATGACCCTATGTTTGTCCTGAATTATGGTCATGGTCCAAAGTGGGTTGCTGGCACGGTTTTGGCCAAGGAGGGGACAGAGTGTTTGTAGTCAAACCGTTAAATGGCCAAACTTGCAAGAGGCACATCGACCAAACCAAACTGCGATTCACAGACAACTCAGAACAAATTGAGGATGACATCATCATCGACCAAACAACATGCATCCAGCCATCAGTTGACCCTTGTGTCATTCACGAAGACGAACCTACCATCCCCGACAATCCTGTCAGACCGACTGCTCCGCAATGCAGCAATGGTCCTACTAACTCACCCAAGCTTGGGTTCAAACTGAGAAGATCAACCGGGGAGCGGAAGGCCCCGGACCATCTCAACTTGTAAATACAACCTGTACCAAGGTCTTTGGGGGGAATGATGTTATGTATGTTAACTGGATCTTACCTGCCACCGGAGGGCGCGACTGTCGGAGTCCTAATGGTCACTGGCAGACACGTGCAAGCCGTGTATATAATGTTGGCAGCCATGTTGAATCTCCACTTTGAGAATAACTGAACTGGAGTAAGGTCATGCCTGAACTAGCTCACTGTACTTAGCCTCGTGGAGTTATTTGATACTTAACACATGATCACTGAAATTCCGGAGTCCTCAGGAAAAGGAAGCTTTAGCATCATAGTCAGATAGACAAGAGAACCTGTGGGAGACGGTGAGGTTGAAAGTGAGGTGGGAACAGAAGGTTGATAAAGGGGGGGAAAATCCCCATCATAGGTAGTCTCAGCTCCATTTGCTTTCTCAAAGAATTGCAATGTCCTAACACTCAGCAACTATTTCTTCAAGGGAAAATTTAATTTTGTGCAAAGGTAAACACATCGTAGCGTGTGCACTGTAGGAAGACCAGCCATTCAGATTATCACCCAGGCACATCCAGAGCCACAACTCCTGCCAGTTCCTCACCAATTTCATGATAGCATATTGCTTGTGCAAATACCAGCCTAGAGGCACCCCTTCAGAAAGAAGTAGCTAGTGAGTCAGAATGGCTATCACTGGATGAAGCACTGAGTACTAGTGAAAGAGGACCTAGGAATAAAAGAGACTGAGAATACCTTTCCTCAACAGAGGCTGGAGACATGAATGCCTGAGCTGAGGAGCCTAGGAACTTTGATCTTAGGGGGTCAGCTTTCAAAAGAGTTATGATTAGGGAGCATTAATCTCATGTAAATGTTGTGGAGACAATTTCCACACATATGTTTGAGATATTAGACAAGTTGAAGGAGTCCACCATCCAAATCTACAATATGTTATGGGAATTTTCCCCATGGCCTGCAGAACACCCTGGAAACTGACAGCCATGGGGTTTTCTGCAGTATTGAGATATCAGGAACAGCTGCTAAAGACATTGGTGATTTCTGGACTGGCAGATAACAGTGTTGCCATAGATACTTTAAAAGGACATATTCATAGGGCTTCCAAGACCTGGGTGGGACTACTTGGTCTCCACTGACATCAACCAGTAGCTTCTCTGATTCTATGCCCAGCATCAGTGGGCAACAAGGATTAAACACAGATGTCACTGTCTGTCCAGAGTGTTGTATTATACCTTTTGCTGTAAGGCCCTCTCCAATGCCTGCACATGAGGGAACTTTACATATGGCCTTGGCACTCCTTGCCACTACAACAGAAAGACTACCAGAACCTGGTCACTCTGGGACAGCTGCTTCCCTGATATGAGAGTCACCTCAAGCCCCCAAGGCTCCAGGACAACAATCACAGCCATCTACTGCTCAACCTCATCTCACTCAAGGAACACTTAATAGGAGCAGTAGATCAGGAGCTCAAGTAAGCAAGTTAGTTGGCACAATGGGAAGCTACAGTGTTAAGAAGTAGTTGCAGATAGGGTGGTTGGAATTCTTGGAACTTTATGGAATATGCTAATCTGTAAAGTAAACACAGCTTATGCATTAGAGTTCAGAGTTCATTTCTGTGTATGCTTTCAACTTTTGGGCGTTGGGATCATAGTAGGAGAAATTTGGACATGTCTTTTGAAGGAACTTTGCAGAAGCCTTCGACAGAGAGGGACTCTATGAAGGTGTGTTGGAGAAACAAACAAATGTGAAGTGACTGGATTTGATGTTCTTTGTCACTACTTGTAGTGGCATTTGCCTTTTTGTATCTCTTGCACAGTCCTCCTAAATAGAGCATTAGTGACCTTCATGATGCAATTGTAAACAGCTGCCTGACTAATATGGCAAACATCATTTGTTGCTGCTTGGAAAGATTCAAGTGCAAGTATGGTGATTTTGACTGGTATGGAACGGAGTTGCAGGTCTTCAACTAGCAGTTGACATATTTACCCAATAACTTCCAGAAGGGGAAAGCACAGCCTTCTGAGACACTGATGGCCAGAAAAGTCTAAGCAAGACATTTTTGAACTGTAGATTCTGACGAGTAACCATAAGTTCATAGGAGATCTAGCCTCTCCTATGTCTTCTTATTCTCCTCGTTATAGCATAAGAATGGATATATTCCCACTTGGCAATCGAAATCCCCAATGCAAAATAATACTTGGAGCAGAGCTGGATAAAATGAGTAGCAAAGTATTAAAGCAAACAATTTGCAGGCAAAGTAACACCATCATTCCAATGGCCCCCTCAATGTGGTATCTGTTGTGGGATACCTTCTTGCAACTCCAACTGACACTTATGCAGTGGTGGTAATTGTTTGGGTAGAAGTTGGGGAAAATGGATTAGAGAGGTTAACCATATCCCTATTATACTAATGAGACTGGTGGACCAATTTGATGTGGTTCTGCCACCAGCCTCATTAGGTAGGTGCACGGTTTGCTGCACTGGGATGAATTTTTGAACCATGATCTCACATCCCCATGCACTACAACTCTTACTTTGCAGGGTTATTTTGATTTCTGAGAGACCAAGAAAAGGCAACAAAGCACTATGGAAATGAGGTTATCCCAGTATTAATAGCCATAGTGAAAACCTTTAGCAAAAGTGCATAGGATTACATAGGATATACAGCACAAAAACAGGCCATTTGGCTCAACCAGTCTATGCCGGTGTTTAATACTCCACTCGAGTCTCCTCCCATCTTTCCTCATCTAAATCTATCAGTGTAACCCTCTATTCCCTTCTCCCTCATATGCTGGTCCAGCCTCCCCTTAAATGCATACATATTATTTGCTTTAACTAATCCCTGTGGTAGTGAGTTCCACATTCTAACCACTCTTGGGGAAAAGAAGTTTCTTCTGAATTCCCTATTGGATTTTTTGGTGACTATTTTATATTGATGGCCTCCAGTTATACTCTTTCCCACAAGTGAAAACATTTTCTCTGTACCCACTCTATCAAAACCTTTCATAATTTTACAGTATATAATTGTACTGGCCGAGTAGCTTTATTAGCCAGGATTGCCTTTGTCTCCTAGGAACCATTCTTCAAGTCTAGTTTCTCCTTCACATCATCATATCATCATAGGCGGTCCCGCGAACGAGGATGACTTGCTTCCACGAGTTCACAGGTGTTTCGATGAAGGACCTGATGTTCCAGTCCTGAACTCCAATTGAGCGGGTGGAAGATGCCCGTGTGTTTTTTTAATGTGTGGTGACCGTTGCACATCAACCACCACACGGGCTTGACAGAGGTAGGTCTTGGTCCAATGGCAAGGATTAACCAAGACGACTGGAGACCTGCTCTGGTGCACAGACCTAGTGCACGCACACATATCTCAGTGTGGGCTGGCCCATGCTGCCCCTGGGCCCTCGGCTCTTCTGGGCCCCGTACCCTCATCTGTCGCAACTCCGCCACAATCTCTCGCCGCTCCTCAACCATAAACATTCACTGCATCGCACCACAAACACTCGCCGCTCATCCGCCCCAGCCTTCCCATTCCTCTGTACCTGCCGATGTTCCTGCCCACACTCCAAAACGGTGACCAGGGTTTTGATGTACTATCTTACAATAAAAGAGAGGTAAGAGTTGGAGAGCATTAAAGAAAACAATGACTGTACCAACATTTGGTTCAATATGACATTTGAAATGGAGATGGAACAGTCAAAGATAAATGTACTTGATTGGAAAAACAAAAACAAAACATAAATTTCAATGAAATAAAGGAAGTGCAGCAAGCACTCAATTTTCCATTTCATTCCTGATGTACGTGGCTGGTGGACACCCCTGCCAGTAGCACAAATTCAAAAGGTCAGCACTTGCATACTACAATCTGATGGTGTACAAACCTATGCATTGAATTTATTCTGGCCCAGTTAGGTCAGTCAGCAGCTCAACATTGTATAAAAATGGACATTGATTTCCATACAGGCTAGCCTCCCATTTATTACTTTCCCATAGAAGGTTGCAAAACAGAAAGAGAGCAATGCAATTCGACAAACTAGCAGGGTTTTCACAGGTTCAGGAAGGAATTGACTGCATATACATGGCCTTGAAAGCCTTCTCTGACAACCCATTCAATAACATTAATAGGAAGGCATTTCATTTAATTAATGTCCGGGAAGTGGTCATGATGCCAATCCACCATGCCAGCCTTGACGAGAGGTATAAAAGATTTTGTATCAGGGTAGTTGATTGGTGATCAGGGCTACCCCCTGCAGTGACAGCTGTTGACTCCTCTATGACATCTGCCGTCAGAGAGGGACAGTAGATATAATGAGGCCCATGGGATTACAAGAATTGTTATAGAACAGACTATTGGCATTCTGAAATCTCACTTCATTGCTACCAGTGCCATGTGATAGTCAGAGTAGGAATCGCAGGATAGCGCAGATGAATACGTGGCTTGAGCAGTGGTGCAACAGGGAGGGATTCAAATTCCTGGGGCATTGGAACCGGTTCTGGGGGAGGTGGGACCAGTACAAACTGGACGGTCTGCACCTGGGCAGGACCGGAACCAATGTCCTAGGGGGAGTGTTTGCTAGTGCTGTTGGGGAGGATTTAAACTGATATGGCAGGGGGATGGGAACCAATGCAGGGAGACAGAGGGAAACAAAAAGGAGGCAAAAGCAAAAGACAGAAAGGAGATGAGGAAAAGTGGAGGGCAGAGAAACCCAAGGCAAAGAACAAAAAGGGCCACTGTACAGCAAAATTCTAAAAGGACAAAGGGTGTTAAAAGAACAAGCCTGAAGGCTTTGTGTCTTAATGCAAGGAGTATCCGCAATAAAGTGGATGAATTAACTGTGCAAATAGATGTTAACAAATATGATGTGATTGGGATTACGGAGACGTGGCTCCAGGATGATCAGGGCTGGGAACTCAACATCCAGGGGTATTCAACATTCAGGAAAGATAGAATAAAAGGAAAAGGAGGTGGGGTAGCATTGCTGGTTAAGGAGCAAATTAAGGCAATAGTTCGGAAGGACATTAGCTTGGATGATGTGGAATCTATATGGGTAGAGCTGCAGAATACCAAAGGACAAAAAACGTTAGTGGGAGTTGTGTACAGACCTCCAAACAGTAGTAGTGATGTTGGGGAGGGCATCAAACATGAAATTAGGGGTGCGTGCAATAAAGGTGCAGCAGTTATAATGGGTGACTTTAATATGCACATAGATTGGGTTAACCAAACTGGAAGCAATACGGTGGAGGAGGATTTCCTGGAGTGCATAAGGGATGGTTTTTTAGACCAATATGTCGAGGAACCAACTAGGGGGGAGGCCATCTTAGACTGGGTGTTGTGTAATGAGAGAGGATTAATTAGCAATCTCGTTGTGCGAGGCCCCTTGGGGAAGAGTGACCATAATATGGTGGAATTCTGCATTAGGATGGAGAATGAAATAGTTAATTCAGAGACCATGGTCCAGAACTTAAAGAAGGGTAACTTTGAAGGTATGAGGCGTGAATTGGCTAGGATAGATTGGCGAATTATACTGAAGGGGTTGACTGTGGATGGGCAATGGCAGACATTTAGAGACCGCATGGATGAACTACAACAATTGTACATTTCTGTCTGTCGTAAAAATAAAAAAGGGAAGGTGGCTCAACCGTGGCTATCAATGGAAATCAGGGATAGCATTAAAGCCAAGGAAGTGGCATACAAATTGGCCAGAAATAGCAGCGAACCCGGGGACTGGGAGAAATTTAGAACTCAGCAGAGGAGGACAAAGGGTTTGATTAGGGCATGGAAAATGGAGTACGAGAAGAAACTTGCAGGGAACATTAAGACGGATTGCAAAAGTTTCTATAGCTATGTAAAGAGAAAAAGGTTAGTAAAGACAAACGTAGGTCCCCTGCAGTCAGAATCAGGGGAAGTCATAACGGGGAACAAAGAAATGGCGGACCAATTGAACAAGTACTTTGGTTCGGTATTCACTGAGGAGGACACAAACAACCTTCCGGATATAAAAGGGGTCGGAGGGTCTAGTAAGGAGGAGGAACTGAGGGAAATCCTTATTAGTCGGGAAATTGTGTTGGGGAAATTGATGGGATTGAAGGCCGATAAATCCCCAGGGCCTGATGGACTGCATCCCAGAGTACTTAAGGAGGTGGCCTTGGAAATAGTGGATGCATTGACAGTCATTTTCCAACATTCCATTGACTCTGGATCAGTTCCTATGGAGTGGAGGGTAGCCAATGTAACCCCACTTTTTAAAAAAGGAGGGAGAGAGAAAACAGGGAATTACAGACCGGTCAGCCTGACATCGGTAGTGGGTAAAATGATGGAATCAATTATTAAGGATGTCATAGCAGTGCATTTGGAAAGAGGTAATATGATAGGTCCAAGTCAGCATGGATTTGTGAAAGGGAAATCATGCTTGACAAATCTTCTGGAATTTTTTGAGGATGTTTCCAGTAGAGTGGACAAGGGAGAACCAGTTGATGTGGTATATTTGGACTTTCAGAAGGCTTTCGACAAAGTCCCACACAAGAGATTAATGTGCAAAGTTAAAGCACATGGGATTGGGAGTAGTGTGCTGACATGGATTGAGAACTGGTTGTCAGACAGGAAGCAAAGAGTAGGAGTAAATGGGGACTTTTCAGAATGGCAGGCAGTGACTAGTGGGGAACCGCAAGGTTCTGTGCTGGGGCCCCAGCTGTTTACACTGTACATTAATGATTTAGACGAGGGGATTAAATGTAGTATCTCCAAATTTGCGGATGACACTAAGTTGGGTGGCAGTGTGAGCTGCAAGGAGGATTCTATGAGGCTGCAGAGCGACTTGGATAGGTTAGGTGAGTGGGCAAATGCATGGCAGATGAAGTATAATATGGATAAATGTGAGGTTATCCACTTTGGTGGTAAAAACAGAGAGACAGACTATTATCTGAATGGTGACAGATTAGGAAAAGGGGAGGTGCAAAGAGACCTGGGTGTCATGGTACATCAGTCATTGAAGGTTGGCATGCAGGTACAGCAGGCGGTTAAGAAAGCAAATGGCATGTTGGCCTTCATAGCAAGGGGATTTGAGTACAGGGGCAGGGAGGTGTTGCTACAATTGTACAGGGCCTTGGTGAGGCCACACCTGGAGTATTGTGTACAGTTTTGGTCTCCTAACCTGAGGAAGGACATTCTTGCTATTGAGGGAGTGCAGCGAAGGTTCACCAGACTGATTCCCGGGATGGCGGGACTGACCTATCAAGAAAGATTGGATCAACTGGGCTTGTATTCGCTGGAGTTCAGAAGAATGAGAGGGGACCTCATAGAAACGTTTAAAATTCTGACGGGGTTAGACAGGTTAGATGCAGGAAGAATGTTCCCAATGTTGGGGAAGTCCAGAACCAGGGGACACAGTCTAAGGATAAGGGGGAAGCCATTTAGGACCGAGATGAGGAGGAATTTCTTCACCCAGAGAGTGGTGAACCTGTGGAATTCTCTACCACAGAAAGTTGTTGAGGCCAATTCACTAAATATATTCAAAAAGGAGTTAGATGAAGTCCTTACTACTAGGGGAATCAAGGGGTATGGTGAGAAAGCAGGAATGGGGTACTGAAGTTGCATGTTCAGCCATGAACTCATTGAATGGCGGTGCAGGCTAGAAGGGCCGAATGGCCTACTCCTGCACCTATTTTCTATGTTTCTATGTTTCTATGTTTCAGGTCCCCGATGGAGCACCTACAAGATAGCCCAACAGCAAATTTCTAAAATGTTTGTATTTTTCTGCATGCTATGTAATGTTGCTATGCAGAAAGTCTTACAACTACCACCTGAAAATGGTGATGTTACTCCATACCAACATCATGAGTTTAGAAGGAGAGGAGGGAATGCAACAGAATAACCAGTCTGCTGCTGGAGAAAGGAGTCCCACCATGGCCTCAATAGGCTTACAGTCCCAAAGGCTGCTGACCTTTGTCTTAAAATTACAGAGCAGCATATATCCAGAATAATGAGTTCTATAATTCATATGGCAGAATCATTTTCTTTCACAATCTTTTCCAAATGGTAAAAACAATTTAAAATACATAGATTATAATGACTTCTTACCAGCTTGTTTATTTACTTACTCGAACTCCAAGGAGACAAAGGCAATCCTGGCTAATAAAAGGTTACTGCACAAGATAAAAGTTCACGAGGTTGGGGGTAATATATTAGCATGGATAGAGGATTGGCTAACTAACAGAAAACAGAGAGTCAGGATAAATGGTTCATTCTCTGGTTGGCAACCAGTAACTAGTACGGTGCCGCAGGGATCAGTGCTGGGACCCCAACTATTTACAATCTATATTAACAACTTGGAAGAAGGGACTGAGTGTAACATAGCCAAGTTTGCTGATGATACAAAGATGGGAGGAAAAGCAATGTGTGAGGAGGACATAAAAAATCTGCAAAAGGACATAGACAGGCTAAGTGAGTGGGCAAAAATTTTGAAGATGGAGTATAATGCTGGAAAGTGTGAGGTCATGAACTTTGGCAGAAAAAAATCAAAGAGCAAGTTATTATTTAAATGGAGAAAGATTGCAAAGTGCTGCAGGACAGCGGGACCTGGGGATACTTGTGCATGAAACACAAAAGGATAGTATGCAGGTACAGCAAGTGATCAGAAAGGCCAATGGTATCTTGGCCTTTATTGCAAAGGGGATGGAGTATAAAAGCAGGGAAGTCTTGCTACAGCTGTACAGGGTATTGGTGAGGCCACACCTGGAATACAGTGTGCAGTTTTCGTTTCCATATTTACGAAAGAATATACTTGCTTTGAAGGCAGTTCAGAGAAGGTTCACTAAGTTGATTCCAGAGATGAGGGGGTTGTCTTATGAGGAAAGGTTGAGTAGGTTGGGCCTCTATTCATTGGAATTCAGAAGAATGAGAGGTGATCTTATCGAAACGTGTAAGATTATGAGGGGAGTTGACCATGTGATGTGGAGAGGATGTTTTCACTGATGGGGGAGACTAGAACTAGAGGGCATGATCTTAGAATAAGGGGCCGCCCATTTAAAACTGAGATGAAGAGAAATTTCTTCTCTCAGGGGGTTGTAAATCTGTGGAATTTGCTGCCTCAGAGAGCTGTGGAAGCTGGGACATTGAATAAATTTAAGACAGAAATAGACAGTTTCTTAAATGATAGGGGGATAAGGGATTATGGGGAGTGGGCAGGGAAGTGGAGCTGAGTCCATGATCAGATCAGCCATGATCTTATTGAATGGCGGAACAGGCTCGAGGGACCGTATTTCTTATGTTCCTATTTCTTATGTTCTTATGTTCTTATCTATTCTACAATGTGCTCTCTGAGTGATGCAAGGGTGAGAGGTGGGTGGCTGGGATGATTCCCTTGGAATCTACGAGTACAGAGGTAACTCTCATCTCAGTGAAACTGCTGCCCCAGAGGGATCCACTTCTGGTAGCCTTTCTCTTGCAATGTCAAGTGTTGCACCTGTGTTTGGTAGGTCAGGTTCATTTTAATGGCTCAGTCGCACCAAATATAACCTTCCCCTCGACTTCAACTTCTTCGAGCACTCTAAATCGGAGGTGGAACAACTAGCAACATTCTCTCCCACCTAGTCCCATGCCTGCACTTAGACCTGCACCTATTATGGGCCCTTGGAAAAGCCCTGGAAGTCCTGGTAAAATAAAGGGAGCAACAACAAGTGTCTGCCCCTATTTCTGTGGCTTGTGTCTGGGGAATAGTAGTTTCTGGGCACAAGTTACAGGTAAATCAGCACCTTTGTGATATGGTGTTCTACTTGACTGTATATTTTAGGCACAATGAGTGAGCAGGGGAGAATTCAAAACATAGAAGGAAGGCATGAGACCCAAGCTTGGGGAGTCCTCTGACATCATCTCTCTCACTTACTCTATTCACTTTGTGTCAATGATTTCCTGCATAGCCTCTTCAAATGCATATAACCGCTTGAGATATTCTTCCCCTCTCCAATGTACATTTGCCCCCATTATATCTGCAGCCGTCTCCTGTAAGCAGGGAAGCGGCATTGAGGTGTTGGCAGTTGTTATGTATGTAACTATGCAATACTTGCCACCTGAAGGCACGACTGTTGGAGTCCAAATGGTCACCAGCACACTAGTGCAGAGCCAGTATAAAAGGTTGGCTGCCATGTTGTTTAGGCACTCTGGAATTGTAATAAAGAAGACTAAGGTCACACTAAGTTTAGCTCACAGTACGCAGGCTCATGGAGTTCTTCTATACACCACCATTGGCGACGCGTAACAGAATATGAACCTTCACGCAACAATGGCTGCCATTGGAATATTAGAGTGATTCGTAGAGGGTGATGATTGGGAAGCCTTCATCAAGCGTCTCGACCAGTACTTCGTGGCCAACAAGCTGGAAGGAGAGACTAACACAGCTAAGCACAGGGCGGTTCTCCTCATCGTCTGTGGGCCTGAAATATACGAGCTCATCAAGAATCTGCTTGCACCAACAAAACCAATGGAGAAGGAATATACAGAGTTGTGCACGCTGGTTCGGGACCACCACAAGCCGAAGGAGAGTATCCTCATGGCCAGGTATCGTTTTTACACGCACCATCGCTCCGGGGGCCAGCATGTGACGGACTATGTCGCTGACCTGAGACGCCTCACGGGACCTTGCGATTTTGGAGCTGCGTTGGGGTAATGCTGCGGGCATTTTTCATGCTGGGCATCAGCCACGAGGTCATTCTTCGAAAGCTGCTGGCTGCCGAAACCCTAGACCTGAGCAGGGCCATCGCGATCGCCCAGGCATGCATGGCCACGGACGATAACACCAAGCAGATATCTTCTCAACATCGAAGCTCACCGGCAAGTACTGTGCATAAAATGATGTTGCTGGCAGGCCGAACTGCATATGGTAGGGCTTATATGTCTGCGGCTGCAAGACCTGTGATGACTCAGAGTCCGCCATCATGGGTGAATGTGAATCTATTAGCACTGTGTTGGCGCTGCGGGGATAATCATCGGGCCTATCAATGTTGATTCAAGCACTGTGTGTGCAAAGGCTGCGCAACGATGGGGCACCACCAGCGAATATGCAAACGTGCTGCAACATACCACACGGCAGAGGATGATCGATCCGGCGCGGATCACGCAGCACAGGCAACTCAACCTGAGGAAGAAGTATATGGGGTACATACCTTCACCACCAAGAGCCCTCCTATAATGCTGAAAGTCAAATTAAATTGAGTTCCAGTATCCATGGAGTTGGACACAGGTGCAAGTCAGTCAGTAATGAGCCAGAAGGCTTTTGAGAAACTGTGAGGCAATAAAGCACAAAGGCACAAACTGAGCCCGATTAATACAAAGCTGCGTACCTACACCAAAGAGCTCATACCAGTCATTGGAAGTGCGGCAGTGAAGGTTTCGTATGATGGAGCTGTGCAAGACCTATCATTGTGGATTGTTCCAGGCAATGGCCCAACGCTGTTCGGCAGAAGCTGGCTAGAAAAGATTAGATGGAATTGGAACAACATCAAAGCACTATCTTCAGTGGATGACGCCTCGTGTGCTCAAGTGCTGAGCAAGTTTCCCTCGCTATTCGAACCAGGCATTGGCAACTTCACAGGCGCCAAGGTACAGATCCATCTAGGCCCCAATGCACGGCCCGTCCATCACAAGGCTTGGGCAGTTCTGTACATGATGAGGGAAAAAGTCGAGATCGAACTGGACAAACTCCAATGCGAAGGAATTGTATCGCCAATTGAGTTCAATGAGTGGGCCAGTCCAATTGTTCCAGTGTTGAAAAGCGATGGCACAGTCAGAATTTGCGGAGACTACAAGGTAACGATTAACTGAGTCTCATTACAGGACCCGCTGCCCAAAGTGGATGACCTGTTTGCAAAGATAGCGGGGGGGGGGGGGAAGTCGTTCACCAAGTTGGACCTAATCTCCACCTAAATGACACAGGAGCTGGCTGAATCTTCAAAAAGACTGACATGCATCAACACACACAAAGGGCTGTTTATATACCACAGGTGCCCTTTTGGGATTTGCTCAGCTGCAGCCATTTTCCAGAGAAACATGGAGAGTTTGCTGAAATTTGTTCCGCGCACCGTTGTGTTTCAAGACGACATCCTGATCACTGGTCATGACACCATCGAACACCTACACAACCTGGAAGAGGTTCTAATTCGCCTAGACCGAGTGTGACTCAGGCTGAAATGCTCCAAGTGTGTTTTCCTGGTGCCAGAAGTCGAATTTTTGGGGAGAAAGATTGCAGCAGACGGCATCAGGCCCACGGACTCAAAGCCAGAGGCCATCAAGAATGCATCCAGACCACAGAATGTGACGGAGCTGCGTTCATTCCTGGGATTCCTCAACTATTTCGATAACTTTCTACCTGGGTTGAGCACGTTGTTAAAGCCTTTGCACATGTTGTTAAGTAAGGGTGACGACTGGATTTGGGGCAAATCTCAAGACACAGCCTTTGCGAAGGCCAGGAACCTGTTATGTTCAAATAAGTTACTTGTACACTATGTCCCATGTAAACGTTTAGTGCTAGCTTGTGATGCCTCATCGTATAGGGTCGGCTGTGTGTTACAGCAAGCCAATGTATCGGGCAACCTCCAACTGGTTGCATACGCGTCCAGATGTCTGTCTAAGGCTGAGAGAGCCTATAGTATGGTCGAGAAAGAGGCATTAGCATGTGTATATGGGGTTAAGAAAATGCACCCATACCTATTTGGACTTCGGTTTGAGCTTGAAACTGACCATAAGCTGCTCATTTCGTGTTTTCAGAGAGCAAAGGTATAAATACCAATGCTTCGTCACACATCCAAAGATGGGCACTAACATTATTCGCTTATGACTATGTTATCCGCCACAGACCAGGCACTGAAAACTTTGCCGATGCTCTCAGCCGGCTATCCTTATCCACCACTGGGGTTGAAATGGCGCAGCCCGCAGACTTGCTACTGGTCATGGATGCTTTTGAGAGTGAGGGGTCACCTGTCACAGCTCGCCAGATCAGGACCTGGACCAGCCAGGATCCTGTGCTATAATTAGTAAAGAGTTGCATCCGAAATGGGAACTGGTCGGCCGTTCCCATGGAAATGCAAAATGAAATTAAACCGTTTCACCGACGCAAAGATGAAATGTCCATCCAGTCGGATTGTCTCTTATGGGGTAATCGCGTGGTTTTGCCAAAAAAAGGCAGGGAAACGTTTATACGCAACCTACACAGTACCCACCCAGGCATTGTCATGATGAAGGCAATTGCCAGGTCGCATGTTTGGTGGCCCAGCATTGACTCGGACTTGGAATCATGCGTGCATCAGTGCAACACTTGCTCGCAACTGAGCAATGCACCAAGGGGGTCTCCACTGAGTCTGTGGTCATGGCCCTCCAAACTGTGGTCCAGGATCCACGTAGATTTTGCCGGCCCCTTTCTTGGAAAGATGCTTTTAGTAGTTGTGGACGCTTACTCTGTCATGTATCTCACACTACTGTACATAACTATATCTTACCATGCTATACATGACTGTAACTAGATATGACCTGTAACGACAAGCATACCTTACCACCAGGGGTGCACTTGCAGGAGACACTGCATACCTGTTCCACACAGGTATATAAAGGCAGGTCTCAGGCAAGTGTGGCATTTGAGAGCTGTGAAATAAAGGTGCAGGTCCTGAGTGACCTTGAGTTCAGCATGTGCCTCGTGTGAGTCTGTACTGCAGGGACAGGACTTTACAGTGGCGACGAGGATGGGATCACAGAATCCACAGAATGGCGACCAATGGCTTAGATGAAAAATACAATGCTGGAGATAATTGGGAGGACTTTATAGAAAGGCTCCAGCAAAGCTTTGTAACCAAAGACTGGTTAGGCAACGATAAGGCAGACAAGAAAAGAGCCTATCACTTGAACAGCTGTGGCTCGAAAACATACGCCTTAATGAAGGACCTGCTGGCACCCGAGAAACCAGCAAGCAAATTATTTGAAGAATTGAGCACACTGGTAAGAGACCACCTGAAGCCGGTGAGCAGCCTACACATGGCCAGACATAGGTTCTACAATTACAGACGCTGTGTGGGCCAGAGCATACCCGACTTTGTGGCGGAAATTCGCAGGCTGGCTAGTTTATGTGAGTTCTCCGATGAACTAAGGAGAGAAGTACTGAGAGACTTTTTTATTGAAGGAATAGGCTACGCAGGCATATTCTGAAAGCTCATCGAGACCAAGAACTTGATCCTAGAGGCAGCAGCACTGGTCGCACAGACATTCTTGGCAGGAGAAGAAGAAACGAGGTTGATCTATGCTGCGGGTACAACAACTAATGAAACATCGGAACAAGGGGTTCACAGCATGAAACAAGCCGCTACCCCCACACACTGATAAAGGCAGGAGAGCAGGCCCTCAACAGCAGGCAGTGGTGCCAGAAGCCATCAAGGGCCACATGAACGGCCATTCAAATCTCATCAACCCACAATGCGAGCAATCAATGACAGACTGAGAGAAGGTCAAGAGAGATCAGCCAGACCCAGCTCATCCTTCGGAAACAATGGAAGCGGTCTGTGCTGGAGATGTGGGGGAAGGCACTCATCAAGGGGGTGTCAATTTCAGCATGCTGTTTTCAGAAACTGCAACTATACAGGGCATCTAGCCCGCATGTGCAGAAAAACAGCAGCTCGGCTGGTATACGAATCGGAAGGGTCGGAAAGCGGACCAGAAGACGGTGGGGACAATGCCGGGACATCGAGGTACAGCGGTCCAACACGATTAATGGCCACTGTTCTAACAACAAGACGCCTCCAATAATGATGAGGGTCCTACTCAACGGGATACCCGTCAACATGGAACTGGATATAGGAGCGAGTCAATCTCTCATGAGCGTTCAACAATTTGAACAACTGTGGCCGCACAAAAGCAACAGACCAAAACTCACAAGGGTCGACACCAAACTAAGGATCTATACCAAATAAATCATCCCAGTCCTTGGCAGTGCCATGCTCTCAGTCACACACAAAGGGATGGTGAACCGACTTCCCCTGTGAATTGTCCCCGGAGATCTCCCAGCATTGTTGGGCAGAAGCTGGCTGGCAAAACTAAATTGGAAATGGGATGATGTTCACGCCATGTCGTCAGAGGAATGGACCTCCTGCTCAACAGTTCTAAGTTGATTTGAACATCTCTTTCAGCCAGGTGTGGGCACCTTCAAAGGGGCTAAAGTTAAAATCTACATCACACAGGATGCTAGACTGGTCCATCACAAAGCTAGAGCTGTGCCCTATGTGATGAGGGAAAAGATTGAACATGAACTGGACAGGCTTCTGCGGGAAGGCATTATCTCACCCGTGGAATTTAGTGACTGGGCAAGTCCCATTATCCCAGTCATGAAGCCTGATGGATCCATACAAATCTGTGGGGATTACAAATATACCATAAACAGGGTCTCCCTTCAGAACCAATAACTGCTGCCCAGAGCGGAGGACTTATTTGCTACATTGGCTGAAGGAAAACTTTTCTCAAAACTAGATCGCACATCTGTGAATATGACGCAAGAACTGACCAAAGAGTTTAAGCTACTCACCACCATCAACATACATTGAGGCCTTTTCATGTACAATCGATGCCCATTCGGCATCAGGTCGGCAGGTGCTATATTCCAGCGCAACATGGAGAGTCTGCTCAAGTCCATCCCGGGGACGGTTGTGTTTCAAGACGAAATACTCATCACGGGCAGGGACACCGACTCCCATCTCCGCAAGTTGGAGGAAGTACTAAAGCGGTTGGATCGGGTAGGCCTAAGAGTTAAGAAATCCAAGTGTCTGTTTCTCGCGCCCGAGGTTGAATTTTTGGGCAGAAGGATTGCCGCTGATGGAATCCGCCCAACAGAATCCAAAACCGAAGCAATTCATCTGGCACCCAGGCCCCGGAATGTCTCGGAACTGTGCGATTTTCTCGGGCTACTCAATTACTTTGGGAACTTTATGCAGAACTTGAGCACGCTGCTGGAGCCTCTCCACATGCTACTCAGAAAGGGGTGCGATTGGTTTTGGGGGGACGCCCAGGAATGCGCCTTCAATAAGGCCCACAACCTTCTATGTTCCAACAGTGTTTTGGCTTTTTTTGATCCAGGTAAAAAGCTAGCTCTTACATGTGATGCGTCAGCGTACGGGGTCGGGTGCGTTTTACAGCATGTCAATGGTGGGGGTAAATTACAACCCATTGCTTATGCCTCCAGGTCACTTTCGCGGGCGGAGCGCGGGTACGGTATGGTGGAAAAGGAGGTGCTCGCGTGCGTGTACGGTGTCAAAAAGATGCACCAATACCTTTGTGGGGCCAAGTTCGCATTAGAAACCAACCACAAGCCCCTCACGTCCCTGCTATCCGAGAGCAAGGCAATAAATGGCAACACCTCGGCACGCATTCAATGGTGGGCACTCATGCTGGCGTCTTACGACTACACAATAAGGCAAAGACCAGGCACAGACAACTGTGCCGACGCGCTTAGCAGGCTACCCCAGGCGACCACGGAAGGGTCTGATGAACAGGACTGTGAGATAGTCATGGCAATCAATGCCTTTGAGTCCACAGGTTCGCCCAAGATGGCTTGCCAAATCAGAGCCTGGACGTCCAGCGACCCCACGTTATCCTTAGTCAAAAGATGTGTATTAACTGGTGACTGGGCAGAGGTTCGCGATGCCTGCCCCGAGGAGATCAAACCTTTCCATAGGCGCATGCATGAACTCTCACTACAGGCAGACTGACTGATGTGGGGCAGCCAAGTAGTTATGCCTCTGCGAGGCAGAGAGGCATTTGTCCGGGAGCTCCACCGCGAGCACCCGGGGATCGTTCTCATGAAGGCCATAGCCAGAACCCATTTCTGGTGGCCTGGCATTGATGCGGACTTGGAGCTCTGCGTCCAACGGTGCACCATTTGTGCCCAACACAGTAATGCCCCCAGGGAGGCCCCCCTGAGCCCCTGGCCCTGGCCCACCAAACCGTGGTCGCGGGTGCACGTAGACTATTCATGGGCAAAATATTCCTTGTAGTCGTCGGTGCATTTTCAAAGTGGATCGAATGCACCATTTTAAACTCGAGCACCACCTCCACCACTGTGGAGAGCCTTGGAACCATGTTTGCAATGCACGGAATTCCTGACATATTGGTCAGTGATAATGGTCCGTGCTTCACCAGCGCAGAATTCCAAGATTTTATAGTTGACCACGGCATAAATCACGTTAAGACGGCACCGTTCAAGCCAGCCTCCAATGATCAGGTGGAGCGAGCAGTGCAAATCATTAAACAAGGCATGCTTAAAATCCAAGGTCCCATGCTGCAGGGCCGCCTGTTGCGATTGCTGCTGGCATACAGATCTCATCTGCATTCATTGACTGGGGCTCCCCCCGCACAACTATTGATGAAACGGACCTTAAAGACAAGGCTCTCGTTAATCCTCCCAGACATGCATGAAATCGTTGAGGCAAAGCGCCGGAAGCTAACTGAGTCCAATGACTGAAATTCGAGGGGGAGGTGGAATGAGATAGGGGACAAAATGTTTGTGCTGAACTATAGCGGGGGTCCCAAATGGCTTGCAGGGACAGTAACAGGCAAGGAAGGAAACAGGCTACTGGTGGTACAAATGGACAATGGCCAAACCTGCCGGAGGCATGTAGACCAAGTAAAAAGTAGATTCACCAACAACACTGCAGAACCAGAGGCAGACTACAATGTGGAACTCACACCACACCTGGTGGACAGACAGAGGGAACAACCTGAGGAAAGGGCAATCTCAACAGACAGCCCAGGCGAGATACCAACAATCACACTGAATGAAACAGACAGCCCAGACGAGATACCAGCAATCACACCAAAAGAAAAACAGGCACCAAGGCAAACAACTGAACCACAACTAAGACACTCCACCTGAGAGCATAGACCACCTGAGAGACTGAATCTATAAAGACAATAAGACCTTGGGGGAGGGTGATGTCATGTATCTCACACTACTGTACATAACTGTAACTGGATATGACCTGTAACCATAAGCATACCTTACCACCAGGGGTGCACTTGCAGGAGACACTGCATACCTGTTCCACACAGGTATATAAAGGCAGGTCTCAGGCAAGTGTGGCATTCGAGAGCTGTGAAACAAAGGTGCAGGTCCTGAGTGACCTTGACTTCAGCATGTGCCTCGTGTGAGTCTGTACTGCAGGGTCAGGACTTTACATACTCCAAATGGATTGAATACATACTCATGTCATCCAGCACATCCACAGCCACCGTTGAAAGCCTCAGGGCCATATTCGCCACCCATGGCTTGCCCGAAGTCCTTGTCAGCAACAATGGACCATGTTTCACCAGCTTGGAATTCAACGAGTTTATGACCAGCCATGGCATTAAGCATGTCAAGTCTGCTCCATTTAAGCCCGCGTCTAACGGTCAAGCGATGCGGGCACTCCAAACAATCAAACAAAGCATGAAATGAGTAACGGACAGCTCCCTGCAGACCTGCTTGTCTCACATTCTGCTCAGTTACTGGACGCGACCCCATTCGCTCACCGGGGATCCCCCAGCAGAATTGTCGATGAAGACAGCCCTCAAAACCAGGCTCTCCCTAGTCCACCCGGATATTAATGATCACGTGGAAACCCGGCAACACTAGCAGAACATGTACCATGATCGCATAGCTGTTTCACGTGCCATTGATGTTAACGACCCTGTGTTTGTCCTGAATTACGGTCATGGTCCCAAGTGGGTTGCTGGCACCGTTTTGGCCAAGGAAGGGAATAGGGTGTTTATAATCAAACTGTTAAATGGCCAAACATGCAGAAAGCATTTAGATCAGACCAAATTGCGATTTACTGACAACCAGGAACGACTTGAAGAGGACATCACCATCGACGATCCACCAACACACACCCAACCAGCAATCAACCTCGCTGTCAATCACGAGGATGAACGCACCATTCTTGACAGTCTGGTCAGACCAGCCACGGTGCAGTGCAGCAATGGTCCGACAAACTCTCACACGCCAGGGATTGAACTTAGACAACCAACCAGGGAGCGAAGGGCTCCGGATCGCCTCAACTTGGAAATAACTTGTACCGAAGACTTTGTGGGGAGTGATGTTATGTATGTAACTATGTAATACTTGCCATCAGAGGGCGCGACTGTTGGAGTCCTAATGGTCACCAGCACACACGTGCAGGGCCAGTATAAAAGATTGGCTGTCATGTTGTTTAGGCACTCTGGAGTTGTAATAAAGAAAACTAATATCACACTAAGTTTAGCTCACAGTACTCAGCCTCGTGGAGTTCTTCGATACACCACAGAAGTATCAGGAGCATAAAAAGTCATCACAAAGAGCCCATGCTACAGTCCCATCATGAACATATATAATGTAGCTAGGTTTTGTTCAGAAGGAGTTTTAGTATGATGCACTTTTAAGAGAATTGTATATTAACACTTTCTATGATGAATTACAGCTGCAGGGCTAGAACCTCCACTTTTGTGCTTATCGCCCAAGAATGGGCGTTATTTCCGGTGTGGACGTTAAAAAAGAGTTTTCAGATCGTCGGCTTCTCGCCCATTCTCAAAACATTTAGTTTACATTTTTGAAAATGGGCGTTACTGCAAACAATATTAAATGGGCAGTAGCGTTAAATTTTCCTGACCTTCTGCCGTAAAGTATGGCCGTCCTTAGCAACGGCATGGCAACGCTCGATTCCTGCGATTCAGCAGGTCAAGAGTCATCATGACATGAGCAAAAGAGGAAACAGAGAGAGAGGGAGCTCAGAGGGACTGAAAATGTGTGTAGCTGTGGTGTGTGCTTGTTTGGCTGTTGTGGGAGGAAAGACGGAGATTCACAAGCAGCAAAAAGCCAACTAAGCACCAAGAACATAGTTGGCACCGAGTTTTGTCCAACAAATAAGATATAACATGGAAGGGATTGAGGAGGCCCTGGAGCTGGTAGCCAGAGGGCTCCCAGTGGTCCCGGAGCGCCACACTGCACCCCAAGGTGATGCACCCCCATTGCCAAACACGCATGAGAGCCAGCAGCAACATCTTACTTATGGCTCAGAGCATGCTCCCACTTCGGGACCATCCTCTCCCGTATCCGTCCAAGCAGCGCTTCGGCCGTCACCCCTCCCCCAATGAAGCATTGCCTGAGGACCTCCTCGGCCAGGTGGCTTGGAGTCAGGAGGGTAATGTAAGGGGTAGAGGTGGGGAGGAGAAGCGGGGGATCAGGGGGGAGGGATGGGGGGAAGAGTTGGTTTGTACAGAAAGACTGATGATTTCAGACTAATGTTTGGTTTAAATGTTTTTTTATTTAACAAAACCTTGTAGCACATTGGCTCAGATAGCTGTACCATTACACACTGATGATTCCTTAACATCAAAGGGTATAATAACACTTAACTTCAATCAACTTAAACTTTAACTGTCACCAAGGTGATGCCCACCACTGATGTATGATCTGCACATCCTGCAGTGTGTCAGCCTTGTAAATAACACCAACATTCTTTCAGGCAAAGCGATCATTGATGAGCTCCTGACGTAAGGCTCTTGCAGCTATCATGCCACTATGGGCCCTTTCATGTGGTCTACAGGGGGGCGGGGCATGGCTTCAGTGCCCACCTAATTGTCTGGCCCGATGTTAGCATCCGCCTTCTCATCCTCCTCTTCCTCTCTCTGGTGAGGTGAATTGTCAGACTCATCAGGCAATTCTTGTCCCCTCCTGATAGCCAAGTTGTGCAGCATGGAACACACCACCACGAATTGACCTACCTGCTCAGGGTGGTGTTGGAGCTCGCCTCCTGAGTGGTCCAGGCACATAAAGCGGTGCTTAACCACTCCAATGGTTTTCTCCATGACATTGTGAGTTGCTCTGTGGCTCTCGTTGTATCGCCTCAAGGCCTCGGTGTCACGCAGGGGGGCCATATCCTTTGTCGCCAAGCATCCAGCATTGACCTTGTGGCTGAATGTTAAACAAGTCAGATACAGTGCTCTCACGCAGGATGTGAGCATCATGGATGCTGCCCGGAAATTGAGCATTCACTGCAAGTATAATTTGCTGGTGGTCGACAACCAGCTGGACATTCAGGGAGTGGAATCCTTTGCGCTTCCTGAAAACCTCAGCATCCTGAAAAGGTGTCCGCATCACGATGTGCGTACAGTCTATTGCTCCCTGCACCTTGGGGAACTTTTCAATTCTGGAAAATCCTAGAGCCCTCTCACTCTGTGCCTCCCTGGTCATAGGGAAGCTGATCAAGTCCCTCCTGCCTGCGTACAGGGCTTCAGTGACCTGTCTAATGCAGTGATGTGTGGCATGCTGAGAAAGTTCACAAATGTCACCAGCTGTGGCCTGAAAAGAACTTTAGGCATAGAACACCAGTGCGCGATGACTTTGACCTCGATGGACAGTGCAGTTCTGATGGTGCTCGCAGCTGCAGATCTGCTCTTATCAGCTGGCATACCTCAGTGATAACCTCTTTGTGGAAATGCAGTCTCTGAAGGCAGGTGGTGTCAGGCAAGTCGAGGTGAGAATGCTTCTCCATGTACTTGCGGGGGGTGTAATGGCTGGTCTTCCTCATCTATCTGTCACTTCGTACATTGGGCATATAATGCAGTGGAGTGTTCCTTCGGCGATGTCGAGTCTGCTGCATGTATTTGATCACCAAGAGAGGGCGAGAAAGGACAGGCCTCATTGCAGTAGCTCACTGTTTTCCACCAATCGCTCACAAACAATGAATGTCCTGACGAACACACCTCTTCAATGCCGATCGGCCACAGTGTGGTCAAGATGTTTTTAGAGATGTTCACATGATCTATAACATGACGTCAATAACGCTGTGATTCGTCCCGGTTAGTTCCACTTTTTGTGGGCGTTTTTTTGAGCGAGCAATATTGTGGGCGATATGTATGCAAGGTCGTGAAACTGACGATGGGTGATCTCCATGGCCGTTAGTTTGGGTAATGTTATGCTCATAATAAAGTGATGCAACTGAGTACTGTAGACAATGAGTAAGTGTGACCTTTTTATTTAAACTCCTGAGTGATGGTACAGCATGGGAGGGCTGCTTATATACAGTGCTCCCAAGGGATGCTGGGGTCCCTTGGAACTCCAACATGTAGGCCCTCTGGTGGTGGTATGATACAGGTTTCCTAGAGTTACATACATAACATCACTCCCTCCCAAATTCAATAGTACACTTATTTACAGGGTGAAACGATCTGGGGCTTTTCGTTCCCTTGTCGAGTGTCTCGGTACAAATGCATGTATTGGTGAGTTGGTTGGTTCTTTGCTGGGCAGCTGGCCTTGCCGAGTTGCTGGGGTTGGTGAGTTCAGCTTCGTGGTCAAGCGTGATGTCGGTTGCCACTTGTGTGTGTGTTGGAGGGTCGAAGTTGGTGGTGTCCTCTTCGGGTTGCTCGTGGCTGTTTGTGAATCGCAAATTGATTTGGTCCAAATGCTTTCTGCAAGTTAGTCCATTGGTCTGTTTGACCTGAAAGACCCTACTCTCTTATTTGGCTATGATAGTGCCAGCAAGCCATTTGGGACCATGTCCATAGTTGAGTAAAAATACAGGGTCATTGACTTCAATATCGCGTGACAAGTTTGGGCGATCATGGTACATGCTTTGTTGATGCCGTCTGCCCTCGACGTGATCATGGAGATCAGGGTGGACAAGAGAGCCTTGTTTTGAGCGCCCTTTTCATGAGCAGCTCAGCTGGGGGAACCCCGGTGACCGAGTGGGGTCTGGTGCGGTAGCTGATCAGGACTCGGGACAGGCGGGTCTGCAGGGAGCCTTCCGACACATGTTTCAAGCTTTGCTTGATGGTTTCTACTGCCCGTTCTGCCTGGCCATTGGATATGGGCTTGAACGGGGCAGATGTGACATGCTTGATCCCATTGCGGGTCATGAATCCCTTGAATTCAGCGCTGGTGAAGCACGGCCCATTGTCACTGACAAGGATATCAGGCAGGCAGTGCGCGGCAAACATGGCTCGTAGGCTTTTGATGGTGGCAGTGGACGTGCTTACAGACATTATTACACATTCAATCCGCTTTGAATAAGCATCCACAACAACCAAATACATTTTGCCTAGAAATGGGCCCGCAAAGTCAACGTGGGTCCGAGACCACAGTTTGAAAGGCCATGACCACAAACTTAGCGATGCCTTTCTGGGTGCATTGCTCAGTTGAAAGCAGGTATTACATTGGCACACGCATTACTCTAAGTTTGAGTCGATGCCGGGCCACCACACATGGGATCTGGCTATAGCGTTCATCATTACTGTGCCTGGGTGGGTACTGTGTAGGTCCCGTATGAACGTTTCCCTGCCTTTCTTAGGCAAAACCACGTGATTGTCCCACAACAGACAGTCCGCCAGTATGGACATTTCATCTTTGCGCCGCTGGAACGGCTTGATCTCTTCATGTATCTCCGCTGGGATGCTGGACCAGCTCCCATGGAGGGCACAGCTTTTTACCAGTGACAGTAAAGGATCCTGGCTGGTGCAGGTCCTGATCTGGTGGGCTGTAACGGGTGACTTTTCGTTTTCAAATGCATCCATCACCAAGAGCAAGTCTGCAGGCTGTGCCATTTCCACCCCGGTGGTGGGCAATGGTAGCCGACTGAGGGCATCAGCACAGTTCTCTGTGCCTGGTCAGTGGCGGATTACATAGTTGTATGCAGACAGCATGAGTGCCCAGCTTTGGATGCGGGCAGAGGCATTGGTGTTAATCCCTTTGCTCTGTGAGAATAGCGATATGAGCGGCTTATGGTCAGTTTGTAGCTCAAACTTGAGACCAAATAGATACTGGTGCATTTTTTTCACCCCGTAAACGCATGCCAGAGCTTCTTTTTCAATCATGTTGTAAGCCCTTTCAGCATTGGACAAACTCCTGGACGCATAGGCGACCGGTTGCAATGTTCCCAATTCGTTAATTTGTTGTAACACACACCCGACCCCGTATGACAACGCATCGCAAGCTAGCATTAATTGTTTACAAGGGTTATACAGAACAAGCAGTTTGTTGGAACATAACAGATTTCTGGCTTTCTCAAAAGCAGCCTCTTGTGATTTCCCCCATATCCAGTCGTCTCCCTTGCGTCGTAGCACATGTAGGGGTTCTAGCAAGGTGCTTAACCCAGGTAGGAAATTACTGAAATTGTTGAGGAGTCCCAGGAACGACCGAGCTCCGTCATGTTCTGTGGTCTCGGTGCGTTCTTAATGGCCTCCATCTTGGCATCAGTGGGTCTGATGCCATCTGCCGCGATTCTTCTCCCCAAGAACTCGACCTCTGGCGCCAGGAAAACACATTTTGAGCAATTCAATCTGAGTCCCACGCGATCTAGCCGACTTAGAACCTCTTCCAGGTTCTGCAAGTGTTCGATGGTGTCCCGACCTGTGACCAGTATGTCGTCCTGGAAAACCACGGTGCGCGGAACCGACGTTAGCAGACTCTCCATGTTCCTTTGGAAAATCGCCACGGCCGATCGAATCCCAAATGGGCATCTATTGTAGATGAACAGACCTTTGTGCGTGTTGATGCAGGTGAGGCCTTTCGAAGATTCCTCCAGCTCCTGCGTCATGTAGGCCGAGGTCAGGTACAACTTGGTGTACGTCTTTCCTCCAGCCAGGGTTGCAAATAGGTCATCTGCCTTGGGTATTGGGTACTGGTCCTGTAGTGAAAAATGGTTAATCGTTACTTTATAGTCCCCACAAATTCTGACTGTGCCGTCGCCTTTGAGAACTGAAACAATCGGACTGGCCCACTCGTTGATCTACACCTGCGCGATGATGCCTTCTCGCTGCAGCCTGTCCAGCTCAATTTCCACTTTCCCTTGCATCATATATGGCACCGCCCATGCCTTGTGGTGGATCGGCCGTGTACTGGGAACCAAGTGGACCTGCACCTTCATCACCGAGAAACTTCCAATGCCTGGCTCAAACAACGATGAGGACTTGCTCAGAACCTGGGCACATGATGGATGAGAGCGCTCAGAGGTCGTCCCAGTTCCAGCGGATTTTTCCCTGCCAGCTTCTGCTGAACAGTGTGGGGCCATCTCCTGGTACAATCCATAACGGGAGTTCGTGCAATGCTCCATCATAGGAGACTTTTACTTCTGCGCTGCCAATGTCAGGGATCAACTCTTTGGTGTAAGTTCTCAGCTTGGTGTGAATGGGGCTAAGCTTGGACCTGTGTGCCTTGTTGCACCACAGCCTGTCGAAGGCCTTTTTGCTCATGATAGACTGACTCGCACCTATGTCCAGTTCCATGGATACTGGAATTCCATTCAGTTCAACTTTTAACATGATCGGTGGACGTTTCGTGGTGAAGGTGTGCACCCTTACATTTCTGCCTCCTCGGTTCGAATCTCTGGTTTAGCCTGATCCACCATAGATCGATCTTCCTCTGCAACGTGGTGTTTGCAGGGTTTGCAGCTCGTCTGCACATTCGCTGGAGGTGTCCCATTGTTTCACAGCCTTTGCACGCATAGTATTTGAAGCGGCATTGATGGGCTTGATGATCACCTCCACAGCGCCAACAAGATGTTAACTGCCTCGCATTAACGATTGATGGCGGATTCTGGGTCATCTGAGGTCGTGCAGCTGCCGGTGTGTACGTTCTGCCATATGCAGTCCTGCCTGAAAACGACGCTATTTTGTGCACAGTACTAGCTGAAACCTCTCTATGCTGCGAAATTTGTTTGATGTTATCGCTGGTGGACATAAATGCCTGGGCTATCGTTATGGCTTTGCTCAGATTCGGTGTTTCAACAATCAATAGTTTGCGAAGGATAACCTCATGGCCAATGCCAAGCACAAAAAAGTATTTTAGCATTTAATCAAGGAATCCATCGAATTCGCAATGTCCTGCAAGGCGCCTTAGTTCGGTGACGTAGCTCACCACTTCCTGGCCTTCAGACCGTTGACACGTGTAGAATCGATACCTTGTCATGAAAACGCTTTCCTTTAGATTTAGGTGCTCCCGGAGCAGCATACACAGTTCTTCATAGGATTTGGTTGTTGGTTTCACTGGAGTTAGAAGATTCTTCATGAGGCCATAGATTGTTGCCTCACAGACGGTAAGGAGGATCGCCCTTTGTTTGGCAGCTTTCTGGTCCCCTTCCACCTCATTGGCCACAAAGTATTGGTCAAGTCTCTCCACGAAGGCCTCCCAATCGTCCCCTTCTGAGAATTTCTCCAGGCTACCAACAGTTCTTTGCATTTTCGCGCGGTTGTTCGTTATCTCGTCGCCAATTGTTATGCTCATAATAAAGTGATGCAGCTGAGTACTGTAGACAAAGAGTAAGTATGACCATTGCTCCTTTATTTAAACTCCAGAGTGTTGGTACAGCATGGGAGGGCTGCTTATATACAGTGCTCCCAAGGGATACTGGGATCCCTTGGGACTCCAACAGGTAGGCTCTCTGGTGGTGGTATGATACAGGTTGCCTAGGGTTACATACATAACAGGTAAATATGCTCTTTATGACATAATACAGAGGGCGATGTTAATATTGAATCTCGGTGTTAATTCCATGCGGAAAGTAATACTGGGTGATATTATGGGCGTTGAATTTGCTCATTCTGCTGATTTCACCCAAAAAAAGGTGGGCAGGCGGTAATATTTTTTCTCGGTGTTAACACATGGGGAAAGTAACGCTCGGTGATAAGTTAAAAAAAAATGCCCACCAGTTTCCATTTTGTGCCAAAATGGCCGATATATGGGTGTTATACGTAATTTCAGCAGTAAAATGGGTGTTAAGTGGGCGTTAAAAACATAGAAACATAGAAATTTACAGCACAGATTGAGGTCTTTTCGGCCCATCATGTCCGCGCCTGCCGACAAATTACCACACGGCCCTTGGTCAGCAGCCCTAAAGGTTACATATGAACCAATGAACAATGACGGAAAGGCGAAGAGCACCCAGCCCAGCCAATCCGCCTCACCACAACTGTGAAACCCCTTATACTGAAACATTCTACACTCCACCCCATTCGGAGCCATATGATCTCGTGGGAGAGGCAAAAACAGATAAAAACTCAGGCCAATTTAGGGAGAAAAAATCTGGGAAAATTCCTCTCTGACCCATCCAGGCGATCGAAACTAGTCCAGGAGATCACCCTGGCCGTATTCTATTCTATGCAGTACTTATCATTATAAACAGGCAAAAAAAGTGGAGGTTCTAGCCTGCAGTTTGTACCCTGCTGCAGAATGGCAAACATTTGAAGGCTTTCGAGGTAGTTTAAGTGGGAAAAATACTCATGTACTTGGTAGAAGATAATGTTGGGTTTCTAATTAGACTGACCTGGTCAGGTCTGCAAACATTTCCCACATTTGGAGCCAGATCCTCGAATGTTGGACACCATCACCAACCAGAAACTGGATTTCTCTCCTGTGCACAGGGCAACATAGGGTGTCAAACAGGACAATCCCCATGTGCCCTATTTCTTCTACCAGCACCTTCATGGCTATATTAGGCTTGTTAGCAAAATTGAAGCCCATGGGATAAAAGGGGATCAAGAAGTATGGATACAAAACGGGATGAGGGATAGAGTTGTGGTGAATGGCTGTTTTTAGGACAGGACTGAGGTATACAGTGGTGATCTCCAAGGTTCAGTACTAGGGGCCACTGCTGTTTTTGATATACATTAATGATTAGACTGGTGGTGGTGATAGTGGGGTGAGGGTATACAGGGCACAATTTCGATGACACAAAACTTGGAAGAGTAGTAAAAAGTGAGAAAGATAGTAACAGACTTAAAAAGGACATAGATGTAATAATCAAGTAGCCAGGTGGTGAAGGATAGAATATTAGAGCAGAAATTCAGTACCTTAGCGCCTCCTGTTAGCGTCAGGGCGGGGCACTAATGGGGCGCTAAAGGCTTATCGTCCAGACACATCGACTTGAACACTACCTATGAAATTCAGTAGGTTTTAGTGGTGACGCTAACACTTAGCGCCTGGCCTGTAGCACCACTGACTTACCGCCTGATGCTGATCAAGGCAGAAAAAGCAGACGTTCATTCCTGGGATTGCCGCTCCCGGGCCGCTATTTAAAGAGATCAGCAATCGGGTCATTGGGAGGTAAGATTCATTGCTAGCTTGTCAGATAGCATTTTGACTGCTTTCACATTTTCTACATCCTTGCTTTGATGCTACACTTACAGTTTCTTCACTTGTATTTCTCTGAACATTTACAGCTGCTCTTTTCTCTCATTTATGGGTGTTGTACTGGCTCCACCTTGCCCTCTAGCAACTACTTCAGAGGCGGCGGCTGCAAAGACAGAGAATGCCAAATGTGGCCAGAGGCTGGAGGAGGGCCCGCAGACCTCGCAACAGGAGGCCTTACCCTCCCAGAGTTTTTCGGGAGCGTTTCTCCTACAGAAATTAGGGATGCATGCAATAAAGGTACAGCAGTTATCATGGGCGACTTTAATCTACATATAGATTGGGCTAATAAAACTGGTAGCAATATGGTGGAGGAGGATTTCTTGGAGTGTATTACGAATAGTTTTCAAGATCAATAAGTTGAGGAACCAACTAGAGGGCTGGCCATCCTAGACTGGGTGTTGTGTAATGAGAAAGGACTAATCTTGTTGTGCGAGGTCCCTTGGGGAAGAGTGACCATAATATGGTAGAATTCTTTATTAAGATGGAGAGTGACACAGTTAATTCAGAGACTAGGGTCCAGAACTTAAGGAAAGGTAACTTCGATGCTTTGAGACGTGAATTGGCTAGAATAGACTGCCGAATGATACTTAAAGGGTTGACGGTGGATAGGCAATGGCAAACATTTAAAGATCACATGGATAAATTTCAACAATTGTTCATCCCTGTCTGGAGTAAAAACAAAACGGGGAAGGTGGCTCAACCGTGGCTAACAAAGGAAATTAGGGATAGCGTTAAATCCAAGGAAGAGACAATATACATCAATGATTTAGATGAAGGAATTGAGTGTAATATCTCCAAGTTTGCAGACGACACTAAGCTAAACTAAGTGGCGGTGTGAGCTGTGAGGAGGATGCTAAGAGGCTGCAGGTTGACTTGGACAGGTTAGGTGAGTGGGCAAATGCATGGCAGATGCAGTATAATGTGGATAAATGTGAGGTTATCCACTTTAGCAGCAAAAACATGAAGGCAGAATATTATCTGAATGACGGCAGATTAGGAAAAGGGGAGGTGCAACGAGACCTGGATGTCATGGTACATCAGTCATTGAAAGTTGACATGCAGGTACAGCAGGCGGTGGAGAAGGCAAATGGCATGTTGGCCTTCATAACTAGGGGATTTGAGTATAGGAGCAGGGAAGTCTTAATGCAGTTGTATAGGTCCTTGGTGAGGCCTCATCTGGAATATTGTGTTCAGTTTTGGTCTTCTAATCTGAGGAAGGACGTTCTTGCTATTGAGGGAGTGCAGCGAAGGTTCACTAGACTGATTCCCGGGATGGCAGGACTGACGTATGGGGAGAGACTGGATCAACTGGGCCTTTATTTACTGGAGTTTAGATGAATGGAAGGAGATCATATAGAAACATATAAAATTCTGACGGGACTGGACAGGTTAGATGCAGGAAGAATGTTCCCGATGTTGGGGAAGTCCAGAACCAAAGGTCACAGTCTAAGGATAAGGGGAAAGCCATTTAGGACTGAGATGAGGAGAAACTTCTTCACTCAGAGAGTTGTTAACCTGTGGAATTCCCTACTGCAGAGAGCCGTTGATGCCAGTTCATTGGATGTATTCAAGAGGGAGTTAGATATGGCCCTTACGGCTAAAAGGATCAAGGGGAATGGAGAAAAAGCAGAAAAGGGTTACTGAGGTGGATGATCTGTCATGATCTTATTGAATGGTGGTGCAGACTCGAAGGGCAGAATGGCCTAATCCTGCACCTATTTTCTATGTTTCTATGTTTCTATTCATCTCCCAGAGCAGTGCCTTAGAAAGCCCCACTTCAGCAAAGAGGTGGTCACAGAGCTCTGCCACCTCCTGCAGCCAGACCTCCAGCCTCAGATCAGGACCAGGACTTCTCTCTCAGTGGCAGTTAAGGTCACAGTCGTTCTCAATTTCTACGCTAGTGGCTCCTTCCAAGCTACAGCAGGGGATATTGCAAACATTTCACAGTTTGCCATCCATTGCTGCATCCAGGAGGTAACAGATGCCCTCTACTGTAGGAAAAGGAAGCGCATCTCATTTATCATGACCAGCGAGAAACAGGAGGAATGCCCATGTGGCGTTGCAATGATAGTGGGCTTCCCCATGGTTCAGGGCGCTATTGACTTCACTCATGTGACACTCTGGGCACCTCATCACAATGCAGAGGTGTTCCGTAACTTCAAAGGCTACCACTCACTAAATGTTCAGCTGGCCTGCGACCATAGGCAATTCATCCTCGCTGTTAATGTCTGCTATCCTGGCAGCAGCCACGATGCATTCATCCTGCAACAGACCACTGTTCCAGCACTGTTCTAACCACCACATGGAGCTCGCGATTGGTTGCTCGGGGACAAGGGTTATCCACTCGCTACCTGGCTGTTGACACCCCTCTGCAACCCCAACACTCCTGTTCAGCACGCATATAATGAGAGCCATGGCGCCACCAGGAATCTGATCGAGCAGACTATCAGGGTTCTAAAACAACGGTCCCACTGCCTTGACCGCTCTGGAGGGGCCCTGCAGTAATCTCCTGATCGAGTCTCCCTTTTCATCATTGTGTGCTGCATGCTGCACAACCTGACATTCTGAGGGCCCAGCCATTGTCCAGGGATTGCAGGTCCACCTCAGGAAGAGGAAGTGAAGGAGCAGGAAGCAGAGGATGAGGATGAAGAGGCTAAGGATGGAGGAGGAGCAGCAGCAATGGAGAAGGGAGCCTTTCAATCTTCTGCAAGGGCCATGCGTGAGCGCCTCATTAGACAGTGCTTCCAGTAAATCCTAAATCAAATGGTAATGAGCAGCACAAACACATTACTATGTGCAGGTCGCAGCCCCGATCACCCTGCAAAGGTCAAATGAGAACCATCACAAAAATTGAAACGTGAAATGGACAACGTAATATCACCACAACTCTCTGCAGTGAACCATAACTACCCACATCCAACAACACTACAGTAACAATGTAAAAAACAAACCCACTTACAAACAAACTGTGACTTATTGGCCCTTTTTTTACTGCTTGCCCTCCCCTTTGCTTTCCCCCCTCCCAACCCTACTGCTCCTCCTTAATGTGGCCCGAGTGGCTGCAGCAAGGCTGGTAGCAGGCTGCTCACTCTGTGACACAGAGGCTGCAGATGGCCTAGCAGGACACCCTCAACCATCTCTGGGCCTGGAAGGCCCGGCTGCAGACTGCACCACCTCAGACTGGGCGGCAGCAGTCTCCAGTGCAATGGAGAAGTGGCAGTCCTGGGAGCCGGAATGCTGTCATCCTGAGAGAGGACAGCACCTTCCAGTTCAACCGAAACACTGCCACTCCCCCGGACCAATGCCTCAGCATCCGGAGCAATCTGCTCGAGTTCAGATTGCTGGCCTGCTTTGGCACTGTGAGATCCCCGTTGGACTGGGGTCCCCAGAAACTATAGCAGCAGTCAACGCTTGCATGGTATCAATCTAAGTCTGCATGAGAGCAGACTGAATTTGGATGCCACCAAGCACTGACTCCATTACAGCACTAAGCCATTGCGTTGCTTCGGCCTGTGCTGCAATGGCTGCTGCCAGCTCACCGTGGGTCCCCACGGTATCTCTGCAAGTCTAGCATCCTTTGCAAACTGCTAAGGATGTGCCCAAAGGTTTGCTGAGACATAAGTGCAATGCTTGAGGCTGACTCCTCCAAGCTCATAGCAAGTGCATCCATGCTCTCGGGCAGCTTTGCCATTCCACCCAGAAGTTTGCTGTGTATCCCCATTGACCGTCTGGTCAAAGCCTCCACATCGAGGTCCTTATCCGAGTCCTGTTAAGCAGAACTCACGTGCGAACCCACCCTCCGGGGAGATGGTCCCTGAGCTTTTCTTTCCCCGTGGCATTGCTGCATGCCGCTGGGTCCCAGATTCTCACCCACATCAGAGCCCTCGAACTAGTCTCCTCCAGTGACATCATTGACGCAGTATCTGAGCCAGCTTGCTCTGCAGACACAGGCAGTGATACTGTCCTGTCTCCTTTCTCCTCCTCCAGCTCCTCTCCCGCGTTGCTGCCAGTGGGAGGCTGAAGGACAGGCTCCTGTGGTGCTGGCTGATTATTTGAATGCATAAAGGCACAAGAGTGTGGTTAAGTTCAGGGGAGGGGGGCAGGAAGGGAGGAATAAATGGGAACAGTATACTTCGATGAAAAGTGGGAAAGGCTTGTGGTTTGAGGGGGTAGTGATATGAGAGAAGAGGGCGAGGTGATGAAAATACCGTTATTGGCCCCGGGGGGGGTCGACCTCCCCGACTGCTACAGCACCCACAAGTTGTGCCCAATGATTTGGACCACTCGCTCCTCCAGATCGGTAAGGGGCCTGAGGTCCGCCTGCCCTCCTCCCGTGCATTGCTGCTCACGCCTGTTATGAGCAAGTTTGGCCTGCAAGAAAAGTGAAAGCGTGTGAGTGAGTTTGCAGCTATGTGTTTGTCAGATGTGCCTACCATGGTTGAATAGTTGTTAATATATGCACGGCATGAGATGTGGATGTCACGTTCATTAGATGAGCACAGTTGGTGGGTGAGTCCCAGGATGTGGCAGTTTATACAGTGTGTGCAAATAGTGAGGTTGACATTGTGGCATGTGGAGGTTTTTGAAGAATGTGCTCACCCTGACCACCCGAGTGAGGTCGTTGATCTTCTTCCTATGTTGGGTGGCAGTTCTGACCACCACGTTTCTTGCAGAGATGTACTGCGCCACCTCACCCCAAACATTTGGCACTGGCCTTATGCCTGATTCCGGATACATGGAGGCCCGTCGCCTCGCCACTGCCTCCACCAGAACGTCCAGAGTGTTGTCGCTGAAACGATGAGCTCTCTAACGAGGCCTCTGCGCTGCCGTGATCTCTTTCAAGGTCTAGTGCACAGGCTGCAATGATGAGATTGAGGCTGTGCAGCATCATTGAACCTCCCCTTCAAGAAGTAGAAGGCGCCAGTAGGTCTGATGACTCACTAAATTAGCATGCCAGAACTTCATTAGCGCTCTGACGTTAGCGCCCTGCTTGTTGACTGTATCGCCTGAAGAGAAGTGTGCACCGTTTGATTTAGCGCTCCACTTACCTTTTGGGGCGCTAATACTGGAGCTAATTATCGGCAGGTGCTAAACTTACCGACCAGTTGATGTTAGTCCTCAAAATGGTCGATACTGAATTATTAACCTTTAGGGGCCGAAATTGCCTCCCGACTGAAAGTCGGTGCACCTACCCTTTCTGAAGAGCGTTATTGAGGACTTAAAAAAAATTAATCCCCGGGCGGTGTTCAGGTCGGCTGCGGGGCGGAAGTGTGTGGGGAGCAGGTCGGACGCCAGTATGGGTCATCAGCGCCACATTAACGCGTCACAACATCCCTCCCCTTCAGTTAAAGTGAGTTCTGCATTAACTTCAGCGGTGCCCACTGGGCCACCATGGATGGTTGCGGCCAAGAGTAGGTGCTGGGCTGCCTGTTGGCCGCCATTGTTGGGCCAACATCAGAGTTGGCTGATATTAAAATAAAATGGAGGCGCCGGCAGCACGCCCTCCCCTTTAAGGGTGGAAACGCCGCCCAGGCACACACACAGCTTTCCACAGGGGAAAGCTGTCAGTGGCACCAACTGGCGCCCACTCCACTCCCGCGGGGCAATTTCCCATGGGACAATTTCCAGCAGGGCAATTTCCTGTTGGGGTCGCCATCGGTCGGAAGGGAGTTGGCAGCACGGTTGGCGCAGAAACCCGTTCCCGTCGTTCCTGGCCCGGGGGCAATATAGGAAGGGTCGGCCCATCCATCGGCCCCAGGTTGGTCAGGCCTAGCCGCTTAGAGGCGGTAATGGAGCTTAAAGAGGAGGGCAATGTCGGCTCCCTCAACTTTAAATCCTCACACCTTTTATGTTGAAATTCGGTGGTTGATGGCTAGTGCCATCACCAGTAAGAAAGTAAGCAAGTGCCCCTGTTTAAATGGGGCGGAACCAATAAACCGCAAATGAAACCAAATTTAAATAAAACTTGACAAATCAAAACTTGACAAATCAAATTATAATTTTGTTTGCAGGTGTGATAAAGTACTTCAGTCCCTCCAGTGCCCACCAGTCGGAGAAGGCCTCGAACGTCGTAGCAGACACTGCGTGTTTCATCTCCAGGGCTTGAACATAACCACAGAAGAGAGGCAGACTGTCAGGCCCCCTCGACCGCCCGTCCACTGCCTGGACATGTTAATGACCACCTTGGCCAGGCCCAGGAGCAGTCCAACAAGGAGTTCCTCTGATCTGCCCACTCCATTCCGCACCGGGTGCCCAAGACCAGGAGAGTGGGACTGAAGTGCAATGCAAAAATTGAGGAGCAGCCCCTTCAAAAATTGGAAAAAGGGCTGGAACCTCCGACGCAATGTATACATGGAACAGGGATTCCATCAGACTGCAGAAATTGCAGGCAGCCTGGGAGTCCATGAATCAACTTAAAAATTTGTTGCGTGGGACTGCTACATGCAATACCCCAATAGATATGGGAGGCCTCCCGCATAGAGAGCCCATCATTGGAACCCCTGCCTCCTCTGGATAGCAAGATGGCCGGATGGCAGACAAGGGAGGCAAAGTGGTGGATGTGCAAGAGCAGCCCGTACAGGAAACCCCTCTGTGCAGAATGGAAAAGCATGTGTTATATATCTGTAAAGCATGCACTCCCATTTTCCGCCACCAGGGAGTGCATCCGCTGAAGTCCCAAGGGATCCCAGCATCCCTTGGGAGCACTATATATAAGCCGGCCCCGAAGGCCTGTTCCTCACTCTGGAGTGTCTTAATAAAGACTGAAGTCACTGTTACTTTAACCTCCCTGTGTGCAGTCTCATCTGTGTTAGGAACACAATAAGTGGTGACGAGTATACGAATCTAATGCAAAGATGCAGCAAACTGTGGGCATCCTGGAGAAATTCTTGGAGGGTGAGGACTGGGAAGCCTATGTCGAATGGCTAGACCAGTACTTTGTAGCCAACGAGCTGGACGGAGAAGGAAGCGCTGCAAAAAGGAGAGCGGTCCTCCTCATGGTCTATGGGGCACCGACCTACAGCCTCATGAAGAATCTCTGGCTCCAGTAAAACCCACAGATAAGTCATATGAGGAGCTGTGTACACTGGTTCAGGAGGATCTTAACCCGAGGGAGAGCATGCTGATGGCGAGGTATCGGTTCTACATGTGCCAACAATCTGAAGGTCAGGAAGTGGCGAGCTACATCGCTGAGCTAAGGCGACTTGCAGGACAATGTGAGTTTGATGGCTACCTGGAGCAGATGCTCAGAGACTTTTTTGTACTGGGCATTGGCCACGAGATCATCCTACGAAAACTTTTGACTGTAGAAACACCGACCCTCAGTAAGGCCATTGCGATAACACAGGCGTTTATGTCTACCAGTGATAACACCAAACAAATCTCTCAGCACACAAGTGCTAGCAATGTTCATAAATTAACTGGAACTGTGTTTGCGAGCAGAAATGTACAGGGCAGAAATCACGAGTCTGCAACTGCCAGCAGGCCTCAGGTGACCCAGATGACTCAGAGTTCGCAACAAAGGGTGAATGCAAGGCAATTCACACCTTGTTGGCATTGTGGAGGCTTCCATTCAGCCTATTCATGCCGCTTCAAAAGATATGTTTGCAAGAGCTGTGGAAAAATTGAGCACATCCAACGAGCTTGCAGACGAGCTACAAGCTCTGCAAAACCTGCTAACCAGCACGTGGCAGAGGAAGATCGGTCCATGGTGGATCAAAGTAATTTCGAGCCTCAGAGAGAGGAGGCAAATGCTGAAGTACATGGGGTGCACACATTTTCGATGAAATGTCCACCTATAATGCTAAATGTAAAATTGAATGGCTTACCCATAGCCATGGAGCTGGACACTGGCGCTAGCCAAACCATCATGAGTAAAAAGATGTTTGAGAGACTGTGGTGCAACAAGGCACTCCGACCAGCCCTGAGCCCCATCCACACGAAACTGAGAATGTACACCAAAGAGCTCATCACTGTCCTGGGCAGCGTCATGGTCAAGGTTGCCTACGAGGGCACGGTGCATGAACTGTCACTCTGGATTGTCCCGGGGAATGGCCCCACACTGCTTGGAAGGAGCTAGCTGGGCAAAATCCGCTGGAACTGGGATGACATTCGAGCGCTATCACATGTCGATGAGGCCTCATGTACCCAGGTTCTCAACAAATTTCCTTCCCTTTTTGAGCCAAGCATTGGAAACTTTTCGGGGGCGAACGTGCGGATCCAATTGGTCCCAGAGGCACGACCCATTCACCACAAGGCGCGAGCGGTACCTCACATGATGAGGGAGAGAGCGGAAATCAAGCTGGACAGGCTGCAACGCGAGGGCATCATCTCCCCAGTGGAATTCCCGATTGTTCCAGTACTCAAAAGTGATGGCACGGTCAGGATTTGCGGCGATTATAAAGTAACTATTAATCGTTTCTCGCGACAGGACCAATACCCGCTACCCAAGGCAGACGACCTATTTGCGACGCTAGCAGGAGGCAAGACGTTCACCAAGCTCGACATGACGCAGGAGCTGGAGGAGTCTTCGAAGGGCCTCACCTGCATCAACAGGCACAAGGGACTGTTCATCTACAACAGATGCCCGTTTGGAATTCGGTCGGCTGCAGCGATCTTCCAGAGAAACATGGAGCGCCTACTCAAGTCGGTACCACGCACAGTGGTTTTTCAGGACGACATGTTCACGGGTTGGGGCACCGTCGAGCACCTACAAAACCTGGAAGAGGTCCTCCAGCGACTGGATCACGTAGGGCTGCGGCTGAAGAGGTCGAAATGCATCTTCATGGCAACAGAGCTGGTGTTTTTGGGGAGAAAGATCGCGGTGGATGGCATTTGGCCCACAGACGCCAAGACAGAGGCTATCAAGAACGCGCCCAGGTCACAGAACGTCACGGAGCTGCGGTCATTCCTGGGACTCCTCAACTATTTTGGTAACTTCCTACCGGGGTTAAGCACCCTCTTAGAGCCCCTACATGTGTTATTGCATAAAGGTGAGAACTGGGTATAGGGAAAAAACCAAATAATTGCTTTTGAGAAAGCCAGAAACATTTTATGCTCCAACAAGCTGTTTGTATTGTGTAACCCGTGTAAAAGATTTGTGCTAGCATGTGATGCGTCGTCATACGGAGTCGGGTGTGTATTACATTATGCTAATGTTGCAGAGAAGTTGCAACCTATCGCCTATGCCTCCAGGGGCTTGTCTAAGGCCGAGAGGGCCGGCAGTATGATTGAGAAAGAGGCATTAGCGTGTGTCTTCGGGGTAAAAAAAATGCATCAGTACCTGTTTGGCCTCAAATTTGAGCTGGAAACCGATCACAAGCCCCTCATACCCCTGTTCGCTGAAAACAAGGGGATAAATACGAATGCCTCAGCCTGCATACAAAGGTGGGCACTCGCGCTATCAGCGTATAACTATACCATCCACCACAGACCAGGCACCGAGAACTGTGTGAATGCTCTCAGTCGGCTACCATTGCCCACCACGGGGGTGGAAATGGTGCAGCCTGTAAACTTGTTGATGGTGGCACAGCCCGCAGATTTGTTGATGGTCATGAAAGCATTTGAAAATGATAAATCACCTGTCACGGCCCGCCAGATTAGGACTTGGACCTGCCAAGATCCTCTGCTGTCCCTAATAAAAAACTGTGTACTGCATGGGAGCTGGGCCAGCATCCTCATTGAAATGCAAGAGCCAATCAAGCCATAGCAGCGGCGAAAGGACGAGCTGTCCATTCAGGCAGACTGCCTGTTGTGGGGTAACCGCGTAGTGCTACCCAAAAAGGGCAGGGATACGTTCATCTCGGATCTCCACAGCACACACCCGGGTATAGTAATGGTGAAAGCGATAGCCAGATCCCACGTGTGGTGGTCCGGTATCAACTCTGACTTAGAGTCCTGTGTACGGCAATGCAGCGTGTGTGCTCAGTTGAGCAACGTGCCCAGAGAGGCACCACTAAGTTTGTGGTCCTGGCCCTCCAGACCATGGTCAAGGATCCATGTCGACTATGCGGGCCCGTTTCTCGGTAAAATGTTCCTGGTGGTGGTGGATGCTTTTTCAAAATGGATTGAATGTGAAATAATGTCGGGAAGCACCGCCACCACCAGCATTGAAAGCCTGAGGGCCATGTTTGCCACCCACGGCCTGCCTGACATACTGGTCAGTGACAACGGGCCATGTTTCACCAGTGCCGAATTTAAAGAATTCATGACTCGCAATGGGATCAAACATGTCACCTCGGCCCCGTTTAAACCAGTCTCCAATGGGTAGGCAGAGCGGGCAGTGCAAACAATCAAACAGAGCCTTAACCGAGTCACAGAAGGCTCACTCCAAACCCGCCTGTCCCGAGTACTGCTCAGCTACCGCATGAGACCCCACTCGCTCACAGGGGTGCCCCCAGCTGAGTTACTCATGAAAAGGACACTTAAAACCAGACTCTCGCTGGTTCACCCCAACCTGCATGATCAGGTAGAGAGCAGCAGCAGCAACAAAATGTAAACGATGGTCGCGCCACGGTGTCAGGGGAAATTGATCTGAATGACCCTGTTTATGTGCTAAACTATGGACATAGTCCCAAGTGGATCGCGGGCATGGTGAGAGCTAAAGAAGGGAGTAGGGTGTTCGTAGTCAAACTAGACAATGGACAAATTTGCAGAAAGCACCTGGACCAAACAAGGCTGCGGTTCACAGACTGCCCTGAACAACCCACAGCAGACACCACCTTTTTCGAGCCCACAACACACACCCAAAGGATCAACGATACCACCCCGGACCAGGAAATCGAACCCATCATGCCCAACAGCCCATCAAGGCCAGGTTCACCCAGCAGCCCTGCAGGGCCAACAACATGCCAGCCCAGCGAGGGCACAGCCAACACACCAGAACAGATATTTGTACCGAGGCGGTCCACCAGGGAAAGAAAGGCTCCCGACCACCTCACCTTGTAAATAGTTTTCACTTTGACTTTGCGGGGGAGATGTTGTGTATCTGTAAAGCATGCACTCCCATGTTCCACCACCAGGGAGCTCATCCCCTGAATTCCCAAGGGATCCCAGCATCCCTTGGGAGCACTGTATATAAGACAGCCCCTAAAGCCAGTTCCTCACTCTGGAGTGTCTTATTAAAGACTGAGGTCACTGTTACTTTAACATCCCTGTGTGCAGTCTCATCTGTGTTAGGAACACAATAGAATGGATCTCCTAGAGGCGGCTCAAGCTGTGAGGCTTCAGCTCCCGAGGGTGGTTTCGGGGCCTGGCTGCGATGAGAACTCCATCTGAACGGAGGTCAGTTCAGACGGGATCACTCCACATACTTGACCATCCTTGACACACCTCGTGGAGTCAGGTCCGAGTGCGTCTTTTAGAGTCTCGATGGTTTTGGCCATGGACCGGATGCGGTGCCAGGGCAAGCTAGCTCCTCTGGCGACATTCAACTCACTTCTCCGCCATCCAGTACATCCCCGACTCTGGTCAGCTTGCCAGTCAGGGACCTTGCCTCCGTCGGCCACTTGAACCCGTGATCGTGGAGGTGCAGATTCCAAAGCAGCGGCTCACAGAGGATAGCCGCCGCTCCTGACGGCGGAGAACTCTGGCTGGAGGAGACAGTGTTCGAGATCCTGATCAGTTCCTGGTAAAAGACAGACAGCTCATGCAAGGAGTCACGGCTGCACCCCAGTTTTAGAAACAGGACCTGCATGTCGTAATTAAGGCCGTGCAGCTGACGGAAGAAATACATTGCCAGCGCACACCATCTGGGGGGATCCTGACCGTACAGGTATCTCTGAAGGGTCTGAAGACAAAGTCGCAGCCTGGGTGTGAAGGCACATCAATGCCCGACCACCCTCCCTCAGTGGGAGACTCAGAACTGCAGCAGAGACCCAATGCTTCCTTTTGTCCCAGAAGAAGTCAACAAGCTTCTTCTATATCTTGGCGACAAATGCAGGTGGAGGGATCAAAGTGACCACAGCGTAGCGGCCACCAGCTGATTTATGACCCCTGTAGGTCAGCACTCGGAGCAGTCCTGTCCAGCACCCTAGGCGAGCAATGGCTCCAGCTCTTGCCAGTTCGCCAACTAGGCTTCCTCGGCAGGGCCAAGGTAGACTGCCAGGTAGAGATAAAGGAGCCATGTACTCCAAGCAAAAGGTCTGAGCTCCTCCGGCAACAAGTCCACCCGCCACTGACCGACCAGGAGTCCAGGACATTTCTCCCAGTTGTTCCTGGCGGAGATACATCCAAGTAGACGTGCTGGCACTCATGCATACTCCGCCAGTCAACGGGATCTGTGACCATGAGGAGCACGTCATGGGCATCAGCGGAGAGGACGATCTCCACACCCAGCCCCTGGCAGTGTCAGTCCTGTCAACCTCTTCCGCAAGAGGCACAGGAAAGGCCCCACACAGATGGCATATAGCTCACCGGACATGGGGCATCCCTCATGCACCCCTCTCCTGAAGCTAAGGTGCGCCATCAAAGAACAGTTTACCTTAATCAGGCACTCCGCGGTGGCGTACAGAAGTCGGAACCGGGTGAAAAAGTACATCCCAAACCCGAAAGTGCACAGAACCCGAAGAGGTACTCGTGCTTCACCCTGTTGAACACCTTCTCTTGATCCAGGGAAAGGAAGGCGACCAACAGACCAGCCATCTGTGAATGGTGGAGCAGCTCCCGGACCAGATGGATGTTGTCGTGGATGGTCCAGCTGATGATTGTGTTGGACTGGTCAGGGTGGATTATGTGGGCCAGCACAGTGCCAAGGCGAGCAGACATTGTACTAGCAAAGTTTTTGCAGTCTGTGCCGAGGAGGGACACCAGGCGGCAGTTCTTAAGTAAGCGCTGCGCCAAGAGAGGGGCATCTCCCCGGTCGCCAAACTTTTCCCCAGGACCCTCGCATAGTCGCCCCCCAAGATGTCCCAGAATGCCCTGTGGAACACCATGGTCAGCCCATCCAGCCCTGGGGACATGTCCCTCGGGATCTGGCCAAGGGCACCGGTTGGTCAGCTCCGCCAGGCTCAGGGGAACATTCAGCTGTTCGGCGCCCTATGGGCCGACCTTCGCAGGTCCTCCCATAATACTCTGCGAGCATCCTCACTGGACAGATCCAGAGAGAACCAGGGATCCATCATCAGCCAGCAGCCCCAAGAGCTGTTTACAGATCTCCTGCCTTTTTTCCAGGAAGTAGAAGGGGGAGTCGCGGTCCAGGTCCTGGAGGAATCGGATCCACCACCTCGGGATCAGACAAGCTCCAGGTCCTTCAGCCTGTCCTTCTTCTCTTCGTACACCTTCTGCAGGGCCAGCTTTTCGACGACTCAATTGAGACGGGCCTCCAAGGCTAACACCTCCTCCTCCTCTTCCAACCACCTAATGTGGGTCTTCCATCCCTTGGTTGACCCCCTCACATACTCCTGATGGAAGCTTCGCCCACATCCCACCATAGCCTCAAGGAGGTGGAAGTCCCTTTGCTTCCTTCTCCAGTTGGCCCAGAATCAATGGAACAAACCCCAGAACCGCTCGTCCTCCAGCAACAGGTCCTTCAGCCCGTCCTCTTCGTACACCTTCTGCAGGGCCAGCTTTTCTACGACTCGACTGAGTCGGGCCTCCAAGCGAGTACATGGACCCCACGAAGCATGGAGCAGAGCAAGCTCCACCGACATCACTGGTGGTCCGAGCATGGCACCGGTCGCATGGAAGCCGCCAGGACGTGGGAGACGTACACCCGGGAAATGTAAAGGTGGTCGTTTCTGGACCTTCCCCCTCCAGACTTCACACAAGCGAAGGCGCTGGAGTTGGGATGGAGATTTCACCAGACTTCCACCAAGTCGAAGGACCCGACTAGGTATCTCAATTTCCCCATTGCCGCCATGCTACGCAGGGCCACATAGCCTTGTCTCCTGGGTTTCCTGGGTTTCCTGCATGAAGCACACCATATACTTCCCTTCCTTAAGGAGTGACAAGTTAATAAATCCGAAGCATGCCTCTCTACTGTAACTGATGTGGAGGCTAGCTATAGTTATCTTCACGACAAGATCATGGTGCAACTTACTGTGGAGGGGAAGCAGAGTCTATTATCACCATCCACTCCCTCAGCAGCCCAGTGAGAAATGTCCTGAGCCAGTGCAGCTCATGGTGGCTCACGCCCTTGCCTACACTCAGGGTGTTAGCTGCGGACCTGACAAGCAGCACCAGCTTTGACCATCTGTTGAGGGCCAGCTGGACTTTTTTGCGATGATCGAGGCAACCAACCAGAAATTCCTGCAGCTCCTCAAAGGAGATGAGGGGAGACTCGATCAGAGCCATGAGAGCACCCACCGACTTACTGGTGATGGACTCCAAATTGTCCCCAGTGCACTCCACTGAGTCACCATCCTCCACAGGGTGCAGCGAACGGCTCAGCCGCACCAGCTGTACCCACCTCTGTCACAATCCCACCCCCAGGATTATCGGCAGAGTCCTCCTCCCTAGGCTTCTCGGGCAGGCTTGGGTTGGAGGGTGTCAGCAGTTCAGAACCCACTCCGCCTCAAGCACCGAGCTATTTGGTAAAACCAGGTAAAGAAGCGTCCCAAGTTTCCCCATCACACCCGGCACAAAAGTGAGAGACAGAGAAGGGGGGATCTCCCCTTCTCCGCCACCACCCACTGACCCAGCAGGCAGGGGATTTCAATTAAAGTCATCGACTAGATCGAGCAACTCCCAGAGCGTGCCAAGGTGTGGTTGGGTGAGCTTCGCCTCATCGGTCTCGTCGCCCCAGCTTCCAGGATGCCCGACCCAACAATGAGTGACAGCATTACTTTGTGTGGATCCACGTCCCCCCAGCCTCGACCATGGGAGGGCTTCCTTCCCAGCCCCAGGAGGCTCAGGCTGGACAGAACGATCTGTCTCACCCTCCCGAGGGGTGTGTGACCTCCGCCGACTGTGCGAGATGTGGTGGTGCCGCAGAACTAGCAATGGGCGGCTTCTGCTCTTCCCCGAAGGGACATGCGCCTTCCTCCTCTTCCAAGCAATGGCATCTTTATCTCTTCCTCCCGGAGGGTTGCAGATGGAGGGAGATCTCCATGTCGGCAGAGGCCTCCACCTCCACCTCCACATCCTCCTTCTGTTTTTGGTTCCCTATCCCGAACCCAACCGCGGTTTGCAAGTTTTCCACAAAAGCGGGCACAATCACAGGCTCTGAATTGCTCGCAGGCACAGGATGGCTTGCTACACAGGATCACAAATAAGTGCGGGTATGGCACTGTCTGGGGGACTCAGTCCAAGGTGTTTGGTCTTCCTCCCCACCTTCCTTCAGCGCGAACACTCTCCCCACCGAAGGCCATGAGGACATTGGCCATTTGGTGTTGCTAGCACGTAGACGGATGCGGGACGGGGGGCAGTGGCAGTGCCAGCCTTGGCCATTTTAGTTGTTTCATCGGCCTTGGAGATGGGGCAGTTATTAAATACATACGTTACCTCCTTTCAGGCGTCCAACGTCCAGAAGACATGGTCGGGAGTCCCCTGGTGGATAACCATGAATCCACCCTCCGTGACCTCCTCCCTCACCAGCTGAACATAAAGCTGGTGCTGGAAGGACAGAGGCTGGACTCTCTGAAGCCAAGCGGGATTGGAGCTAATGCTGACCTCAACTCCCCCAGTTGCCGTAAGTGGGGGAGGAGGAGCTCACTGGGGATAAAGGGCGGGACATTGGATAAAATTATTCGCTACATGGTCGTTTCGAGAGGATCCACCTGCAGGAAGGACCTGTCCACTGTGAGCCCTTTATTAAGAGTCAGGAACACCACTGGTTCAGACCTCAGGAAAACAAAGCCTTCCCATACATTTCAGGTGCTAACGATGGCTGAGGGGCCGACATCCCCAGCCACGGCTTTGACGTACACCTCGATGGTCATATTGGGGTGAGTGTAGTTTTTCAGCCAATTTTATTTGGTGATCGGTTTGAAAGGTGACAGGGCGGCAGGAGCAGCAGGAGTGGCTGTACCTGCCATGCCTGTGTACATCCTTGCCCCGTCACTGGTGAAGATGGACTCGCCATTGCTGTTACTGAATGGCTACAGTAACCCCAAATTTCAGGCCCGAAGCTAATACAATCTTTCCCTAAAAGAGAGGGGTTTTAGGGGGAACAAAAGCGCAAAGAAAAAAAACAACCTCCCCCTGTAATGTCAGGATGGGAGAGGCGCCTTCTCCCCTCTGCTCAAAAAAGAGCAAACAAAAAAATAATAACAAAGAGAGAGGTTGCCTCGCAAGAGTGAGAGATGGAGAGAGAGGGAATGAGGGATATGTGTAAGCTGACAAAATCAAAGTCCAACGCTGCATTCGCGCTAAGGTTGGAACTGGGCACCTTGGATGGAGGATTGCTGTCAGGGGTTTATCGTCAGTAACGATGGTAAACTTACGACCATACAAGTATTTGTGGAACTTCTTGACCCCAAAAATTAATACCAAAGCTTCCCCTTTGATCTGTGCATAATTACGCTCACTGGCACTGAGAGTGCGTGAAGCAAAAGCAATTGGTCTCTCCTCCCCACTATGTAGTACATGAGAGATCACTGCCCCAACTCCATATGGAGAGGTGTCACATGTTAGCTCGATCTTCTTCGATACATTACAGCGAACTAACTGGTGCTTTCTACCAACTGGCTTTTACACTTCTTAAATACTGCATCACATTCATCTGATCACTTCCAATAGACCTGTTTTTTAAATAGTTCATTCAGTGGATGTAACACTGTAGCCAAATTTGGTAGGAACTTCCAAAAGACCCCAAAATGATTGAAGTTCAGTGAGATTTTGGGGAGTGGATGCATTGCATCCAGCTTTCCCTTGGTTGGAGGTAAAGCATCTTTGTCTACTCTGTGCCCTTAATATTCCACTGAGTTTTGAAATAACTCACACTTGCGAGCAGTTACTCAGACTCAGTGCTTCTCTAGCCGTTTGAGCATTTCATTCAATACGCTATTATGGATTTTCCTCTTTGGTGCTGAAATGAGTATATCATCTAAATATCATACTATCCCTTCAATGCCTTGCAAAATCTGATTCATCACCCCTTGGAATATGACGGGGGCAGAAGGCACTCCAAATGGTAACCTATTAACTTGATATAGGCCTAGATGAGTATTTATAGTCAAGCATGACTTGGACTCCTCATCTAGGTCAAGTTGTAAGTAGGCATTTGCAAGATCTAACTTTGAGAAGATCTGGCCACCTGCCAGTGTTGTGAACAAATCTTCTACATTTGGCAATGTATTGTTTAGATTACCCTCTAGAACCTGGTTTACAGTTACTTTATAATCACAACACAACCTTACATTACCATCTGACTTAGGTACAACAACAATGGGTGTAGCCCAATTACTTAGATCTATCTTAGAGATAATATTCTCAGTCACTTTTGAATTCTTTCTCAACTTTCTCCTTGAGTGCGAATGGTACGGGATGTGGCTTGCAGTAAACTGGTCTAGCGTCCTTCTGTATTCTGACACTTGCCTTAAAGTCTTGGATCAGACTGTCTGTTTCACAGAACACCTTCAGATACTTCTTGATGACATCATCCTTCAATGCAAATCTTGTGTCAACACAAAAAATCTCATTCCAATCCAGCTTCAGTGATCCCAACCAATTTCTACCTAGTAAGGCAGGCTTGTCTCCTGCCACTACTAAGAGAGGCAAGCTCTGAAATTGATCCTTGTTTTTCAATGGTACAGTGATACATCCTTACATAGGGATTTGCTCTCCTGAGTAGCCTTTGACTTCTCCAGTGGAAAATCACTCAATTTGTCGAGATATAGCGATTCCGGTACTACGCTCACGGATGCACCAGTGTCAATTTCCATGGGTATCCTGGTCCCTGCAATGCCTACTTGGATGACGATACTTTTCGAATTGCTGTTACATACCCTCATGCTCCTGATGACATGTATCTCCAGAACCTCCTCATCCTGTTGCTTTTCTTCAATGGCGATTTCTACTTATAGCACTGAAAGTTGGTTTACTCTTCAGTCGGCATGCCTTTATAATGCCCAGTTTTCTTGCCGAAGAAACACTCTGCCTTCTCATATGGACAGCTTCGAGTAAGATGTTGTCCCAGGCACCGATAGCATGACTTCAATTTACTGTTACCTTGGCCAGTTGCCGAGGCCTTGGGGCCCAACTGCCGTTTTCTTTTAACCTGCAGGCGATTCACCTCAGTTGTCTGACAACTGGAAATGGCTCAAAATTCTCGGGAGTATTGGTCAGCCATATCTATTGACATAGCTGTCTGACAAACTAAATCAAAAGTCAAGTTAGGGGTTGTCAACAACTTTCTTCTGATCGCTTCATTTTTTATCCCACAAACAAAGCGTCACGCAATGCTTGGTCCTGAAAGTTTCCATTGGTTAATTGATTTCGTATTCCAAAATGAGAACTTTCAGCGATTTCCAAGGGTTCAGGACTGTAGTGCTGTCTGTGTCAGTGACATGTCCTTTGGCTTGACAGGAACAAGCACATTTTTCAGCGTTTCATACACCTCGGGGCCTGCTTCAGTCAGGAAAATAGCCCGTTTTCTTTCTAAAACCACCCGGTTATGGTTTTCATCATCGAGGACTTCAACAATACTATTCATGGTGAGAAACATTCCTAGCCACTCCACATATGCTCCAAAAGTCTCTCGGTCACATTGGAACTCACCCAAGCGCCCTTATTATTCCCTTAGGCACAGTCATTTGGACTCCAAGTTCAACCAAGTGTACTTGAAATTTACCTTGAATTTTTAGCTATGCTGCAAAAAAAAACAACCTCTCAAAGTCGCTCTATCAGTTGGCTGGATCATTCACCAAAAAAATCTCAGCTAGGGTATCCAGAAATCCAATCGTACATCGCCAATGTGATATATTCTCTATGACATCACAAACACACATTTACAAGATGGCGCTACAGGAACTTGTCAGGTGACCTAGTCACCTGATACTTTACTTGTATAAACATTAGCAGTTGCATTACCACAGTAGTCCACTAGGTGGAACAGTATATCACACATACAATCATTGCTCAATTCCTATACACCACTTAAGTACAATTAACAATAGACAGTCTGGTCGAATGAGCAGACACATAGCAGATGAAATTCAATGCACAAAATTGCGAGGTGATACATTTTGGCAGGAAGAATGAGAAGAGAAAATACAAGCTAAATGATACAACTTTATAGAAGAGAGAGACCTGGGAGTGTTTGTGCACAAATCTTTGAAGGTGGCAGAACAGGTTAACAAAAAAATTAATGAAGCATATAAGATCCTGGACTTTATAAATAGGGGCATGGAGTACAAAAGCCAGGAATTTATGCTGAACCTATATAAAACACTAGTCCAGCCCCTGCTGGAGAGTTGTGTCCAATTCTGGGCACCATACTTTAGGAAGGACATGAAGGCACCAGCGAGGGAATAGAAGAGATTTACTAGAATGGTTCCAGGGGTGAGGGGTTACAATTACTGGATAGATTGGAGAAGCTGGGGCTGTTCTCCTTCGAGCAGAGAAGGCTAAGAGGAGATTTGATAGTGTTTAAAATCATGAAGGATTTAGACTAAATAAAGAGACTTGCCTAAAAATGGGTAGTGTTCAGGCCGATGTTAAGCTGTACCACCTTAAAATGGTCCAGGTAGCACTCAAAAGTTGTGCTCATTCTTCATTAACATGATTATAGTATTGATTTCAGTGCTAAAACTGTTGATCATTGACTTAACACTCAGCAGGTGGAACAATATTGAGGCTATTGTAATTCCCAGTCATGTTTGGCACAGAGGTTTTCCACTACTTATCCTCTGCCTCAGCCTCTTCCTCTTCATGCTCCTCCTCCTGAGGTGTGGTGCAATCCCTGCTGGCAAGGACTGCGCCCTCATGATGGCCAAGTTGTGAAGCATGCAGCAACCACCAGAAAATGGGACACCCGCTCCGCTGAGTACTGGAGGGCTCTTCCTGAGCGGTAAAGACAGCGGAACTGTTGTAGCCCAATGATCTGCTCGATGATGTTCCTGGTGGAAGCATAGCTCTCATTATAGGAGTGCTGGGCACGAGTGGTAGGGTTGTGGAGGGGAGTCATCAGCCAGGTGGACAACGGATAACCCTTGCCTCCGAGCAGCCACCCTCAAGTTTGCTGTGGTGGCTGGAAGATTGCTGGCACACCGGACTGATGCAGGATGAAGGCATCATGGCTGCTGCCAGGATAGCCAGCAATGACATTGAGGAAACGCTGTATGTCATCATACACCACCTGCACATTAAGTGAGTGGTAGCCTTTGCGGTTATGCAAGATCTCAGGATTGTTATGCCGGGCCCGCAAACCCACATGGGTGCAGTCAATGGCACCATGGGGAAGCCCGCTATCCTGGCAAAGCCATATGCATGCTGGTCCTGCTTCTCGCTGCTCAGTTTCTGGTATAGAGAGCCTCAGTAACCTCCCAGATACAGCGATGGATGGTGAAATGTAAGATGTTAGCTATGTCTCCTGCTGTAGACAGGAAGGATCCAATGGCAAAGAAATTGAAGGCCACGTTGACCTTGAGGGCCACTGGGAGAGCCGTGGTTGTCCTGCTCTCAGGCTGCAGGTCAGGTTGCAGGAGGCAAGAGATTTATGTGACCATCTCCTTGATAAAGCGCAGCTTCCTGGTGCACTGCTCCTTGCTAAAGTGGAGGTAGAAGGAGTGGTGTCGGAAGACCCTCAGTGGGTAAGGCCTCATGTTGAGAACCCTCATGGCCTTCCTCCGCTTCCCTCTGCGCACATGTTCCCATCTTCCTCGCTGCAACCACTCCATCTACTGTAGATCCTGGAGCGCAAGGCCACCTGCCAGTATAGCCCCAATGGCTATGAGCAAGTGTTGTGAGCAGAAGTCTTTAAAAAGTAATTAAGGCGTTCTGCACTTGCAACAGCACTCCCTGTTACCATAGAACCTTGAAAGAAGTTAATAAAGCTGGCGGAGTTGCAGAAAGTAGCACAGAGCCAGTCAAACTACATAACCATGTCAGCTGCAACTGGTTGCTGATGATCCCTTTAAATATCATTGCTGACTCCTCCTTCCTGCAGTTTAACGCTTGCTCTCTCTGTCACCGTTTCGGCATGCGGTAAGTTGAATGGCGAAACCCAAAACTGCAGGTCGGGCATTAAGTGAGTGTTGCACAATCACTGATGTCACGTTCTAGTTAATTTCAATTCCTCCAGCGACTGCATTTATTGGCAGTGCTACCAGCCCTCGCAAAATGGCCACCGTGGCGGGACCCGCTACCAGCTGGCGGAAGAGTGCCAATGGCCGTTTTTTCGCCTAACCCTAATGGCGGTAACGGGTGGTGTTAAATGCCCAAGCTGTTTCCAATGGCTGAAGGCTCAATAACCAGAAAACACAGATTTAAGGTGATTGGCAAAAGAACCAGAGGCGACATGAGGAAAAACATTTTTACATGACGAGAGGTTAGGATTTGGAATACACTACCTGATAGGGGGTGTAAACAGATTCAACAATATCCTTCCAAAGTGATAAGCTCATAATAAAGGATGAAACTGAGTACTGTGTACAATGAGCAAGTGTGACCTTAGCTCCTTTAATGAGACTCCAGAGTGCAGGTACCTCGTGGGTGACCTGCTTATATACTGTGCTCCCAAGGGATGCTGGGATCCCTTGGGATTCCAACAGGTAGGCCCTCTGGTGGTAGTGTAATACAGGTTACAAGGGGTTAAATACATAACATCACTCCTCCGTGAAGTCAACAGTACACTTATTTACAAGGTGGGACGATCTGGGGCTTTTCGTTCCCTTGTCAATCGTCTCAGTACAAATGCGGGTGTGGGTGAGTTGGTTAGTTCTTCACTGGGCTGCTGGGCAGCCAGCCTTGCCAGGCTGCTGGGGATGGTGAGTTCGGCTTCGTGGTCAACCATGATGTAAGTTGTCACTTGTGTGTGTGTGTGTGTTGGAGAGTCAAAGATGGTGGTGTCTTCTTCGGTTTGTTCGTAGCTGTTGGTGAACCGCAATTTGATTTGGTCCAAATGTTTTCTGTACGTTAGTCCATTGGCCAATTTGATCTGAAACACCCTATTCCTCTCTTTGGTTGTGACCGTGCCAGTGAGCCATTTGGGTCCATGTCCATAATTGAGTAAAACACGGGATCATTGATCTCAATATCGCGTGACAAATTTGCGCGGTCATGGTACACACTTTGTTGATGCCGCCTGCCCTCCATGTGATCATGGAGATCAGAGTGGACAAGAGAGAGCCTTGTTTTGAGTGCAATTTTCATGAGCAGCTCGGCTGGGGGAGCTCCGGTGAGTGAGTGGGATCTGGTGCGGTAGCTGAGCAGCACTCGGGACAGCCGGGTCTGCAGGGAGCCTTCCGACACGCGTTTCAAGCTTTGCTTGATGGCCTGAACTGCCCGTTCTGCCTGGGCGTTGGATGCGGGCTTGAACGGGGCAGATGTGACGTGCTTGATCCCATTGCAGGTCATGAATTCCTTGAATTCAGCACTGGTGAAACACGGCCCATTGTCGCTGACCAAGACATCAGGCAGGCCTTGCGTGGCAAACATGCCTCGTAGGCTTTCAATAGTGACCGTGGACATGCTTACAGACATTATTGCACATTCAATCCATTTTGAGTAAGCGTCCATGACAACCAAAAACATTTTGCCAAGAAATGGGTCCTCATAGTCCACGTGGATCCTCGACCACGGTTTGGAGGGCCATGACCACAAACTTAGCGGTACCTCTCTGGGTGCATTGCTCAGCTGAGAGCAAGTGTTGCACTGGCACACGCATGACTCTAAATCTGAGTCGATGCTGGGCCACCATACATGGGATCTGGCTGCGGCTTTCATCATTACAATGCCTGGGTGGGTGCTGTACAGTTCACAAATGAACGTATCTCTGCCTTTCTTGGGCAAGACCACGCAATTGCCCCACAACGGACAGTCCGCCTGCAGGGACATTTCGTCTTTGCGCCTGTGGGACGGCTTAATCACCTCTTGCATCTCCGCTGGGACGCTGGACCAGCTCCCATGGAGGACACAGTTTTTTTTTACCAAGGACAGTAAAGGATCCTGGCTGGTCCAGGTCCTGATCTGGCGGGCCGTAACGGGGGACTTTTCGTTTTCGAATGCATCCATTACCATGAGCAAGTCCACTGGCTGTGCCATTTTCACCCCAGTGGTGGGCAATGGCAGCTGACAGAGCATCTGCGCAGTTCTCTGTGCCCGGTCTGTGGCGGATTACATAGTTGTATGCCGACAGCGTGAGCACCCATCTTTGGATGCGGGCAGCGGCATTGATGTTAATCCCTTTGCTCTCAGAGAATAGCGATATGAGCAGCGTGTGGTCAATTTCAAGCTCAAACTTGAGGCCCAATAAGTACTGGTACATTTTCTTAAGCCTGTAAATGCATGCCAGAGCCTCTTTTTCAATCATGCTGTAGGCCCTTTCGGCCTTGGACAAACTCCTAGATGCATAAGCGACCGGTTACAAAATCCCCGATTCGTTAGCCTGTTGTAACATACACCCGACCCTGTATGACGACGCATCGCAAGCCAGCACTAATCTTTTACAAGGGTAATGCAGGATAAGCAGTTTGTTTGAACACAACAGATTTCTGGCTTTCTTAAAGGCAGTCTCTTGTGAATTCCCCCATACCCAGTCATCTCCCTTGCACGATAGAGCATGTAGGGGTTCTAGCAGGCTGCTTAACCCAGGTAGGAAATTACCAAAATAGTTAAGGAGTTGCAGGAACGACCACAGCTCCGTCACGTTCTGTGGTCTTGGCGCGTTCTTGATGGCCTCCTTCTTGGCATCGGTGGGTCTGATGCTGTCTGCTGCGATTCTTCTTCCCAAGAACTCGACCTCCTGTGCCAGGAAAACAAACTTCGAGCATTTCAACCTGAGCCCCACGCGATCCAACGGACTAAGAACGTCTTCCAGGTTCTGCAAGTGTTCGATGGTGTCCCGACCTGTAACCAGTATGTCATCCTGGAAAACCACGTTGTGAGGAACCAACTTTAGCAGGCTCTCCATGTTCCATTGGAAGATTGCCGTGGCCGACCGAATCCAGAGTGGGCATCTGTTATAAATGAACAGACCTATGTGCGTGCTGATGCAGGTAAGGCTTTTCAAAGACTCCTCCAGCTCCTGTGTCATGTAGGCCGAGGTCAGGTCCTGCTTGGTGAACGTCTTCCCTCCAGTCAGGATCGCAAATAGGTCGTCTGTCTTGGGTAGTGGGTACTGGTCCTGCAGCGAAAAACGGTTAATCGTTACTTTATAGTCCCCACAAATTCTGACCGTGCCGTCCTCTTTAAGTATTGGGACAATCGGACTAGCCCATTCGTTGAATTCCACCAGCGCGATGATGCCTTCTCGCTGCAGTCTGTCCAGCTCAATTTCCACTTTTTCACGCATCATATATGGTATCGCTCGTGCCTTGTGGTGGACGGGTCGCGCACTGGGAACCAAATGGATCTGCGCTTTTGCCCCCGAGAAGCTTCCAATGCCTGATTTGAACAAGGATGGAAACTTGCTCAGAACCTGGGCCCATGAGGCATCGTCGACGGACAAGAGCACTCGGATGTTGTCCCAGCTCCAGCGGATTTTTCCCAGCCAGCTTCTGCCAAACAATGTGGGGCCATCCCCTGGCACAATCTACAGCGGGAGTTCGTGCACTGCTCCATCATAGGAGACTTTGACTTCTGCACTGCCAATTACAGGGATTAGTTCCTTGGTGTAAGTCCTTAGTTTGGTGTGAATGGGGCTGAGCTTGGGCTTGTGTGCCTTGTTGCCCCACAGCCTGTCGAAGGCCTTTTTACTCATTATGGACTGACTCGCACCCGTGTCCAGTTCCATTAATACTGGAATTCCATTCAGTTCAACTTTCAACATTATTGGTGGACATTTCGTGGTGAAGCTGTACCCCGTACACTTCTGCCTCCTCGGTTCGAGTCTCCGATTCAGTCTGATCCACAGTGGATCGATCTTCCTCTGCAACGTGGTGGTTTGCAGGGTTTGCAGGATTTGCAGCTCGTCTGCACATTCGCTGGAGGTGTCCCATTGTTTCTGCAACCGTTGCACACATAGTGCTTGAAGCGGCATTGATGGGGCCGATGATCACCCCCGCAGCGCCAACGAGGTGTTAACAGCCTCGCATTAACGATTGATGGTGGACTCTGGGTCATCTGAGGTCGGGCAGCAGTAGCTGGCATGTACGTTCTGCCATGTATATTCCTGCTCGAAAACAATGTTACTTTGTTCACAGTACTGGCCGAAACTTCTTTGCTCTGCGAAATCTGTTTGTTGTTGTCGCTGGTGGACATAAATGCCTGGGCTATCGTTATGGCTTTACTTAGATTCGGAGTTTCAACGGTTAACAGTTTGCAAAGGATTGCCTCATGGCCAATGCCTAGTACAAAAAAGTCTCTAAGCATTTGTTCTAGGAATCCCTCAAATTCACAATGTTCTGCAAGGCGCCTTAGTTCAGCGACATAGCTCGCCACTTCCTGGCCCTCCGACCGTTGACACGTGTAGAACCGATATCTCGCCATTAAATGCTTTCCTGAGGATTTAGGTGCTCCCAGACCAGTGTACACAATCCTTCATAGGATTTAGCTGTTGGTTTTGCCGGAGCAGGGAGATTCTTCATGAGGCCATAGGTTGTTGCCCCACAGACAGTTAGGAGGATCACCCTTCGTTTGGCAGCGTTCTCATCCCCTTCCAGCTCATTGGCCACAAAGTATTGGTCCAGTCTCTCCACGAAGGCCTCCAATCATCCCCTTCTGAGAACTTCTCCAGGATACCAACTGTTCTTTGCATTTTCACGCGGTTGTTCGTTACCTCGTCGCCAATTGATAAGCTCACAATAAAGGATGAAACTGAGTACAGTGTACAATGGGCAAGTGTGATCTTAGCGCCTTTAATGAGACTCCAGAATGCAGGTACCTCGTGAGTGGCCTGTTTATATACCGTGCTCCCAAGAGATGCTGGGATTCCTTGAGACTCCAACAGGTAGGCCCTCTGGTGGTAGTGTAATATAGGTTGCAAGGGGTTAAATACATAACACAAAGCAAATGGAATAAATATTTGTTGGAAAAAAAATTGCAGTGCTATGGGGAAAGAACGGGGGAATGGGACTAACTGGATTGCTCTTTGAAAGAGCCGACGCAGACTCGCATGGCCTCCTTCTGTATTAGTCTATGATTCTATGATTCGGAAACCTAGGTGGTCGCACATGCTGCTATTCCATTCTCGCATTTCTTGGTCTCAACAACACTTGCCGAGGCAGGAAGGAAGAGATTAGCAGGGATGATGAAAGGCTTGGTTGAAAAGGTTAGTTTTGAGGACGTCGTTAAAGGAGAAGAGGAAGGTGAAAAAGCAGAGTGGTTTAGGAAGGGAATTTCAGAGAGTAGAACCCAAGTGGCTTCAGGTACAGCTGCCAATTGAGGAAGGAAGGGACGAGAGTATGCGTAGATTGGGCCTATATTCTCTGGAGTTTGGAAGAATGAGAGGAGATCTCATTGAAACATATATGATTCTGAGGGGGATTGCAGGATAGATGCTGAGAGATTGCGTCCCCTGGCTGGTGAGTCTAGAACTAGGGGGCAAAGTCTCAAGAAAAGGAGTCAGCCTTTTAAGATGGAGATGAGGTAAATCTTTGGAAGCTTCTACCCCAAAGGGCTGTGGATGCTGAATCAATGAGCATATTCAAGGCTGAGATAGATATATTTTTGGATATTAAGGGAATCAAGGGATATAGGGATAGTGCAGCAAAGTGGAGTTGAGGTAGAAGAACAGCCATGATTTTATTAAATCATGCCGCTCAAGCGGCATGGCCTGCTCCTCCTCCTATTTCATATGTTCTAATGTCCTCAGTATGTACAAAAGACAAGAGTCAGAAGAACGGTGTGTTTTTTTGTTGGGAGGGAGATGGGGTTGGAGGAAATTGCAGGGATGAGGTGGTATGAGGGACTTAAAGAAGATTTCAAATTTAATACATTGGGGGACAGAGAGCGAATGTATGTCAGGGAAGATGGTAGTGATGGAGAGTGGGACCTTGTGCTGTGTGGTATAGGTTTGGCAGAATTTTTCATAAATTGGTATTTATGGCAGGTGGAGGAAGGGAGGGGCAAAAAGATGAGGGGACCAAGAAAGAATCCTTGAGGAAACTCTGGATGCAGCTGCATCAATACTCTCCACATTAATGACAAAGAAATAAATTAGCTCTTTGTATTTAATATTTGAAGTGATGATGGAGGAGCAAGGTAGATGAATTGAAAGAGGAGTTTGATCAAAGAAGAAAAGGAGCTTTGGTTTATCCTTACCCTGTAGGAATATCCTGGAATAATAGGCAGTTAGTTGAGGAGAGCAAGGAATGACAGTGCTTGAAGTGCTCAAGCCAGATCTGGCAATGGATGGTTAAGCCAGAGGTTTACCAGATACGCTGGTATGCTGGCATATCCCCAGAATAAGGGGTTATGGAGAGCGAGCAGGGAAGTGGACCTGAGTCCATGATCGGATCAGCCATGATCGTATTAAATGGCAGAGCAGGCTCGAGGGGCCACATGCCCTACTCCTGCTCCTATTTCTTATGTTCTTATGCTCAACTGTTGCAAGGTTTTTTGGCATCAAAAGCATGTCCCTTTTAAATGGATGCTGTGTGCCTTTAAATGCCTCTGAAACAATGAGTTCCCATTACTGGCAGATTACAGTGAATATGAATCCAGAAGCTTTTTTCAGGTCAGCTGTACAAAACCGGATGTACATAATGTCCATACTCTGATGTTTCTGCTGCCTCCATGCTAGGTTCATAAAATTACCATTTACATATGTAGATTTTCAACCAATTTTAAGAAAAAGAATTGATTAAATGTTGAATTGGATCTCATCTCTCGCTTGGTGAGTTTAACCAGTGAGTAAGTAAACAAGTATTTTGTATCAGTTTTTACGGTAAAGGACACTAACAATATTCCAACAGTGGATAGTCAAGGGGCTATAGCGGGGGAGGAACTTAACACAATCACAATCACTAAGGAGGCAGTTCTCAGTAAGATAAGGGGACTAAAGGCCAGCATCCAAATATAATGTATGGAATTGCTGACCGCATCCAAATGTACTGAACTGCTTTCGAATGTATTGTGCAAATTTTTATATGAATAAAGTATATTTTGAAATTAAAAACATAAATAATGGGACTAAAGGCGGATAAATCCCCTGGATCTAATGGCTTGCATCCTAGGGTCTTAAGAGAAGTAGCGGCAGGGATTGTGGATGCATTCGTTGTAATTTACCAAAATTTCCTGGATTCTGGGGAGGTCCCAGCAGATTGGAAAACTGCAAATGTAACGCCCCTATTCAAAAAAGGAGGCAGACAAAAAGCAGGAAACTATAGACCAGTTAGGCTAACATCTGTGGTTGGGAAAATGTTGGAGTCCATTATTAAAGAAGCAGTAGCAGGACAGTTAGAAAAGCAAAATTTGGTCAGGCAAAGTCAGCATGGATTTATGAAGGGGAAGTCATGTTTGACAAATTTGCTGGAGTTCTGAGGATGTAACGAACAGGGTGGATAAAGGGGAACCAGTGGTTGTGGTGTATTTGGACTTCCAGAAGGCATTTGATAAGGTGCCACACAAAAGGTTACTGCACAAGATAATAGTTCACGGGGTTGGGGGTAATATATTAGCATGGATAGAAGATTGGCTGACAAACAGAAAACAGAGAGCCGGGATAAATGGTTCATTCTCTGGTTGGCAATCAGTAACGAGTGGGGTGCCGCAGGGATCAGTGTTGGGACCCCAACTATTTACAATCTATATTAACGACTTGGAAGAGGGGACTGAGTGTAACGTAGCCAAGTTTGCTGATGATACAAAGATGGGAGGAAGGGCAATGTGTGAGGGTGACATAAAGAGGCTGCAGGAGGACATAGACAGGCTAAGTGAGTGGGCAAGAATTTGGCAGATGGAGTATAATGTTGGAAAGTGTGAGGCCATGCACTTTAGCAGAAAAAAATCAAAGAACAAGTTGTTATGTAAATGGAGAAAGATTGCAATGTGCTGCAGTACAGCAGGACCTAGCGGGGGTACTTGTGCATGAAACACAAAAGGATAGTATGCAGGTACAGCAAGTGATCAGAAAGGCCAATGAAATCTTGGCCTTTATTGCAAAGGAGATGGAGTATAAAAATAGGGAAGTCTTGTTACAGCTGTACAGGGTATTGGTGAGGCCACACCTGGAATACAGTGTGCAGTTTTCGTTTCCATATTTACGAAAGGATATACTTGCGTTGGAGGCAGTTCAGAGAAGGTTCACAAGGTTGATTCTGGAGATGAGGGGGTTGATTTATGAGGAAAGATTGAGTAGGTTGGGCCTCTACTCATTAGAATGCAGAAGAATGAGAGGTGATTTTATAGAAATGTATAAGATTATGAGGGGGCTTGACAAGGTGGATGCAGGGAGGATGTTTCCACTGACGGGGGAGACTAGAACTAGAGGGCATGATCTTAGAATAAGGGGCCGCCCATTTAGAACTGAGATAAGGAGAAATTTCTTCTCTCAGAGGGTTATGAATCTGTGGAATTTGCCGCCTCAGAGAGCTGTGGAAGCTGGGACATTAAATAAATTTAAGACCGAAATAGACAGTTTCTTGAGCGATGAGGGGATGAGGGGTTATGGGAAGTGGGCAGGGAAGTGGAGCTGAGTCTATGATCAGATCAGCCATGACCTTATTGAACGGTGGAGCAGGCTCGAGGGGCCTTATGGCCTACTCTTGTTCCTATTTCTTATGTTCTTATGTTCTTATAAGTAGTAGATTCACTCAAGTCCCAGGTAGGACCCAGATTCAATTGCTAGTCTGTGCTCAGTTACCTGAACTTGGCTCGTTAGTGGAGAGGTGCTACAATTGGTCTCACCACATCTGATTTAAAGAGAAGCAATGGCCCAGAATTTGCAGTCAGTGGTAAGACAAAGGCATTCACCGCTGGCCCTGAAGTAAACTTCCCACAAAGATCTCACGATCTCTGAGGTGAGAATTTTGGGTTTTAGCCATGTAATTGAAATCAACGGACGTTAATGGGGATTCCCAGCAAAGAGCTGCTATGATATCAACAATCTGTCTAAGCAGCCAATCAAAATGCTGAATTCTCACAGACAGTGAACCAGGAAGTTGGTAAGCTCCTAAAATTCTAAGAAGGAGAAATTGGGATCGTTTGTAACTCCCCAGGAAGCACTAGGTGCTCATGTGAAAAATTCCGCAGGAGTTTCATTGCGGTGGTAACTGCAGCGACTTGTTTTCGCCCCAGAGCAAAAGTTCGGGAGCACCCCCTGAAGCTGTGCCGGGCGATGACAGCGACAGTTCAGGGGGTGTGTACTGGGCTATAGGCCGCTCGCGAAGCGCTAGTTAAACGGGAGGTGGTATGTGCAAAAAGGAATTGTCTGACTTACCGGTCAAGGCCCATTGCATTGTGGAACGCGTGATCTGTGCCGCGATCTGGCAGCCCGGCACTCCGCTTGAGTGCTGGGCTGATGCCACGGCATCCCACTCCCCGGTGGTTCAGGTAGGGACCCACAGGGTCGGCAGCTGGCCCTACCCTTTAATAAAGGAGAGGGCCTCGACTAAGCTGCAGCACCACGCGTCCCAGTGTGTAAAGCTGCGCCCCTCTCCATTTGCTTCCGCCCCGCACGCGCCCCATAGAGCAAGTGGAGTGCATTTTTTTTTTCCACTTGCTCTCAGTAACCCCAATATCGCGAGCGGGGTGGGACTTCCGTGCCTGGTGCAGGACCTCCTGCCTCTCAGCTGTTACTGCCCCCAAGCATGGCACTACGCAATTTCCCCCCCATACCTTTTAAAAATGTGAGAGCCAGCAAAACAAACATTAGGGTTCTCACATGGGGAAAAGCCAAACCAGAAATAAAGATGAACTTTTAAAAAAAATGTAAATATTTTTTTTAAGTTTCTTAAAAATTGTAATTTTTATGAAAATGGATAAATTTGACACTGCATAAAATTAAAATTCGTTTTTTCTAAGAACCAGAACCTTTGCTTAGCAGTCAGTACGCTGTTAAAACCCTAGTTACAAATAATCCAATAAGGTCTAACATTTAATGGGGTTTATAACAGTATAATTACTGCAGAAGGCCCAAAGTTTTTGTGAGTTTCCCTGATTTGAGAGATTTCACTGAGTGAGTGCTGGCCCTGAGGAATGCAGCCTGTGGAGGAGCAGTGAATAACATACCCCAATTTCAGGATTTCCACATTAGGCTGCACATGCACTAAATCCTGAAGTTACGATCTGTTTCAACGGTGAAATGACGGCTAATGCTGCCAGTCATCAGGACTGCAAATTCCAGGCCAATAATTAGCTAGGGTTTCCTCCTCATAATTGAGATCCAGTGTCCTCCAATGGAGGTGCACTTTAGAATGTTGGATAAGGACAGGAATAATCCTCCATTCTGCTGCCTACAATTTTGTAGTGTGCCAATACTCACTGTGAAGTCCTACGTATGAACATAGGTCAGTTGGTGAAAATACCTGAGAGTGGCTGTTGCCAGTGGAACCATAATGGTGTTTAATGGGGGTAGTGCAAAATGGCTGATAGCATATTGGCAGCTTTTACACTCCAACCAAAAATCAGGTTATGTATAAAATAGGCTGCCGGTGCCATATCGCCCATTTTGGAAAATAAATTTGGGCGGAGTGTAAAACGGGCTGCCGATGTATTATGGGCCATTTTGTGCTACCGACCAAGACATTTCACCCTCAATGTCTTCAAGAAAAGAAAGGAAAACTAATTTAGAAAACTGTTAAAAATTTTATGTAAAAGAGAGAAAAGAATGTTCAATTGTTTCCTCCATCAAAAAAAAATAGGAATTCATCTGGAATAAATGGATTCAACTGCCTGAAGTGAACCGGTAAATCTCAATGAGTGAGTTTCTCAATGAAGGCAGCAAATAGCGCTCAGCAAAAGCAAACAAGAGAAGCCAACATCTTATTAATCATATTCATCAAAAGTCTATCAAATATAATTATTTATTTCCGTAAACAAAATCCCAACTACCAACAAATGAAACTTATCAAAAGGCTGGTGCACTGATACAGAGTTAAAGAACTAGATTTTCCTTGAATTACTGTCAAAAATAATAACAATCTCTATATAAGTGGTGACAGGGGCTACGGGAAGCTATTCCTGGGCAAAATGCTGCATTGAGGAGTCAATTTTGTTTGCTGCTACTTTGATTGCAATTGATCACTTTAATACATTGGCGGTTCAGTCAGGACTGCTCACAGTACTGCTTTGCAGTGGGGCAATGGATTTCATAATAGGAATTCCATAGTTCTTATCCTGTGAAAAGGAGGAGGAGGAGGACATGGAATAGGCTGGATTGAACTTGGTATTAGGCATCACACAAAATTGTCTTCCCTATGTGCTTATATCCACATTTTGACTGTGCCTCAGCATACGTTGTCCCTCCCCCCACACCCGTCGGAAATTGGAAAAATAAAAAGAACCATGATCATTTATGTCATTTATGTATGCTTGGTGTTACTAGCCACCAGATGGTGCCACTGTCAGAGGTCATTGGGCTTTATGCACGTGTGTGCGGCCCAGGTATAAAAGGCAAGCCATCATGTAATGTAATCACGTTGGGCCCTAATAAAGCAGAGCCAGGTTTGTACCTGTGTTAGTTTACAGTATTCAGTCTATCGAGTTATTACATACATAACATTTGGCGACGAGGTAACTTAAGAACCTTCGCATGCAAAATGAGCACAATTGGAATTCGAGAGAGATTTGTGGAGGGAGAGGACTGGGCAGATTTTGTAGCTCGCCTGGACCAGTGCTTTGTGGCCAACAAAATGGAGGAAGCCACTGATGCAATTAGGCGCAGGGCGGTCATCCTCACGGTTTATGGTCCGAAAATCTATGGACTCATAAAGAATCTTCTCTCGTCTGCAAGTCCAATGCACAAGAACTATGAGGAAATGTATGCTTTGGTACGTGACCATCTCAAACCAGAAGAAGGCATCATCATCTCACGATATCGATTCTACACACATGTTCGTTCTGAGGGCCAGGATGTGTCGGAATTCATTGCTGTCCTAAGATGTCTAACTTGACCGTCTAAGTTCAAAAACGCGTTGGGAGACATGCTGCGGGACTTCTTTGTAATCAGCATCAACCACGAGATGATCCTGCATAAGCTACTAGCGGCGGAGACGCTGGATTTGAGCAAGGCCATCACAATTGCCCAGGTATGCATGACGACGGACAAAAACTTAAAGCAAATATCATCGAAAAATTGGAACTCGGCAAATACTGTAAACAAGATTGTATCGTCATTTGGCAGAGCTGCATATGACAGGGCCTACTCGACTACGTATGTGAAACCTGTGGCTGGCCAAAGTCCGCCAACGGGAATAAATCTGATTTCACTGTGTTCGCGTTGTGGAGGCAATCATCGGCCTCATCAGTGTTGGTTTAAACAGTACATTTGTAAAGGCTGTTCGAGACTGGGGCATCTCCAGCGCATGTGTCCGCAACTGAGCAAACATACTGCAACACACAATGTAGAGGATGATGACCAGTACAGCGCGGATCCGGATATGCAATCCAAGATACCAGAGGAGGAAGAATATGGACTGTATTAGTTCCTAACAAAGAGCCAACCGATAATGATTAATATGAAAATTAATAGTGTGCCGGTACCAATGGAATTGGACACAGGTGCGAGTCAATCAATAATGAGCCAGAGGACATTCGACAAGCTGTGGGATACTAAGGCTGTGAGGCCTAAGCTGAGTCCAGTCAATGCCAAGTTGTGTACGTACACTAAAGAACTCATAACGATGATTGGCAGTGCAATAGTCAAGGTGTCGTATGATGGTGCGGTTCACGATTTACCATTATGGATTGTTCCAGGCAATGGTCCAACGCTGTTCGGCAGGAATTGGCTAGAAAATATCAAATGGAATTGGAACGATATCAAAGCATTGTCATCGGAGGATGATACTCTATGTGCTCAACTGCTGAGCAAGTTCCCCTCTCTGTTTAAATCAGGCATCGGCAATTTCACGGGAGCCAAGGTGCAGATACACATGGACTCAGATGCAAGACCCTTCCATCATAAAGCTCGGGCGGTTCCATACATGATGTGGAAGAAGGTCGAAATTGAACTGGACAGACTCCAGCGTGAAGGGATCATATCACCGGTCGAATTTAGCGAATGGGCCAGCCCCATTATTCCTTTGTTGAAGAGTGACGGCACTGTCAGGATTTGTGGAATCTACAAGGTTACAATCAACTGAGTTTTGAAACAGGATCAATACCCGTTACCGAAGGCTGATGACCTGTTTGCAATGCTAGCCAGAGGGAAGTCGTTCACTAAACTGGATCTTGTCATATATCCTACATGGCTACTGTTGGTACTATCTTAAGGTGTGCCACCAGAGGGCACAGCAGTGGGAGACTCATAGGTTACCTGTACAGGTGCGCCTGGCCTAATATAAAAGGCAGGCCACCAGGTGTGATCCTCACTCTGGAGTTAACTAATGAAGGACTAAGGTCACAACAGTTCAAGTACAACACACTGCCTCGTGGAGTCATTGTTAGAGCATCTAAGGACACAACAACTGGCGACGTGATTACGAACTTTCAAGCGGAAATGGCTACCCTTGATACGTTGCAGAAGTTCGCCGATGGTGATGATTGGGACGCCTTTGTGGAGAGGCTAGAACACTTTTTCTTTACAGCAAACGACCTGGCAGGAGACGACCCGGCCGCACTAGCTGATAAGCGCCATGCTAAGCGCCTACTAACCAGTTGTGGGCCCAACGTCTATGGCCTCGTCAGGGACTTGCTAACACCAGCGAAGACAATGACCAAGTCGTACAAGGAGCTCGTAACCCTGATCCAGGAGCAACTCAAGCCCAAGGAGAGCATCCTCACAGCAAGACACCGGTTCTATACCCACCGACGGCCCGAAGGCTAGAAAGTCGTGAAGTGTGCCGCAGACCTCAGGAGGCTGGTGGCACCGTGCAAGTTTGGCACCCACCTCAACAAAGTGCTGTGGGACATTTTGTCATTGGAATTGGCCATGTGGGCCTTCTTCTCAAGCTACTGTTAGACGATACCACAGTCACCCGGCAGAAGGCCATCTCTGTGAGCCAGTCATTCATGACCTCAACCTGCGGTTCTAGGCAGATATCTCACCCTCAGGACTCAAACCCGGCAGGTACTGTGCACAGAGTGACACCATTCAGGAGCTGGACTGTAGAGCGCGAACCCACTCAGGAGAGAGAGAACAGGACTCCCGAGTCCCTTAATTCAGAGTCCGCCGAGGGGGGCTAATCGAGTAGCACCATGCTGGTGTTGCAGAGGGAATCACAGGGCTCATCAGTGCCATTTTAACAACTATGTTTGCAAAGGCTGCAGCACAAAGGGCCACCTCCAGTGAATGTGTAAGAGAAATAGGACTCACTGTGTCGATGAGGAGTCCACAGATGGCCATGAATCCAGCGTGGATTTTGAATTGTTAGACAGAGAGGCAGCCTGGTCCCACAGGGAGGTACATAGCATGTTTACCTGCACCACCGAGTGCCCCCCGCTGAAGATGGAAGTCGAGATAGAGGGAAGTCCAATCTTCATGAAAGTGGACACGGGGGCGAGCCTGTCAGTTATGAATCAAGGAGCCTTTGAGAGGCTATGGGACAATCCGGCTGAACGACCTGAGGTGGCCCCGGTTCAGGCAAAGTTGCGCACTGACACCAATTAAATTATCCCAGTCGCTAATTGTGTGAATGTAAAGGTACTCCATGATGGCGCGGTGCACAAGTTACCGCTGTGGATTGTTGCAGGTGATGGACCAACGCTGCTCGGCAGAAGGTGGATGGAGAAGATCCATTGGAAGTGGGAAGATTTCATCCCTCCAGCGATCGACGTCCCCCATGCTCAGAGACAAAGCAAGCCCTCACCTAAGGGTGGACCCGGCACCAGAGAGCAGACCAGCATGGCACCTGAGACACAGACCCCTCAGCACAACTGTGTGGAGATGATCCAGCTGAGACAACCCGAACGCACCTTCCAGGCTCCAGTGGCAGGACTCAGGAGGGAGAAAATCGGATCCAGCAGTGACTTCCCAACTGCGGAGGCAGAACCCGTGGAGAAGAGGATGGCCACAGTCGACATCGTGGATGAAGAAAAGATGACGCCTGCACCACGAGGTGATGCGCTGGAGACAAAGGTGACTGTGGCCGGACCACGAGGTGCAGCACTGATGGAGTAATAGGTGGCACCAAACAGAGAAGCAGATTGGGGTAAAGCAAGCAAGGCTCTCTTAAAGGAGGCCTACAACCCAGCACAATTAAAGGGACAGTATCACACATTTAAGCAATATAACAGTAAATGTAAGTTCGAGACTAAAGGTGTAACGGATTATGTAAAGCGTGTAACTGAACATGTAAAATGTGTAACTGATAATCGAAATTGTATACATGCAACCGGCGAGGAAAAGTCACACAATTATGTACAATGTGTAATTGATGATCTGAACTGTGTATATGCAACCAGCGAGGAAAAATCGTGCGATTGTGATCGGACCCCTAGAGTGTCCATATAAGTAAGGAAAAGCTGTACGATGCAGGATTTCCACTGCACGCAGCCAATGCAGCGGGCAGACACCCATCGGGTGCACACAGGTCTAGCAAGCTACCCAATGCTGTAGCCTGCATCCCTGGGACCAGAGTCAGGCACCACGAAGTGTGGCCACAAGCAGCCAACACACACGAACTGCGAAGCAAGCGATCTCAGCAAGGCACAGGCAGCGGTAGTGATACCATGCCCTGGGTCGGCTCCATCTCTCAGGCACCCGATGGCACCAACGGCCACAAGCCTGAAGGAGCAGACTGCACCAAGGCCATACCCCTAGATGTAGGGTCACCAGCCACTGTTCCCCCAGAGGAAACAAGCACCAGCCAGGATTTCAAACCAAGCTACACTCAGGCTAGCGAGTCAGCGGTTCCCTGTGCACAGCTAGACAACAGCTCCTCAGGGAGCAGCTGGGACCCAGGGTGTAAAGGAAGGACGGGGGGGGGGGGGGGGTCACAGACATCTATGAACCTGCCTGATGCTAGGGACCACGACAACAGCCCCGAGAGCAGGCTACGCGAGCCAACCGGCTCCCCACTGCCAGCTCTGGGCACTGAGCCGCTACCAGATTGCAGGGACACACTCAGCAGCTCCAGAACTAGTTCGTCCTCAAGCACCGGTCAACCACAAAACAAACCGCAAAACCCACTTACCTGAACTTGAATGATCATGAATGTTAGGAGCCCCCTCCACACCAATGTGGGAAGGGGGGGTGAGAATGGAGTGGTCAGGAACACACACACACACAAACAGCAACCACCAGCACGCTACTGCACCCACTACCCATCCAAGGTTGAGCTGACCTGCCAGAGGTCTACCAGACAAAACCCATATAAAGCTCAGCCCAGAGCACAGTTAATGCAGGCGCGATTTGCACTGAGGGTTCAGGGGGGAATGATGTCATGTATCCTACATGGCTACTGTTGGTACTATCTTAAGGTGTGCCACCAGAGGGCACAGCAGTGGGAGACTCGTAGGTTACCTGTACAGGTGCGCCTGGCCTAGTATAAAAGGCAGGCCACCAGGTGTGATCTTCACTCTCGAGTTAACTAATAAAGGACTAAGTTCACTACAGTCCAAGTACAAAACACTGCCTCGTGGAGTCATTGTTAGAGCATCTAAGAACACAACAGATCTGACGTCGGCCTACATGACACAGGAGCTGGTCGAGACGACAAAGAAACTTACCTGCATCAACACTCATAAAGGACTGTTTATCTACAACAGGTGTCCTTTCGGAATTCGTTCGGCTGCAGCCATATTTCAGAGGAACATGGAGAGTCTACTGAAGTCCATCCCTAGAACCGTCGTGTTCCAAGATGACATCCTGGTCACAGGTCGTGACACCACCGAACACCTGAACAACCTGGAAGAGGTGCTACATCGTCTAGACAAAGTGGGATTCAGACTGAAACGTTTGAAGTGCGTCTTCATGGCACCGGAAGTCGAATTCCTGGGGAGGAAAATTGCTGCTGACAGCATCAGACCTACGGACTCGAAAACCAAGGCCATCAAAAATGCACCCAAGCCTCAGAATGTGACAGAGTTGCGTTCGTTCCTTGGTCTACTCAACTACTTTGGTAATTTCCTACCTAGATTGAGCACTTCATTAGAGCCACTGCACATGCTGCTAAGAAAAGGCGACAACTGGGTTTGGGGTGCGTCTCAAGATAGAGCATTTGAGAAAGCTACTAATCTGCTTTGCTCCAACAAGCTGCTGGTACATTATGATCCGCGCATGCGTCTAGTATTAGTCTGTGACGCTTCGTCATATGGAGTTGGTTGCGTGCTCCAACAAGCTAATGAGTCAGTAAACTACAACCTGTTGTGTATGCTTCTAAAAGTTTGTCAAAGGCGGAAAGATGCACTAGCCTGTGTGTATGGGGTTAAAAAGATGCATCAGTACCTGTTTGGTCTTTGGTTTGAACTGGAAACAGATCACAAGCCACTCATTTCATTGTTTTCGGAAAACAAAGATATCAACACCAATGCATTGTCCCGCATCCAGAGGTGGGCGCTGACATTATCTGCCTATGATTATGTCATTCACCATAGACCTGGCACCGAGAATTGTGCCGATGCACTGAGCCGTCTGCAGTTGCCCACGCCGGAGGTAAAGATGCTACAACCTGCAAACCGACTGTCAGTTATGGATGCTTTTGAAAATAAAGGAACCCCTGTCATGGCTCAACAAGTTAAGACCTGGATCAGCCAGGACCCGATATTATCAGTTGTGAAACATTGTGTCCTTAGTGGTGATTGGTCTGCTATACCCAAGCAAATGGGTGATGAGACCAAACCTTACAACTGTCGCAAAGACGAACTATCCATTCAGTCAGATTGTTTACTGTGGGGTAATCGTGTCGTTATGCCTAAGAAAGGCAGAGATAAATTTGTACATGATGTACATAGCACTCATCCCAGTATTGTCATGATGAAAGCCATTGCCAGGTCTCATGTATGCTGGCCTGGAATTATGTGTGCATCAGTGCAACACTTGCATGCAGTTAAGTAAAGCACCAGCAGAATCGCCGCTGAGTCTGTGGGTCGTGGCCATCTAAACCATGGTCCAGGATCCACATCGACTTTGCGGATCCCTTCCTGGGAAAGATGTATTTAGTTGTGGTGGATGCATATTCCAAGTGGATAGAGTATATAATCATGTCGTCCAGTACATCCACAGCTACCATTGAGAACCTTCATGTCATGTTTGCCATTCATGGTCTGCCCGACATCGTTGTAAGTGACAACGGACCTTGCTTACTAGTCTGGAGTTTCAAGAGTTCATGAAACTCAATGGTATCAAACATGTGAGGTCAGCACCATTCAAAACCATATCCAGTGATCAAGCAGAGCGTGCTGTCCAAACCATCAAGCAGAGTATGAAACGTGTAACTCAAGGTTCACTGCAGACTCGCTTATCATGCATATTGCTTAGTTACAGGACAAGACCAGGGACCCCCCCCCCTGCTGAACTATTGATGAAGAGAGGTCTCAAGACCAAGCTCTCTCTTGTCCACCCTGACTTGAACGATCATGTTGAATACAGACGTCAAAGTCAGCAGTGGTATCATGATCGCACTGCTGTGTCACGCGACATTTCTGTTAATGATCCTGTGTATGTACTAAATTATGGTCAAGGTCCCAAGTGGATCACCGGTACTGTTACGGTCAAGGAGGGTAATAGAGTGTTTATCGTTAAGCTCAAGAATGGGCAAACATGCAGGAAACATGTCGATCAGATAAAGCTGCGGCACACGGATGAACCGGAACAGTCTGAGGAAGACACAATCAGTGACCAACCAACCAACTCTCATTCATCAGAGGACTCCGCTGTCATCAGTGAATCTGGACTTTCAATCCCTGACATGGTCATTACCACTCCCATCAGATCGGCTACCCAGCCCCCAGACTCAGAATGCTTGCCCAAGGCTGGAGTTGAACTCGGGAGCGGAAAGCCCCGGACCATCTCAATTTGTAAAAAGACTGTTACTAATATCTTAAAGGGGGATATTGTCATTATGTATGCTTGGGGTTACTAACCACCAGGTGGCACAACTGTCGGAGGTCATTGGACTATACACACGTGTGTACAGCCCAGGTACAAAAGGCAAGCCATCATGTAATGTAATCACTTTGGGCCCTAATAAAGCAGAGCCAGGTTTGTATATGTGTTAGTTTACAGTATTCAATCTATCGAGTTATTACATACATAACAATTAATAGTGAAGGGAGAACTAGATGAGGATAATGTAGTAAACAAATTAGCAAGAGTGATATGGAGCAGAGAAATAAAATTAAATTAACTGTTATAAATGGGGAAAAGACTGAAGGTAGGTAGAGGTTGTTGTGTATGGAGAGCTCAAAGTAAAGTGTGACCTTAGTCTTTTATTGCAGGTCTCCATAGTGCCGCTCCAACCTGTGAAGTCTCTTTAAATACCTGTGCTCCCAAGAGATTATGGGATCCCTTGAGACTCCAGGGGATGAGCCTTCTGGTGGCTGTACAGAGTAAATACAAGTATACATATATAACAACACTCCCCCCCCAAAGTCAATAGTGTAACTATTTACAATGTGAGTCGATCTGGGGCCCTTCTTGCCCTGGTTGATCGTCTCGGTGTGAGAGCTGGTGTTGTTGAATCATTTGTTGGGCCCTTGCTGGGCTGCTGTGCAGCTGGCCTTGCTGGGCTGCCTGGTGTGTTGGGCCCTGCTGGGCTGCTGTGGATGCTGTGTTCTGCTTCGTGGTCAACCGTGGTGCCAGTTGCCACTGGTGTGTATGTCGGGGGATCAAAAAAGGTAGGGTCCAAGATGGGTTTCTCAGGATAGCCCGTGAATCTGATTTTGATTTGATCCAAGTGTTTCCAGTGAATGAGTCCATTTGAAAGTTTGACCCGAAACACCCTGCTCCCCTCTTTGGCCACGACAGTGCCGGGAAGTCATTTGGGACCTTGTCCCTAATTTAAAACACATACAGGATCATTGATTTCAATCTCGCGTGACACATTTGCGCTATCATGGTGTGCACTTTGTTGAAGCTGCCTGCTCTCTACCTGTTCATGTAGATGAGGGTGAACTAACAAGAGCCTTGTCTTAAGTGCTCTTTTCATGAGCAGTTCAGCAGATGGGATCCCAGTGAGTGAGTGGGGTCTCGTGTGGTAGCTAAGCAGTACTCGGGATAGGCGAGACTGCAGTGAGCCTTCAGTTACCCTCTTCAAGCCTTGCTTGATGGTTTGCACTGCTCTCTCTGCCTGACCATTGGACGCTGGTTTAAACGGGGCAGATATGACATGTTTGACCCCGTTACAGGTCATGGACTCTTTCAACTCAGCACTGGTAAAACATGGCCCATTGTCGCTCACCAGAACATAGGCTAAGCCGCGTGTGTCAATCATGGCCCGCAGTAGTGGCAGCGGACGTGCTAGCCGACATTATCTTACATTCAATCCACTTGGAGTACGCGTCTACAACCACGAGGAACATTTTATCCAAGAACGGGCCTGCATAGTCGACGTGTACCTTCGACCAAGGTTTGGAGGGCCAAGACCATAAACTTAGCGGCGCCTCCCTGGGTACATTGCTTAACTGCGAGCATGTATTACATCTGTGAACGCAGGACTCTAAGGCCACATCGATACCGGGCCACCACACATGGGATCTGGCTATCGTTTTCATCATTACGATGCCTGGGTGGGTACTGTCGAGGTCATTGATGAAGGTGTCTCTGCCCTTCTTGGGGACCACTATTCGATTGCCCCACAGAAGGCAGTCTGCCTGTATAGACATTTCATCTTTGCGCCGCTGGAATGGCTTTATCTCTTCCTGCATTTCCACTGGGACACTGGACCAGCTCCTGTGAAGCACACAGCTTTTGACTAGAGATAATAAGGGGTCCTGGCTTGTCCAGGTTTTGATCTGCCAGGCAGTGACAGGTGATTGCTCACTCTCAGATTCTTCCACAACCATGGCTAGATCTGCAAGCTGTGCCATTTCCACCCCTGTGGTGGGCAATGGCAGCCTACTGAGAGCATCGGCACAGTTTTCTGTGCCTGGCCTGTGGCGAATGGCATAGTTGTATGCGGACAACGTGAGCGCCCATCTTTGGATGGGGGCCGATGCGTTGGTATTTATCCCTTTACTCTCGAAAAATAGAGGTATAAGTGGCTAATGGTCAGTTTCCAATTCGAATTTTAACTCAAACAGGTATTGATGCATTTTCTTTACCTCATAGACACACGCTAACGCTTCTTTTTCAATCATGCTGTAGGCTCTCTCGGCCTTAGACAGAGTGCTGGATGCATAAGCAACTAGTTGCAGTTTCCCGAAGTCATTAGCTTGTTGCAATATACACCCGACGCCATATGACGACGCATCACATGCTAATGCCAAACGCTTACATGGATCATATAACAAAAGCAATTTGTTTGAGCATAACAATTTTCTCACTTTTACAAAGGAATTTGCTTGGCTTTTGCCCCAAACCCTTTCGCCCCTTTATCGTAGTAAGACATGTAGTGGTTATGGCAGTGTGCTGAGACCCGGTAAGATGTTACCAAAGTAGTTCAAGAGTCCCAGAAACGACCACAGCTCCGTCACATTCTGTGGCCTCGGTGCGTTCCCGATTGCTTCCGTCTTCGCATTGGTGGGCCTCCGCTGCAATCCTCCTTCCTAGGGGAACTCCACTTCAGGTGCCAGGAAAAGGCACTTCGAGCATTTTAACCTGAGCCCCATGCGGTTGAGTCGACTCACCAACTTCTCCAGGTTCTGCAGGTGCTCGACTGTGTTCCGACCTGTGACCAAGATGTCATCCTCGAAGACCATGGTGTGCGGGACCGAGTTCAGTAAACTTTCCATGTTTCTCTGGAATATCGCTGCCACTGATCGGATTCCAAACGGGCATCTCTTATAAACAAAAAGACCTTTGTGCGTGTTAAGGCAGGTGAGGGCCTTCGATGATTCCTCTAGTTCCTGCGTCATGTAGGCTGAAGTCAGATCCAGCTTCATGAACGTCTGATCTCCCACCAGGTCGTCAGCCTTTGGTAGTGGGTATTGGTCCTGCAGGGAGAAACGATTGATAGTTACTTTGTAATCGCCACAGATTCTGACGGTGATGTCTCCATTGAGGACTGGGACAATAGGACTGGCCCACTCGCTGAACTCAATCGGTGAAATGATGCTCTCTCTTTGCAGCCGGTCGAGCTTGATCTCTACCCTTTCTCTCATCATGTACGGTACTGCTCTCACCTTGTGAGTGATGGGTCACACCTCCGGAATTAGGTGGATCTGCACGTTTGCTCCTTGAAATTTCCAGATGCCTGTTCGAGCAGTGAAGGAAATTTATTAAGACCTGGGCACACAAAGTGTCGTCAGCGGGCGATAGCGCTCGGACGTCATCCCAGTTCCAGCGTATCTTTCCCAGCCAGCTCCTGCCGAGCAGCGTGGGACCATTGCCCGGTACCACCCAGAGTGGTAGCTTGTGCACCGCTCCATCGTAGGAGACCTTTACGGTAGCACTGCCGATTACAGGAATCAGTTCTTTCATGTAAGTTCTTAGTTTCGTGCGAACTGGAGTTAAGACTGGCCTTGAGGCCTTGTTGCACCACAACCTTTCAAAAGTCTTTTTGCCCATGATGGACTGGCTCACGCCCATGTCCAGCTCCATTGACACCGGGAGTCCATTTATTTCAACATTCAGCATTATCGGGGGACAATTCGTGGTGAATGTGTGCACTCCATGTACCTCTGCCTCCTCTATCTGAGGTTCTGGCTCGTAGTGATCCTCCGTGGATCTGTCTTCCTCTGCAACATGGTGGTTTGCAGGCTTAACAGGCTTAGCAGCTCGTCTGCGCACTCGTTGGAGGTGTTCTATTGTTCCATAGCCTTTGCAAACGTACTCTTTGAATCGGCATGAATGGAAACGATGATCACCCCCGCAGCGCCAACAAGGTGTTAATGGCCTTGCATTCATCACCCTTGGTGGTGGACTCTGAGACATCTGCGGATGTGCAGCTGCAGGTATGTGTGACCTGCTCTGTACGTTATGATTCGAAAACAACATCGCTTTGTTCACAGTACTTGTAGCAACACTTGTGTGCTGAGAGATTTGCTTCATATTGTCACTGGTGGCAATGAACGCCTGGGCTATCGCAATGGCCTTACTCAAGGTTGGGGTCTCTACAGTCAAAAGTTTGCGAAGTATGATTTCGTGGCCAATGCCAAGTACGAAAAAGTCCCTGAGCATGTGCTCCAAATGTTCTTCAAATTCGCAATGTCGTGCAAGGCGTCTTAGCTCGGCAACATAACTCGCCACTTCCTGGCCTTCAGACCTTTTGTAGATGTAGAACCGGCATCTCGCCATCAGAACGCTTTCCTTCGGGTCAAATGCTCTCGGACCAGTGTGCACAAATCGTTGTATGATTTCTCCATGGGTTTCGCTGGAGTGAGCAGATTCTTCATGAGTTGCTGCCCCACAGACGATGAGGAGGATCGCCCTTCATTTGGCAGCGCTCTCTTCCCCATCTAGCTCATTGGCCACGAACTATTGGTCGAGTCGCTCCACAAAAGTTTCCCAATCATCTCCCTCCGAGAATTTCTCCAGGTTGCTCACTGTTCTCTGCATCTTTGGGTTCGCTATCTGTATCTCGTCGCCAGTTGTTGTGTATGGATAAAGAGTCAGACTGAACACTGTGAGCTGAAAGTAAAGTGTGACCTTAGTCTTTTATTGCAGGTCTCCAGAGTGCCTCTCCAACGTGTGAAGCCTCCTTAAATACCTTTGCTCCCACCAGATTGTGGGATCCCTTGGGTCTCCAGGGGATGAGCCCTCTGGTGGCTGTACAGAGTAAATACAAGTCCACATATATAACAGAGGTAGCGTAGACTAATACATTTGAAAAGGGAGACGTATTTTTTTAATAAAAGCAAAGAAAACATTAAAATGCATGTATTGCAATGCGTAGAGTGTTGGAAATAAACTGAGGGAACTGGAAGCAATTATTTTACAAGAGGATCAAGACTTGATAGCATTACCAGAAACCTAGCTGCAAACTGGATTAGAATTGAAAATAAACATATTAAGATATAATATACACAGGAGGGATAGAAAAGGTAAGGAAAGAGGCAGAGTGGCAATATTAGTAAAAGAGGAAATAAACAGTGCTGATGTAGACAATGCAGGCAGAGTTAATATGGTTTGAGTTCAAAGATAAAGAAAAGGGCTGTTACATTAGTAGCGTTTTATTAAAGAACTAAAAATAATGGGTAGGAAATGGAAGAGGAAATGCACAGTCAGATTGGAGAGATGAGTAGAAATAATGAAATGATTGTTTGGGGAGATTTTATTTAGGCACTTATCAATTGGAACAGTGAGGCAGTGAATCGAGAAAACAATCCATAACTATTTAAACAATTCATTGACATTAACCCAGAAATCACGGCTGGCTGCTTCACCACGGGCGATCAAGGGAAAAACTTAAAAAAGAAGCGCACTTACCTGAGGCTGCTGTGCCCACGCGAGTTCCCGGTCCTGAGGCCTCCACTGACTCAGCGTGTGCATGTCAGGACATGCGCAGGGCTGGAGTTGCAGTCACATGGCTCTGGGCAGCCAATCAAGGTAGATTATGTTCTCATTCATAATAATGGGAACTCCGTAAGTTGGAGTTCCCATTATTATGAATGAGACCCCCCTCCAAACACATAAAACATTAATAAAAAATAGAAAAAATACACCACATATTTTTATTAATTTAAATTAAAGTTATTTATGTATTATAAAAAATATATACTTTTCCAATTTAAAAAAAAAGTTTTTTTATTGTGGTTTAAAATAAATTTACCGTAGTGGGGGGTGGTTTAAACAATAAAATGTGTTTTTATAATTTTATTTTAAAATATTTTTGTGTATTTCAAAACTCTTACGCCTGTAAAAATAGGCTATGTGCCTGCTTTTATCAGGCGCAAGAGTTTTCAGGACATTTGCTGGGCAAGATATGGGTAAATATCGCAATCTTGCCCTTGTAAATGTCCTCGCTCCCAAGGTGAGGAGGATCTGGAGGATCTGTCAAGCCGGTTTTCAGCGCATGTGCAATGTGTGCTGATAACCGGCTTTTGTGATGCCTTCCCGGGTCCGTCCACACTCCATACTGATCCGGGAGGCCGAAATTTCTGGCCCAATATTTTTATGTGGCTCACCATCAGACTTTGAGTTAACCTGTAGACACTATTTATTTTTAAATTAAAAATAAAATTGAAGAACTTATGTTCATTATTGTGACTCAGCTATGTACCTGCTATTATGCTGCTCGGATAATAAAAATGTTGGCGATAATTGTAAGGAAATGTGAGTTTAGAAGGTATTTGGGGGAATTAGATAGCTAAGTTTTGGCTGGAATCGTTGTTTCTTTTAATTAAACTGCTGAAATGGCTTAGACTGTTTTATACTAACTGACTGCAGGTGCAGCTAATGGTTAAAAGCTAAGAAAAACAGTGACATCCTGAACATGAGTGTCCAAGGCCAAGCAAGCAAAACCACTGATGAATCTGTCCAAGCATCTGAACAAGTCTCTAAGTTCGTACATCCCAGAATTAGGAAACAACAATTGTTACAATATTAAAATGTAATCCGTTATAATAAGTGCTGCAGGCTAAAAGAGGAACATGTTGAGACATGAAACTTGCTGTCTTGTTATTCACCCTCTAGCAATGGTCATGTATACTAAAGAATTCTTGTTATTTGTGGAATTATAATTCCCTTTTTAGTATTTTCCAATATTAAGCTTTCCTAGAATTCATTTTAGTATTAAGTTTTGTTAGACTATAGTCTCATTTTTCCTTTGTTAGAATTAGTGAAAAGAATGTTAGAACTTGGTTTTCTTTACAGTTAGACCTTTTTGATATTATCATGTATGTACATGCTGTTTGTAGCCACCAGATGGCATAATTGTTGGAGGCCACTGAGCAGCACGCACATGGTGCTGCTCTGGTATAAAAGGCCAGCCATTTTGTGAGTCAGGCACTTTGGGCCGTAATAAAGCAGAAACAAGATTATACCTTGTTCAGTTAAACAGTACTCAGTTTGTACATTTATTGCATACATAACATTTGGCGACGAGAATACAAGAACCTTTGTTTGCAAAATGAGCACGATGGGATTTTTAGAGCTATTCGTGGAGGGAGAAGATTGGGCAGACTTTGTGAGCCATTTGAACCAGTACTTCGTGGCCAACAAAATGAAGGGGGTCAACGATGTAGATTGGCACTGGGCCGTGTTCCTCACTGTGTGTGGTTCAAAGATCTACCATCTGATAAAGAATCTACTCATGCCTAGTGATCCCACAGAGAAAACGTACGAGGAGTTGTGTACATTGTTACGGGAGCACCTCAAGCCAGACCGACGGCATCATCATCTCGAGATACAGGTTTTATACACACGTTCGATCGAAGGGCCAGAGCGTGGCGGAATTCGTTGCCGATCTGAGTCGTCGAGCGGGACCGTGCAAATTCGGGATGGTGTTGGCAGACATGCTGCAGGACCTCTTTGTTATCGATATCAACCACGAGGTGATCCTGTGCAAACTTCTGCCAGTGAAGAAGTTGGATTTAAAAAGGGCCATCCAGATCGTTCAATCATGTACGACGCGGACAGGAGTTTAAAGCAAATATCGGTGAAGAACCGAACCTCAGCAAGTACTGTAAATGCGATTGATTCGGCATTCGGCAGAGCAGCACATGGCAGGGCCTATCCGACTGTGTTCACAAAACCTGTGGCTGCCCAAAGTCTGCCAGTGGGAATGTATCTGACTTCTCCATGTTGGCATTGTGGGGGAAATGATCGGCACCAGAAATATAGTTGCAAAGGCTGTCTGAGAGTGGGGCATCTCCAGTGCAAGTGTCGGCAGATGAGCAAGTGAGCTGCGACACACCACGTGGAGGATGAGAGTCAGACTAGCGCGGATCTGGATAAGCAATCCGAGATACCAGAGTCGGAAGTGTATGGACTGTACGCTTTCATAACCAAGAGTAAACCAATTTTGATTAACATGAAGTTTAACGGGATACCGGTATTGATGGAACTGGACACGGGGGCGAGTCAATCGATCATGAACGAGAGGGCATTTAATAAGCTGTGGGATACTAAGACTGTGAGGCCCAGGCTGAGCCCCGTTAATGCCAAGCTGCACACGTACACCAAAGAACTGATAAAGGTGATTGGCAGTGCACAAATTAGTGTGTCATATAACGGTGTAGTTCACGAGTTACTGCTATGGATTGTTCCAGGCAATGGCCCGACGCTGCTCGGCAGGAGCTGGTTGGAGAAAATCAGATGCGACTGGAACGACATAAAGGCGTTGTCATCGGAGGAAGATACATGTGTCCAAGTATTGAGCAAGTTCCCCTCGCTGTTCGAACCAGGTTTTGGCAACTTCCCGGGAGCCAAGGTGCAGAGCCATGTGGACTCAGATGCAAGACCCGTCCATCATGAAGCTCGGGCAGTGCCGTATATAATGAGGGAGAAGATCGAAATTGAACTGGACAGACTCCAGCGTGAAGGGATCATATCACCGGTCGAATTTAATGAATGGGCCAGCCACATTGTTCCTCTGCTGAAAAGTGATGATACAGTCAGAATCTGTGGAGACTACAAGGCTACGATCAACAGGGTTTCGAAACAAGATCAGTACCCATTACCGAAGGCTGATGCCATGTTTGCGACGCTAGCCAGAGAGAAGTCATTCACAAAACTGGACTTGACGCGGCCTATATGATGCAGGAGTTGGTCGAGATGTCGAAGAGACTTACGTGCATTAACACGCACAAAGGACTGTTTGTTTACCACAGGTGCCCATTTGGAATTTGCTCGGCTACAGCAATATTCCAGAGGAATATGGAAAGTCGACTGAAGTCCGTTCCCAGAACCATCGTGTTCCAAGATGAGATCCTGATCACCAGTCATGACTCCAAGGAACATCTGAACAACCTGGAAGAGGCTCTACTGCATTTGAACAGAGTGGGACTCAGACTTAAACGCTCAAAGTGCATCTTCATGGCACTGGAGGTTGAATTCTTCAGGAGGAAAATCGCCGCTGATGGTATCAGACCTACTGACGTGAAAACCAAAGCCATCAAGAATGCACCCAAGCCGCAGAATGTGACTGAGCTGCATTCATTCCTGGGTCTACTCTACTACTTAAGTAACTTCCTACCTAAATTGAGCACCTTACTTGAACCACTGCACATGCTATTGAGAAAAGGCAACAACTGGGTGTGGGGCGTATTGCAAGACAGAGCTTTCGAGAAAGCCACCAATCTGCTTTGCTCGAACAAGCTGCTGGTACATTATGACCCATGTAAACGTTTAGTTTTGGCCAGTGACGCACCGTCATATGGAATTGGTTGCGTGTTACAACAAGCCAATGAGTCGAGGAAACTTCAACCTGTCGCGTATGCATCCAAAAGTTTGCCTAAAGCAGAATGAGCCGACAGTATGATAGAATAAGAAGCTTTACCGTGTTTGTACAGTGTTAAAAAGATGCATCAATACCTGCTCGGTCTGAGGTTTGAATTAGAGACTGATCACAAGCCGCACATTTTGTTGTTTTCCTAGAGCAAAGGTATCAATACCAACGCTTCATCCCCAATCCAAAGGTGGGCGCTGACATTATCTGCCTATGATTATGTCATTCGCCACAGACCTGGCACAGAGAATTGTGCCAATGCTTTGAGCCGGTTGCCATTGCCCACACCGGAGGTGGAAATGCCACAACCGGCAGATCTAATGTTAATCATGGATGCTTTTGAGAGTGAAGGTACCCATGTCATGGCTCAACAAGTTAAGACCTGGACCAGCCAGGACCCGATATTATCTGTGGTAAAGGATTGTGTAATGTCCTTACACAATACCACAAATCCACACGAGGCACATTCTATAGACAAGGTCACTCCATGACCTGAGCCTTTATTCACAGGACCAAGAAGTAATGACCCTGCGTGGTACCTCCTTTTATATACCTGGATGACCAAGTGAGGAGTGTCTCCCACAAGTTCACCCCCTGTGGTCAAGGTGTGCATTTCTTATGTATATACAGTATTGCAGTGTTGTTACATAAAGGTTACATACATGACATCACCTCCCCCCCCCCCCCCCGCAACATCTTATTGGGATCACAGGTTAAGTCTCTCAGGTGGTCTGCGTTCTCTCGTGGAGCGCCGCAGTTGGGGCTCTGGTTGTTGAGCCTTGGTATGCGTGTCTGTCACCTGTGGTGATTCCGGCCTGTCCGGTCTGACCGCAGAGACTGTGCATGCTGCTGAATGTTCTTGTTGCTCATTCACTGGCGGTGGTGTGAATACCATCTCATGATCTTCCTCAGGTTCTTCAGTGTCCATGCTGAACCTTTTTTTTACTTGGTCCAGATGCTTGCGGCATATCTGCCCATTGTTAAGTTTAACCACTATGACCCTATTCCCTTCTTTGTCTATTACAGTACCCTCAAGCCATTTGGGCCCCAAAGCGTGATTGCGAACAAATACGGGGTCATCAATTTCTATACATCTCCCCCTTGAATTTCGGTCATGGTACTCGTTTTGGGACTGGCGCTTGCCCTCAATAATGTGGGACAGGACTGGATGAATGAGGGACAGCCGAGTTTTGCGTGTTCGTTTCATGAGTAGCTCCGCGGACAGGACCCCCGTGAGCGAGTACGGTCGGGACCTATAGGCCAGCAGGAGGCGCGATAGGCGGCATTGAAGGGAGGGTCCCTGAATCCGGAGCATGCCTTGTTTTATGATTTGGACCGCACGTTCCGCCTGGCCATTGGAGGCCGGCTTGAACGGTGCTGTCCTGACATGGTTAATGCTATTACCCGACATGCACTCCCGGAATTCGTAGCTTGTGAAACATGGGACATTATCGCTAATAAAGATGTCAGGCAAGCCGTGGGTCGCAAAGACCATGCGCAGACTCTCCACAGTGGTGGATGTCATGCACAAATTCAAAATGATGCACTCGATCCATTTCGAGTACGCATCAACCACAATGAGAAACATTTTTCCCATGAACCGGCCCGCGTAGTCTACGTGAATACGTGACCAAGGCCTGGTGAGCGGGGCCTCCCTGGGGCATTACCTAGCTGGGCACACGTTGTGCACCTGCGAACACAGTGTTCCAGGTCTGAATCAATTCCCGGCCACCACACATGTGACCGGGCAATGGCCTTCATCAGCACGATGCCCGGGTACTCGCTGTGGAGTTCCCTGATGAATGCTTCCTTGCCCATCTGGGGCATGACTACCCGGCTGCCCCATATTAGGCAATCGGTTTGGATGGAGAGCTCACCCATCCGCCTGTGAAACGGTCTGACCTCCTCAGGGCATACTCCATGTGCGGGCGCCCAATCCGCAGTCAGGACACATTTCTTAATCAGGGTTAGGAGAGGATCTCTGTTGGTCCAGATTTTGATCTGACGGGCTGTGAAGCGGGAGCCTGCGCTGTCAAAGGCATCGACAGCCATGACCATCTTGGCGCTTTGCTCCGCTGCCCCCTCAGTGGTGGCCAGTGGAAGCCTGCTGAGTGCGTCAGCGCAGTTTTCGGTGCCGGGCCGGTGCCGGATGGTGTAGTCATACGCAGCGAGCGTGAGAGCCCATCGCTGTATGTGAGCTGACGCATTGGCATTGACAGCCTTGCTGTCTGACAGCAGGGATGTTAGCGGCCTGTGGTCCATTTCTAATTCGAACCTCCTGCCAAAAAGGTACTGATGCATCTTTTTCACCCCATAGACACATGCGAGTGCATCCTTCTCAACCATCCCATATCCCCGTTCAGCTTGAGAGAGCGACCTGGAGGCATAAGCCACAGGTTGTAGTTGGCCCTCAGCATTACCCTGCTGCAACATGCACCCAACCCCATAGGACGATGCATCACATGTCAGAATCAATTTCTTACAGGGGTCGTACAGGGTCAACAACTTATTTGAACAAAGTAAGTTCCGCGCCCGATTGAAAGCCCGTTCCTGACAGTCCCCCCAAAACCAATCGTAACCCTTACGCAGGAGCACGTGTAGCAGCTCCAACAATGTGCTTAAGTTCGGCAGAAAGTTCCCGAAATAGTTCAAGAGTCCCAGAAATGAACGCAACTCCGATGTGTTGCAGGGCATGGGCGCTCGTTGAATCGCCTCCATTTTGGATTCGGTAGGCCGAATCCCGTCTGCAGCAACCCTCCTGCCCAGAAACTCGACCTCGGGAGCCAAAAACACATACTTAGACTTCTTGAGTCGCAGGCCTACTCGGTCCAGTCGGGGTAGCACCTCCTCCAGGTTATGGAGGTGGTCCTCGGTGTCACGACCGGTGATGAGGATGTCGTCCTGAAATACGATTGTTCCAGGAATGGATTTGAGCAGGCTTTCCATGTTTCTTTGAAAGATCGCAGCCGCTGATCGAATGCCAAACACACACCTGTTGTAAACAAACAGTCCCTTGTGCGTGATGATGGTGGTCAGTACTTTGGATTCGTCGGCCAGTTCCTGGGTCATATAGGCTGAAGTGAGGTCCAACTTGGTGAACAGCTTGTCACCTGCCAGCGTGGCAAAAAGGTCCTCCGCTCTCGGAAGCGGGTATTGGTCTTGTAGGGACACCCGGTTGATAGTGGCCTTGTAGTCGCCACAGATCCTGACCGAGCCATCCGCTTTTAGGACGTGAACGATGGGGCTCGCCCAGTCGCTGAATTCAACGGGCGAGATGATGCCCTCTCTCAGCAACTAGTCCAACTCGCTCTCAATTTTCTCCCGCATCACATGCAGCACAGCTCTGGTTTTGTGGTGCACTGGTCTGGCATCCGGGGTGATGCGTATCACTACTTTGGTACCTTTGAACGTCCCGACACCAGGTTGAAATAGTGACTCAAATTGCTGTAGGACCTGTGAGCATGAACTTCGCTCCACAGATGACATGGCGTGCACATTCCCCCATTTCCAGTTCATCTCAGCTAACCAGCTCTTCCCCAACAGTGCGGGACCATTGCCTGGGACAATCCAGAGCGGCAGCCGGTTCACCGATCCATTGTATGTGACCGCCAACAATGCACTGCCTAGCACTGGAATGATTTCTTTGGCGTACGCCTGTAATTGCGTCTCAATGCATTCTAGTTTGGGTCTGCTGGCTTTGAGTGGCCACAGCTTTTCGAATTGTTGAATGACTGGCTGGCCCCCCTGTCCAGCTCCATGCGTACAGGGATGCCGTTTAATAGGACTTTCATCACCATAGGTGGCGTTTTGGTATCTGAGCTGTGAATGTTTGCCACATGAACCCGCTGAACTTCAACGTCCATTGATTTGCCCCAAGCGTCATCCTGCCTCACAGACCCCTCTTCTGGTCCATCCGCCTTGTATATTAGCCTGGTTACAGGCTTTCTGCACATTCTGGCTAAATGGCCACTGAGGTTACAATTTCTGCAGATGAACTGTTGAAACCTACAAGTCCTGGCAGCATGTCTGCCCCCACACCTCCAGCATGAACTGAGATTCCCATTGTTGTGAACAAAAGAGCTGTCACAAGGCATTCCTCGCTGATTGTCTCTTTGACTGCTCTTGAGCACCTTGTTAGTGGGTGTCAATGGCCCCATCCCGGGCCGCATTGTCCACTGGGGAGGGTGTAAATATCCGTTCAGCCTGTCATTGTCTCTGTTGGAGACTTACTCTTGGGTCTATTGCTGCCTGGGGTGTGTCGAACTGCCCTTGCCTGCCTGCGGGGCTCTGAGTCGCGTTTATGATATTGACTCCTGATCCATCACCACGTTGGAGGCAGAATTGCACCCGTATATTATCTTGGTTTCCTCCTCCCCGCCATAAAAGTCTGAGCCATCAACGCCGCCGCTTCCAAGGTCAAATCCTTGGTCTCAATTAGCTTTCTGAAAATCCCAGCATGACCGATGCCCTCAATAAAGAAATCCCTTAACATCTCCCCTCTGCAGGTGTCTGTGAACTTACAGAGGCTGGCCAAGCGCCGGAGGTCCGCAATGAAATCCAGTATGCTCTGTCCTTCCCGATGTCGGTGGGTATAGAATCTGTGTCAAGCCATGTGTATGCTGCTCGCCAGTTTGAGGTGCTCACCGATTAGTTTGCTGAGCTCTTCAAAGGTTTTGTCCGCTGGCTTCTCGGGTGCTAGCAGGTCTTTCATGAGCGCGTAAGTCTAAGGTCCACAGCTAGTCAGCAGATGAGCCCTTCGCTTGTCGGCCGCTGCGTCTCCCAGCCAGTCCTTCGTGACAAAACTCTGCTGGAGCCTCTCAATTAAATCGTCCCAGTCCTCATGAACACAGTACCGTTCATCTGTGCTGCCGGTGGCCATTCTCGTGGGTCATTGATTCCTGTTTCTCGTCGCCAATGTAATGTCCTTACACAATACCACAAATCCACACGAGGCACATTCTATGGACAAGGTCACTCCATGACTTGAACCTTTATTCACAGGCCCAAGAAGTGATGATCCTGCGTGGGACCTCCCTTTATATACCTGGATGACCAGGTGAGGAGTGTCTCCCACAAGTTCACCCCCTGTGGTCAAGGTGTGCATTTCTTATGTATATATAGTATTGCAGTGTTGTTACATAAAGGTTACATACATGACACGTTGCATCCTCAAAGGGGATTGGTCTGTCATACCTAAGCTAATGTGCGAGGAGGCCAAACCGTACATTCATCACAAGGACAAACTGTCTATTCAAGCATATTGTGGGGCAATCGAGTTGTAATGCCTAAGAAAGGGAGAGAGAAGTTTCTGCGTGAGTTACACAGTACACATCCTGGAAGAGTGATGATAAAGGCCATCGCCAGGTCCCACCTATGGTGGCCAGGAATTGATTCTGAGTTGGAAGCATGCGTGCATCAGTGCAACACCTGCATGCAGCTCAGCAAAGCACCAGCGGAATCGTCGCTGAGTCTGTGGTCATGGCCATCCAAACCTTGGTCCAGGATCCATGTAGATTTTGCAGGTCCCTTCCTGGGCAAGATGTTTTTAGTGGTGGTGAATGCTTATTCGAAGTGGATAGAATGCATAATCATATCATCCAGGACGTCCACGGCAACCATAGAGAATCTCAATGTCATGTTCGCGACACATAGTCTGCCTGACATAGTGGTGAGCAACAATGGGTCGTGCTTCACCAGTCCGGGGTTTCAGGAGCTTGTAAAACTTAACGACATAAAACATGTAAGGTCAGCACTATTAAAGCCTGCATCCAACGGGCAACCAGAACGTGCAGCACAAATTATCAATTTGTGATAATTTGAGAGTAACCCAAGGGTCACTGCAGAACCGCTTGTCCTGCATACTGCTGAGTTACAGGTCAAGACCCCACACACTCACAGGGGTCTCGCCTGCTGAACTCATGATGAAAAGAGTTCTTAAAACCAAGCGATCTCTGGTACACCCGGATTACAGTAATCATGTTGAATACAGAAGACAGAGTCAACAAAGTTACCACAATTGCGCAACTGTGTCACACGAGATTTCTGTTAATGATCCTGTATATGTGTTGAATTATGGTCAGGGTCCCAAATGGATCGCTGGTACGGTCATGACCAAGGAGGGCAACAGATTATTTGTTATTAAGCTCAAGAATGGGCAAACTTGCAGGAAACACATGGATCAAACAAAGCTGAGGCACACAGACGAGCCAGAGCAGTCGGACGAAGAAACTGTCGATGACCAACCAACCTACCAGCAGCCTTCAGTGGACTCAAGGGTCATCAGTGAACCTGGAATTTCCATCACGGACTTGTTCAATAAAAATGGACTTGCAATTCCTGACATGACCACTGCCACCCCCAACAAGTCAGCCATCCAGCCACCAGCCACAACAGACTCCACACATTCACCCAAGGCCGGAATCGAACTGAGACGGTCAACCCGGGAGCGTAAAGCACCGGACCGTCTCAACCTGTGAAAGTCTGAGATAAGATCTCAGAGGAGGGTATTGTCATGTATGTATATGCTGTTTGTAGCTACCACATGGTGTCATTGTTGGAGGCCACTGAGCAGCACGCACATGGTGCTGCTCTGGTATAAAAGGCCAACCATTTTGTGAGTCAGGCACTTTGGGCCGTAATAAAGCAAAAACAAGGTTGTATCTTGTTCACTTAAACAGTACTCGGTTTATACCTTTATTGTATACATAACACATATCTTCAAGGTCTACAAAATTAATCATTAACCACAGAAAGAGAAGTCTAGGCTAAGGCTAAAAACAAACACAAGGTGGACAACAAGGCATTGTCTCGGTCTGGATATGTAATGCTGTACATGTACTATGATTGGGTAGAATGGGGGAGTATTGGAGAAAAAATGATTGGATGAATTTTCCTGCAGCTCCACTTTTTCGGTATAACTTAGGGGACTTGAGCCTCTCTCAAGGTAGAGGATTGAACTGAGGGAATGAGAATGGACTGCAGAGGGTGCATGGAACAAATTCACAAATTCTACTGAAAGGACAATGGGGTAATATAGCTCTCAACAGTGCCTTGTAAACTGTTGCTTAAATACTGTAATATATTGATTCTTGCTTCCGCCTAAGTAAAAGTCATAACCATTACCAATATGTTGTCAGCACTGAACAACTGAACAGACAGTCCAAAAGGATTACATAATGCAGCAGGAGTAATAGCATTCTTGCTTTTCGTAAACAATGTCTAAAATGCATACAGGACTTCTTCTTTAAGCAGGATGTTAGTTGGCCTACAAGGATGGAGGCATTGCTAAATCTGATTATGAGTAATTAAAAAGATCAGGTAGATAAGCTAAATGTGGGTGAACCTCTTGAAAGCAGTGACCACAAAATGATAAAGTTTAAGATTGACTAGAAAATGGAAAGGTTAGTAGAAGACGAGATTGGATTAAGGCAGGTTTTAGAAAGGAGAGGGGTGAGCCAGCTGAGGTGAAATGGAAGGAAAAATTGCCACACAGGACTGTAGAGCAACAGTGGGATGTTTTTAAAGAAGGAGTTAAAAATGAGTTTCCGCTTTGGATGCAATCGGGAAATTGCGTTAGTTAGGTTAAACTTTAAGTTTCCACTAAGATTCCTTTGCATAATCATGAACGTAAAATCTTTCAAGAACCAGTACAACTGGGGAGAGTAATAGAAGTAATGTGCTGTACTGAACCATTTAATAGTTTTATTGGTGTAAGCTAATCAGTTTCTTGGTAAGTTAAATATTTTTTTATATGAAAAAGTGTTCAAAACGTGCCTACTGAATGAGCACAATTTGAGGAGCCTTCCCAAACCAAAGCAATCTGTGTAATCTCGCAATTTCAACCTGAGGGCATGGCCAGTTTTATGGGCAGGGCCTGATTTTCGAGTGAATTAAATCTTGTACCAGTATAAAAGATCGTGGAAACACAAATGTAAATGGTTTTGGTTGTAACTCAATTGCATTAAAAATTCCCCAATCTTTTGCGATGGTTTGGTTGGATTCTGTCTGGATTACACGGATATAACTAGTGCAAACAAGTGGAAACTTGACTCCTTCCCCTTTATTTCAAGGCTCTATTGAACGTGGATGTGTTCTGGAGCACTGGAGAGTGATCAATATAGTATTAATTTTTAAAAAGAGAGACTGCAAATTCACGGTTCGGACAGCACATGGGAGCAATAAGGGTGCATAAAACAGCAAGACACGTAGCCAACAGGAAGCCATTCCCGGTTATTACAGTTATACAGCCAGTTAGCTTTAACATCTATGATAGGGAAACTTTTAGAGTCACTCACTAAAGATGAAATTACCATGTATCTAGATCAAGAGAAAATAGTTAGAAGAAGCTAGTACAGATTTCAAAAGGAACAATCGTGCTTGATAAACCTTGTAGAATTATTTAAAGAGGTAAAAGATATGTTAGATAGGGGAAAATGTAGTGGATGTTGTATACATGGATTTTAGGAAAGCCTTTGAGAAGGTACCACAGGGAGATTACCAGAGATTAAGGGGCATGAAATTTGAGGGAGCACAACAAATTGGATTAAAAATTGGTTAAAAGGAAATGGGAGTTAATGGCAGTTGGAAGAGTGGTTAAGAACGTGGACCACCAGTGGATGTGGTGTATTTGGATTTTTAGAAGGCATTCAATAAAGTGCCACACAAGAGGTTATTAAACAAAATTAGGGCTCATGGGGTTGGGGGATAATAAACAAGCATGGATTGAGGATTGGTTAACAGACAGAAAACAGAGTAGGAATAAACAGGTCATTTTCAGGTTGGCAGACTGTAACTAGTGGGGTACCGCAAGGATCAGTGCTTGAGCTTCAGCGATTCACAATCTATATCAATGATTTGGATGAGGGGACCAAATATAATATATCCAGGTTTGCTGATGATAAAAAGCTAGGTGGGAATGTGAGTTGTGAGGAGAATACAAAGAGACTTCAAGGGGATATAGACAGGCTAAATGAATGGAAAAGCAGAGTATTTTTTAGATGGTGAGAGATTGGAAACTGTTGATGTTCAGAGGGACCTGGGTGTCCTTCTGCACAAATCACTGAAAGTTAACATGCAGGTACAGCAAGCAATTAAGAAAGCAAATGGTATGTTGGCCTTTATTACAAGAGGATTTGAGTGTAAGAGTAAAGACATCTTACTGCAATTATATAGGGCACTGGTGAGACCGCACCTGGAATATTGGGGCCAAGTTTCGGCCTGAGTTGCTCCTGTTTTTTTGGAGCAACTGGTTTAGAATGGAGTATTTTAGAAATTTGAATTCTCGGCATTTAGTTTGCTCCAGTTCTAGTCAGTTAGAACAGTTTCACTTTGGAACAGAATTTTTTTTTCAAAAGGGGACGTGTCCGGCCACTTACGCCTGTTTTCAAAGTTTAGGCAGTGAAAACTTACTCCAAACTAACTTAGAATGGAGTAAGTGAAGATTTTTGTACGTTCGAAAAAACCTTGTCTACACTTTAGAAAATCAGGCGTAGGTTACAAATTAAGCGTAGGGAATGGGGGCGGGGGGGGAGGCTTTAAAGGAAAGCTTACAAACATTAAACACTTCAGTTTTACAAATAAAGAGCCATCATCAATAATAAATGATTAAATACATCAATAAATCAACCAATAAATCAATTTAAAAAAATTAATAAAAAATTTAAAAAAGTTAAAAAATCAATAAATAAAACATTTTCTACTTACCGACTGCAGCACCGAGAGTCCTCCAACAGCGTGCTGGGACGGCCCCCGCAGTGTGTCTCTGTCAGTGTCTATATCTCTCTGTCTGTCTGTGTGTGTGTGTCTCACTCTCTGTCTGTCAGTGTCTGTGTTTCTGACAGCGAGGGCAGGGGGAGAAGGGGGGTGGGAGGGGGAGGGGGAGAGGGGGAGGAGGGGGGTTGGGGGGGAGGGGGAGAAGGGGGGTGGGGGGGAGAAGGGGGGTGGAGGGGAGAAAGGGGGTAGAGGGGGAAAAGGAGGATGGAGGGGAAGAAGGGGGGTGGAGGAAGGAGGAGGGAGGTAGAGGGGGGTGAGGTGGGGGGAGGAGGAGGGTGGGGTGAGGTGGAGGAGGAGGAGGGTGGGCTGGGGAGTATTGGGGAGGAGGAGTGGGGTGGGGGGTGGGAGGAGGAGAGGAGGGGCGAGGAGAAGGGGGGAGGGGGAGAAGGGAGAGAGGATGGAGGGAGGGAAGGAGAGAGGAGGGAGGGAGAGTGAGGAGGGAGGGAGAGAGGGGAGGGAGGAAGAGAGAGGAGGAGGGAGGAGGGGGGAAAGGAGGGAGGGAGGGAGGGAGGAAGAGAGGATGGAGGGAGGGAGTGAGGAGGGAGGGAGGGAGGGAAGGAGAGAGGAGGGAGGGAGGGAAGGGAGGGAGGATGTAGGAGAGAGGAGGGAGGGAGGGAAGGAGAGAGGAGGGAGGGAGGGAAGGAGAGATGAGGGAGGGAAGGAGAGATGAGGGAGGGAGTGAGGGAAGGAGGGAGAGAGGGAGGAAAGGAGAGAGGAGAGAGGAAGAGAGGGAAGGAGAGAGGAGGGAGGGAGGGAGAGAAGGAGAGAGGAGGGAGGGAGGGAAGGAGAGAGGAGGGAGGGAGGGAAGGAGAGAGGAGGGAGGGAGGGAAGGAGAGAGGAGAGAGGGAGGGAAGGAGAGAGGACGGAGGGAGGGTGGGAAGGAGAGAGGAGGTAAGGAGAGAGGAGGGATGGAGGGGAGGAGGGAGGGACGGAGAGAGGAGAGAGGGAGAGAGGAGGGAGAGAGGAGGGAGGGAGGGAGGGAAGGAGAGAGGGAAGGAGAGAGGAGGGAGGGAGGGAAGCAGAGAGGAGGGAAGGATGGAGGGAGGGAGGGGAGGAGAGAGGAGGAGGGAGGGGAGAGGGAGGGAGGGAGGGAAGGAGACATGGAGGGAGGAAGAGTGAGGAGGGAGAGCGAGGAGGGAGGGAGAGAGAGGAGGGAGGGAGTGAGAGGAGGGAGGGAGAGAGAGGAGGAGGGAGGAGGGGGGAGAGGAGGGAGAGGAGGGGAGGGGGAGGGGAGGGGAGAGGAGGGAGGGGAGGGGGGAGGAAGAGAAGGAGGCTGAACGGCTGGGCCCAAGACTTCGGGCTGGATTTACAGGTTGGGCGCTGGGTCTCTGGGGGGGGGGGGGTCACGGGGTGGGGTCGCGGAGGTCCGGGGGGAGGGGGGGGAGAGTCGATGAGGTCCCGGGGGGGGGGGGAGAGACGTGGAGGAGGTGCGGGGGGGGGAGGGTGGGGATTCGCAGAGGGGTCCGGGGGGGGGGAAGAATCGCGGAGGTCCGGTGGGGGGGCGTGTAGGTCGGGTCGGGTCGGGGGGGGAGTGGAGGCCGGGTCGCTGGTGGGGGGGGGCAGGGGGAAGCAGAGGTCGAGTCGCCGGGCCGGGGGGGGGGTGAGGGTGAGAGGGTGAGAGCGGGGGTCGGGTCGGGTCCGGTTGGGTGGGAGGAGACTTATCCACGCAGCCCCAGTGAGGCCATTCGGCCAGGGCTAGGGGCTGCGTGCTTCGGGCCCCTCCCACAGTTTTGGGCGCCTGGAGCTACTGCAAATGCGCGCCCACAGTAGCATGCATGTGCAGAGGTCCCGGCACTGTTTTCAGCGCAGGGACCTGGCTCCGCCCCCCACAGCTCGTGCTGCACGCGCCTAGCTCCAGAGGGCCTGCAGAGAGCCGGAGAATAGGTGAGTTCTTTTTAGGCCCACTTTGTGGCGCGAAAAACGGGCGTCCATGTCCGGGCTGCGCCGTTTTAGGCGCGGCCCGAAACTTGGGCCCATTGTGTACAGTTTTGGTCTCCTTGCCCAAGAAAAGATATACTTGTCATAGAGAGAGTGCAACGAAGGTTCACCAGACTGATTCCTGGGATAGGGGGGATTGTCCGATGAGGAGAGATTGAGTCGACTCGGACTATATTCTCTAGAGTTTAGAAGATTGAGAAGTGGTCTCATTGAAATGAACATAATTCTCACAGGGTTTGACAGGGTAGATGCAAGGAGGATATTTCCCCGGCTAGAGAGTCTCGAACCAAGGGTCACAGTCTCAGAATAAGGGGTCGTCCATTTAGGACTGAGATGAGGAAAAATGTCTTCACTCAGAGGGTGGTGAATCTTTGGGTTTCCCTACCACAGAGGGCTGTGGAGGCTCAGTCGTTGAGTATATTCAAGACAGAGATCGCTAGATTTTTGGATATTAAGGGAATCAAGGGATATGGGGATAGTGTAGGAAAGGGAGGTTGAGGTAGAAGATCAGCATGATTTTATTGAATGATGGAGCAGGCTCAAGGGGCCAAATGACCTATGCCTGCTCCTATTTCTTATGTTTTTATGGTTGGAAGTTGGCAGTTATGGCCCACAAGGATCTGTTCTCGGGACACTTCTGTTCACTGTTTATATTAATGAATTAGATATACGAGAGGGTGTCAACATTTGAAGATGATACCAAAATAGGAGGCATAATTTGTTACTTAAAAGACCAAAAGGAAGATGCAATGAGATATTGATAATCATAGAATCATACAGCACAGAAGGAGGCCATTCAGCCCATCGTGCCTGTGCTGGCCCTTTGAACGAGCGATCCAATTAGTCCCACTCTCCTGCTCTTTCCCCATAGCCCTGCAAATAGAAACATAGAAACATAGAAAATAGGTGCAGGAGTAGGCCATTCGGCCCTTCGAGCCTGCACCGCCATTCAATGAGTTCATGGCTGAACATGCAACTTCAGTACCCCATTCCTGCTTTCTCGCCATACCCCTTGATCCCCCTCGTAGTAAGGACTACATCTAACTCCTTTTTGAGTGAATTGGCTTCAACAACTTTCTGTGGTAGATAATTCCACAGGTTCACCACTCTCTGGGTGAAGAAGTTTCTCCTTATCTCGGTCCTAAATGGCTTACCCCTTATCCTTAGATTGTGACCCCTGGTTCAGGACTTCCCCAACATTGAGAGCATTCTTCCTGCATCTAACTTGTCTATACCCATCAGAATTTTAAACGTTTCTATGAGATCCCCTCTCATTCTTCTGAACTCCAGTGAATACAAGCCCAGTTGATCCAATCTTTCTTGATATGTCAGTCCCGCCATCCCGGGAATCAGTCTGGTGAACCTTCGCTGCACTCCCTCAATAGCAGAAATATCCTTCCTCAGGTTAGGAGACCAAAACTGTACACAATACTCCAGGTGTGGCCTCACCAAGGCCCTGTACAACTGTAGCAACACCTCCCTGCCCCTGTACTCAAATCCCCATTTGCTTTCTTAACCACCTGCTGTACCTGCATGCCAACCTTCAATGACTGATGTACCATGACACCCAGGTCTCGTTGCACCTCCCCTTTTCCTAATCTGTCACCATTCAGATAATAGTCTGTCTCTCTGTTTTTACCACCAAAGTGGATAACCTCACATTTATCCACATTATGCTTCATCTGCCATGCATTTTCCCACTCATCTAACCTATCCAAGTCACTCTGCAGCCGCATAGCATCCTCCTCGCAGCTCACACTGCCACCCAACTTAGTGTCATCCGCAAATTTGGAGATACTGCATTTAATCCCCTCGTCTAAATCATTAATGTACAATGTAAACAGCTGGGGCCCCAGCACAGAACCTTGCGGTACCCCACTAGTCACTGCCTGCCATTCTGAAAAGTACCCATTTACTCCTACTCTTTGCTTCCTGTCTGCCAACCAGTTCTCAATCCATGTCAGCACACTACCCCCAATCCCATGTGCCTTAACTTTGCACATTAATCTCTTGTGTGGGATCTTGTCGAAAGCCTTCTGAAAGTCCAAATACACCACATCAACTGGTTCTCCCTTGTCCACTCTACTGGAAACATCCTCAAAAAATTCCAGAAGATTTGTTAAGCATGATTTCCCTTTCACAAATCCATGCTGACTTGGACCTATCATGTCACCTCTTTCCAAATACGCTGCTATGACATCCTTAATAATTGATTCCATCATTTTACCCACTACCGATGTCAGGCTGACCAGTCTATAATTCCCTGTTTTCTCTCTCCCTCCTTTTTTAAAAAGTGGGGTTACATTGGCTACCCTCCAATCCATAGGAACTGATCCAGAGTCTATGGAATGTTGGAAAATGACTGTCAATGCATCCGCTATTTCAAAGGCCACCTCCTTAAGTACTCTGGGATGCAGACCATCAGGCCCTGAGTATTTATCGGCCTTCAATCCCATCAATTTCCCCAACACAATTTCCCGACTAATAAGGATTTCCCTCAGGTCCTCCTTCTTACTAGACCCTCTGACCCCTTTAATATCCGGAAGGTTGTTTGTGTACTCCTTAGTGGATACCGAACCAAAATACTTGTTCAATTGATCTGCCATTTCTTTGTTCCCCGTTATGACTTCCTCTGATTCTGACTGCAGGGGACCGACATTTGTCTTTACTAACCTTTTTCTCTTTACATATCTATAGAAGCGTTTGCATTCCATCTTAATGTTCCCTGTAAGCTTCCTTTCGTACTCTATTTTCCCTGCCCTAATCAAACCCTTTGTCCTCCTCTGCTGAGTTCTAAATTTCTCCCAGTCCCCGGGTCGCTGCTATTTCTGGTCAATTTGTATGCCATTTCCTTGGCTTTAATACTATCCCTGATTTCCCTTGATAGCCATGGTTGAGCCACCTTCCCTTTTTTATTTTTACGCCAGACAGGGATGTACAATTGTTGTAGTTCATCCATGCGGTCTCTAAATGTTTGCCATTGCCCATCCACTGTCAACCCCTTAAGTATCATTCGCCAATCTATCCTAGCCAATTCACGCCTCATACCTTCAAAGTTACCCTTCCTTAAGTTCTGGACTATGGTCTCTGAATTAACTGTTTCATTCTCCATCCCAATGTAGAATTCCACCATATTATTGTCACTCTTCCCCAAGGGGCCTCACACAACGAGATTGCTAATTAATCCTCTCTCATTACACAACACCCAGTATAAGATGGCCTCCCCCCTAGTTGGTTCCTCGACATATTGGTCTGGAAAACCTTCCCTTATTCACTCCAGGAAATCCTCCTCCCATATTGAATGAACTAAACATGAACACCATTCAGAAGCTGAATTAACTGAGTTCCATATGCAAACATGTCCTGCTTTTTAATTTTATTTATGGATTACGTTATCTCTTGGCAAAGTTTTTTTTATCCTTCTTTGTCTTTAATAATCCTGGGTTCTTCTTCGTGCCTTGCTATCTCCTTATCTTTCCTTATATTTTCTATGTCCTTTATCGACTTCCTTATACAGCATAACACAATGACCAGAATCCCTAAAGCTATTTTCTGTACTATCACCAATCCCATCTGACAGATAGCAGTGTTTTTAACTCTATCCTGATTATTTCAAAGTCAGTTTCTCCATGGATTATGTGTCAGTGATGTCATGAATTAAAAGGTGTCTCACTCTGCTGAGCCACATTAGCCATTTCAAGTTGTGCTGTTGTCAATAACTGAGCATTTCTGAGACCTGTTCTTCAGTGCAAATTCATCATGCATTCCCACATGCTAGTTACTTCACACATAGCACATTTACATTTGCACACACACATATCCCAATATCAGGCCTCACATGACATCTGATCCAAACCATCCACAGGCTTTCAGCTGATCTTATCAAAAGATCGTGCAGTGTCTGGAGATCTTTGCTCATCTCCCTCTGCATGGTCCCGATGTCTCAGGTAGTGGCCAGGCTATCAAATGCAGTTTTCTTATTGTTCAGTATAGGCAATAACACAAACAACTCCAAGAGAAAGCTTATCAATTTACTACACTTCCCTGACTTTCACAACAATATACATTATTACCAGATTGCACCCAGGTGATTTATGCCAATTTACCTAAGATTTTAGAAAAATTCCCATTTGATGGTGTAATTTTCCTGTTTGAATCTTATATCCTCACTTACTTCCTCTCATTCAATTTCATATAGTATTCACCATTTTATTCATGAGCCAGGAGCAACTTTACTGTCTAATACAATATTATCATAATATCTTTAAAACATAGATCAAATGTTCCACTTGGTCCAAGTTATCAACATATTTTTGTTAATTCTACTTAAACGCTTATTGGATTTTTTATTCCCCAAAACATGCCAGAGAACAATCCAGTCTGCAAGATGAGGGATGTTGGTTACCTTTCAGTCTCTCCATAAAAAAACCTCTTTCTGATTACATAGTTTGAACAGAAGCACATAGACTGGACCTTTGCAAAAATAAAATTTGATTATCCCTTTAAATTTCAGATAAATTTCCCTTCCCGAGTGCTTGAACAGTAACTCTTATCAATGTATCTAATCAATTTTAATGTCACAAACAAATTATGCCCAGGCTTCGTGATTTTACAAAGAAGTCAAAAATAACAAGTAACAGGTTAAAGTCTTAAGTCCAATTTTGTCACCATGTTGCGACATTCGATGTCTGCCGATATCTGCAGATAAATTCTTCAAACTGCTGGATCTCTTGCTATGCCATCAACTTTCATACGGTCCGGGAAACCATGGTCCCCTGTTTATAGGGAAAAAGAAACAGAGAATTCATTGTGGCTCAGCTTAAAGCCCAATGATTTAATTTTCCAATTCATAATTTCCTTCTGTCACCATGGGGAAATATTGACTTCAATTAAGAATCTTAAATGTAATAATGCTCCATATAAATTTACATCCAGCAATAAAATGTGGTTCCTTGCTTAATGAAGAAAACAGCTGTCAGCACAAAGGGTTAACTTCTTTCACATTTCCTCAGGTACTCCTCAGGTACTGTCCCCCTCTCCCTCAAATCTGCCGTCATCACCCCTCGCCTCAAAAAAACAACCCTCGATCCCTCCGACCTTGAAAACTATCACCCCATTTCCAACCTCGCTTTCCTCTCCAAAGTCCTTGAACGTGTCGTCCTTTCCAAAATCCATGCCCATCTTTCCCACAATTCCCATGTTTGAATCCCACCAATCCAGTTTCCGCGCCTGCCGCAGTACCGAGACGGCTCTCATCAAAGTCACAAATGACATCCTTTGTGACTGTGACAAAGGCAAACTATCCCTCCTTGTCCTTCTTGACTTGTCTGCAGCCTTTGACATGGTTGACCACTCAATCCTTCTCTAAACACCTCTCCATTGTCATCCAGCTGGGTGGGACCGCACTTGCCTGGTTCCAATTTTATCTATCTAATCGTAGCCAGAGATTCATCTGCAATGTCTTTACTTCCTGCCCCCACATCGTTACCTCTGGTGTCCCCCAAGGATCTATCACGGGCCTTCTCCTATTTCTCATCTACATGTTGTCCCTTGGCGACATTATCTAAAAGCACGGCGTCTGTTTCCATATGTATGCTGAAGACACCCACCTCTACCTCACTACAACTTCTCTTGACCCTCCACAGTCTCTAAACTGTCAGGCTGCTTGCCCAACATCCAGTTCTGGATGAGCAGATATTTTTTCAAATTGAATATTAGGAAGACTGAAGCAATTGTTTTCAGTCCCCATCATTGTTGTGTATGTATAACATAAGTATACTCCCTGTACACTCAATGTGTTACATAAGACTACTGAATGTACCTTCACGCTGTATACACAATGCTTGTACCACCAGAGGGTGCAACTGGTGGAGACCTAGGGGTCACCTGTACACAACAGGTAACCAGGTATAAAAGGGAGCTCACCATACTGTACCCTCACTCAGGAGTTGTAATAAGTGGACTAAGGTCACCACAGTTCAAGTACAATACCTTGCCTCGTGGAGTCATTACTAGAGTGCTTACAGACATAATTACTGGCGACGAATTTCTGTGCGAAAATGGCTAACCTTTCAACAATTCGCTGATGGGGATGATTGGGAGACCTTTGTGGAAAGGCTCGACAACTTCTTTATTGCGAACCACCTGGCGGCAGACGACCCGGCCTCGCTGGCAGATAAGCGCAGAGCTATCCGGCTCACCAGCTATGGGCCCACCGTCTATGGCCTTGTCAGGGACTTGCTAGCCCCAGCGAAGACAACAACCAAAACATATGAGGAGCTCATAACAACTCAAACCTAAGCGGATGACTCACCCCCAGGACTCTAACTCGGCATGTACTGTGAACTGACTGCCACCTTTTAGAGGCAGGGCTGCTGAACGCAGCCTCTCTCAGGGGAGAGAGAACAGAACCCCGAGTCTCACAACCCTGAGTCCGCCACATGGGGCCAATCAGCTAACCCCATGCTGGCACTGTGGAGGAAATCACAGGGCCCACCAGTGCCGCTATAAAGACTATGCATGCAAAGGATGTAACACGAAGGGTCACCTCCAGCGAATGTGCAAGAGAAATCGTACTCACTGAGTCAACGAGGAGTTGGCCGATCATCCAGACTCTAGCGACGATGAAGAGAGAGTCCATGAGGCAGCTCAGCCCCATGAAGAGGTGTACGGAGTGTTTACCTGCACCACCGAGAGTTCCCCATTTAAGATGGAGGTTGAAATCGACGGGGTTCCAGTCACGATGGAGATGGACACAGGGGCGAGCCAGTCACTGATGAATCGGGATTTGAGAAGCTCTGGGACAATCCAATTGAATGACCTAAAATGATCCCGATCCAAGTGAAGCTGCTCACCTATACAAATGACACCATCCCAGTCGTTGGCAGCGTGGATGTCCAGGTGTCCCATGATGGCGCGATGCATAAGTTACCATTGCTGGTGATGGTCCAGTGCTGCTATGAGGAAGATGGATGAAAAGGATCCGTTGGAGCTGGGAAAACCTCCAACCTCCAGCGATTGACGTCCTCGCGGCCCCGAAGTTGGATCCAGCATAGCACCTGAAAAACTAGCCACTCAACTCGACTGCATGGAGATGACACAGACCGCTCAACCCAACTGCGAGATGATCCAACTGAAACAACCCAACCTCACCTTCCATGCTCCAGTGGCAGGACTCCGGAGGAAGAAAATCGGCCCAGAAGGCAACTTCCCTGCTTCCATGGCAGAAACTGGGGAGAAAAGTATAACCACAGCCTATCTCGTGGAGAGAAAGAAGATGGCGCCCGAACCACGACGCGAAGCGCCTGAAGTAAAGCTGGCAGCGGCCAGACCAAGAGGGGCAGCGTTGATGGAGCAACACATGATGCACAGCAGTGAACCGGATTGGGGTAAAGATTGCACGACCCCCTTACAATTAAAGGGACAGTTCCACTCCTTATACAGCAATGACGGTGATACATATGTAAAAGATGTAACTGACAATTTCAAGTTTGTAACTGTAACTAACCATGATAAGTCGGGCGATTGTGGTCGGAACCAATGTATTGTGAGAGTAAATGAAGTGATGATGTGCGATGCCAGGATTTACATGCATGCCGACAAAACCAAGGGCAACCTCCCGTCGGAAGCACCCAGGTCCAGCGGGCTACCCGATCATGTAGCCTGCGCTTCCAGGACCAATGTGATGCCCCAGGGGGCGTGGCCACACACAGAGGGAGCATACCCACTGCAGGGCCAGCGATCAGCGGACGGCAAAGGCACCACTACCGGTACCCTGCCCCTGATCGGTTCTACTTCTCGGGCCAGTACCGGGAGCAAGAGGCTAGCACCCTCCAGCTTTCCCAATGGGACCTGGGATGACCAGGCTCCCACCATCGCTGAAGGGCAGCAAAGAGACACCGCAGCCCTCAAAGGAGGACAAGGAGGCCACACACTCCTGTGACTCTGCCCACTACTAGGCAACGGCAAAGGCCCTGAGACTCAGCCGGGTGAGTGATCCGAGCCCACCCAGCTGGCAGGGTTGCAACGCCACCATCAGACCACCTGGACACAGTCCGGTCACTCTGGAACTAGCGTCCTCACCCACCTGCACCTACACAACCCAGGGGCAAGACTGTGATACCACGTGTGTACCTTACCTATAATATGTTCTTGTTCCACTACTGCAGAACCCAAACAGTGATGTAATTAATCCTATGGTTTTTTTTGTTCTTTCTTTCTGTACATGTGTGCACATGCAGGTGTTGAGCCACACACATGGTCTATATATAGGGTGGGGGGGGGAGCAGGGAATGGATGTATGTGGCCATGGACACACATGGATCACACCCAGAACCCACTCAACCCCGAATGCAACCTCAAACCGTCCACTGCTGACAATTTCCCAATGTTGTGGCAATAAGGACTTGGGCGTCAACAGGGAGAGAGCGAAGCCAAAGCATAGACAAGGTGCAAGGGCTTTGGGCACTCAAGTCTAGGGCCAGAGCACACAATGCAAAGGCACAAGACTTACGGGAGAGTGAAGTCTATGTATAACCTAAGAAGATTCCCTGTACACTCAATGTACAATTACATAAGACTACTGGATGTACCTTCACATTGTATACACAATGCTTGTACCACCAGAGGGTGCAACTGGTGGAGACCTAGGGGTCCCCTGTACACAACAGGTAACCAGGTATAAAAAGGAGCTCACCATGCTGTACCCTCACTCAGGAGTTGTAATAAACGGACTAAGATCACCACAGTTTAAGTACAATACCTTACCTCGTGGAGTCATTACTAGAGTGTTTACAGACATAATATTCACAAACTCCGTTCCCTAGACACTGACTCCATCCCTCTCCCCAACTCCTGTCGGAGGCTGAACCAGACTGTTCGCAACCTTGGTGTCATATTTGACACTGAAGTATGCTTTCGACCACATATCCGCAGCATAACTAAGACCACCTATTTCCACATCCTTAACATTGCCCGTCGCCGCCCTTGCCTCAGCTCATCCACTGCTGAAACCCTCATCCATGCCTTTGTTACCTCTAGACTTGACTATTCCAACGCACTACTAGCTGGCGTCCCACATTCTACTCTACGTAAACTAGAGAAGATCCAAAACTCGGCTGCCCGTGTCCTAACTCGCAACAAGTCCCGCTCATCCATCACCCTTGTGGTCGCTGACCTACATTGGTTTCTGGTTAAGCAACACCTCGATTTCAAAATTCTCATCCTTATTTTCAAATCCCTCCATGGCCCACCCCTTCCTATCTCTGTATCTCCTCCAGCCCCATAACCCCCCATGATGTCTGCACTCTTCTGATTCTGCCTCTTGAGCATCCCTGATTATAATCACTCAACTATTGGTGACTGTGCCTTCTGTTGCCTAGGCCCCAAGCTCTGGAACTCCCTGCCTAAACAACTCCACCTCTCTACCACTCTTTCCTCCTTCAAGACACTCCTTAAAACATACCTCCACCTGCGCTAATTCCTACTTATGCGGCCCAGTGTCAATTTTTTTATCGCATAATACTCCTGTGAAGCGCCTTGGGAAATTTCACCACATAAATACAGGTTGTTGTTGTATGTTTATAAGAAGGAGGAGCGCAACATTGTCAGACGCCATTGAGTCATTTCACGTAAATTTCAGAAAACTTTCCCAAACACCCAAACACCATCTTTTTTTTTCCCTCAGTCTTTTTAACTTTTAAAACTTGCACACTTTAACACACACTTTCACACAATGGAAATTCCAGCATCCTTTAAAGTTCCTTTCACTCAGTAATCTTGTGTTTTTTTTATTGGCACAGAAGCTAGCAGCATGTCCCATCATTTTCAGTGACGGTTTCAACTTTACGTTTCTTTTTTTCCACCTTTTAAACTGTTGACTCAACAGCTCGTTTGATGCTGTAATTTAATATTACTTTTAATTCATTTGTTGAGTTCCAAGAACTCGTGCTACTGCTACCACAGCCCTTGCTGGAGCTTGATTAGCACACAGTTTAGATTACCATTCCTGGCTTCTAGCTGCTGGCATCCTTTATCCCTCTCTCTTTCACCTCTCTGATAGTTGTTAACCCATATGTCGCTACGTTGTGTGCAAACGTGAGCTGCAAAGTGTAACAACTGCCTACCTTTATAACCTTCTGCCCGCACCCTCCATGAGGGTACTTCATTATCATCGTTTAATATTTTGGGGCCGTTTGGGGCGGATAATTAGATTTAGATGGTGATTTACTGCCCCAATTGGGGCAGAGAATGGAGCGATTTTAGAACATAAGAACATAAGAAATAGGAGCAGCAGTAGGCCATTTAGCCCCTCGAGCCTGCTCTGCCATTTAAAATAAGATTATGGTTGATCTGATCATGGACTCAGCTCCACTTCCCTGCCTGCTCCCCATAACCCTTTATTCCCTTGTTGCTCAAAAATCTATTTCTATCTGCCTTAAATATATTCAATGATTCAGTCTCCATAGCTCTCTGGGGCAGAGAATTCCATAGATTTACAACCCTCTGAGAGAAGAAATTCCTCCTCATCTCAGTTTTAAATGGGCGGCCCCTTATTCTGAAACTATGACCCCTAATTTTAGTTTCCCCTATGACTGGAAATATCCTCTCTGCATCCACCTTGTCGAGCCCCCTCATTATCTTATATGTTTTGATAAGATCACCTCTCATTCTTCTGAACCCCAATGAGTATCAGCCCAACCTATATGGCGGTGTTGGAGATTGAAATGGCCTCTGCGGAGCATTGTGTGTGGGTGGGATCACCGGCTGAGGACCCAATTTCACCTGACTCATATTCATTCATAATGAGGCAGCTGCTCCTTGGTCTTCTTAAAGGGCAGGTCTTTCAGGTAGGTACTGGTCATTCTGATCAGAGCGATTGGTGTGTGTGTTGTCATCTTGAAAAATGGCAAGTCAGAGAGGTGGCAGGAGGGCAGGCAGGTTCACAGGTGTACAAATTGAGATGCTGTTGCAAGTTGTGGAGGGAAGGAGGCGTGTAGGGGGTGGTGTGGGGGTCAGGTTCACTTCTGAGCGATTTGAATTCTGAGCTCCCACTCCCTCGATTCTAGATTTTGGATTTATTTAGGGATGTGACAAAGTACAGCAGACTACTAGTTTTGGTGCAAGAAACTTTGATTTTATTCAAGAAAGAAAAATACAATCTTTAATGTATTGTCAAAATCTTACAATCTCAAAATAGGGAACTTTAATACACATACAAGAAGAGATACAGCAGAAGAACACCTCCCACCTCCCACTCCCTATCTCTAGCTAAGTTAGACTCTAGGGCAACAGGGATAATGCTCACCAATCCTTCCTTTGACAGTTAGGGCTGTTTCGCGGTTTCGGGGTTCACTGGGTTTTGTAGGTTCTGTTTGCCGTACTCCGAATGTAGTAGAGGGCTTCTTGCTGCATTTCCTTCAGTTGGGGTGTGTCCGTTGATGCGGTAGGGTGCATTTTGGATCTATGGGGTAAGTACCCACTTTTCTCTTGCAGAGGTAGGGTTTTGGGTTACTTTCGGTAAAGTTTTACCCATTGGTAGGTCAGGAACAGATTGTAGAGTGGAAAACTTTTGAATCTCTGGTTTTCTTCCGAGTTGGTTCTGGTCGAAATCTGTCGGTCGTGGTGGCTCAATATTACCAAGTTTGTTGTTGGTAATGGTTTGTTGATAGCTTCGTGAGGCTCCTGTTGCCGCAATGTGTCCGATGATGTCCGGGGTCACTGAAGACTGACTTCTTTTGCCTTGGCTGTGATGATCTGTGGTAGCCTGTGAATAACCTACTGACTGTAAAACAGGGCTTCAATTATATTTTGAGAGGCTTCCTTATATGCATGCCAAATCAAGTCCGTTTTTTTGTTTGTTTTGGCGGGCTTGTTCATTTTTGGCAGGCTCGTTACTGATAACTTGATTAAAAATGTGTCAATTGTTGAGATTATCTTTTGGTTTTGAGTCATAATTGTTAAAGTTAGTTTCTGGTGTCGAGTTGTCTGTCTGGGTTCGAGCTTTCTATACAGGCCGGAAAAGGTGATTAGCATTATGCATGTGTTGGATGGGTTCTGTGCTTGGATTGAAACCGTACTACTTTGAGTCGATTGTTGAAATATGAATGTCTTGTAGGGGGCAGGTTTGAGGTAAACAGTTCCCAGACAATTTGACTAGCTCCAATATCCAAACTGGTTTTTAGCTCCAATATCCCCAGACAGCTTGATTAGCTCCAATATCCAAACTGGCTTTTTGGAGGTTGAACCCACCCATGGTCTTGTAGCCCTTTTCTCACAGACCCCACATGCACCTTTTTAAAATCCCAAACTTGGTTAAAACTCGGAGGTTTCTTCCATGGGCGTTTTAGGATCTCAAACTTTCTGCTAATAGTCCCAAATTGAATTTCCTTTTCAGTGAGTCCAAACACTGGGCGGTTTCCACGAATTTTGGAATCTTACAGTCCCCCATTTCACACTCTTCACCGCAGAGTGTCATCCTAAGTGAACAAAATTCCTGATTCCCGTGAGCCAACCTTTCCCTGTAATTTACCTAGCTAAACCCAAACGTACATTCCCCTTTGAAATGTATTGCTGTTAACAGGTAAATTCAGTCATATGTTACATTACAGCATAGAGGGGGTCCAGCGCCCCTCCATTACTCCAGTTTTACAAAAAATACAGTAAAACACACACAGTACAAACTTTTTAACACTTGACCTCTGCGTTTTTACAGCAGGTGGAATCTAAACCAGACCTCACCGGGTGACTGCGAATTTTCTGTAGTGTTCTATCATATTTTGTGTTTTCCTCCCTGATACAACCCTTAAGTTCAGCTAGGGCTCGTCCAGCACCCTCTGCTGCCGGGATTGACGACCTCTGCCTCTCACCCTGCAGGTAGTACACCATAGATAAAGAATAATCGCGAGCTGCAGATAACTAAAACGTGGGAAGCTATTCTGATCCCGGCAGGGACCTCTATATTCCTGAAAATATCCCACCAGGGTGGAACTGTGATCTCCGAAATCTCGCCCCCTATCTCAACTGTTTTTTGTTCTAGAGTATAGAAATGTTTCTGTGATACTTCTACAGCTTTCAGTAGGGCGGTAAGATGTTCGGGTAGAGGGGGAATTTCATATCCGAAATGTGCGACATAGTCTTTGCAGGTTTGTTATGTTGTCACTTACAGTGAGGTGAACATTGGAGGGTTCAGGAATGGGGACAATCCGTTCCTGGGCCACTTGAACTTCTGTCTCGGGTTTAAAACAGAAACTGCTGTCACTTACTGGACACCAAAAGTGTTGTCCATGTTGGTAGTGGGGCGCACTGGTGGTGACACAATATGTCCCACTCCCTATATATGCTCCCTGTGGAGGGACATGGTCTTGTGTCATTACCTCCATGGTACAATTGATCGGTTGTGCGCCAGCAGCTTTAAACCCTCAGTGTGGTCTGGAATAGGTGTTCAAGTGCTGCGGGTTCAGTATTATGTGTGCACCCCTGCTCCGGCACCCGGAGAGGTCGGTACCTGTCTTAGTGTGCTCCCACTTTATGACATAAGGTGGGACCGCTGTGAAACAAACATGTGCACCCCCTTGAATGACCCCAATGTTCTCCACCCTGTATACCAGTACGGGTCGGGTTGTCCCACATATGACCGGCATCCTCACTACTATTCACATGATAGTGTGATTGGAACGTCCGCAATCCACTGGGACAGGGTAGGCTTCAGAAGCTAGACGGAGCTGACACAGGTTTAGCGAATTACTAAATGGGTGGAGGACTGCGAGGTGCTTATTGCTGATCCAGGAGGGGACTAAACCTTGCTTTAAATTCTCCAGGTTGTTCCGGCCCTCGCCCAACAACCATGCCCCGTACAGCACACACACCTCATTCCTTGCAGCCTGGTCCGAGGCATTCCTATCCTCCCGTATAAGTGCATTTACTGTTTGTGCGTGTCTTTCCAGTGCAGCAATAATTTCTTTTAACTGGACCATCATAGCCTGGTCCTCGTGTAGCTCTGAGCCTACCACTGTGTTCTCTTCCCTTAGGATCTTCTGTAGTTGGTTTTTTAGACCATTTATTTGCATTTGCAGTTCTATATCGTCCATGCTATTTATCACAGAGGATCCTGTATTATATGCAGTAAAAATGTCGTTCCAGGTTCTCCTCCTTTGTCTCCCCGAGCCCATAGTGTTCCCAGCGTATAGTGTGTATAGATCTGCTTTGTCTACGTTGCCGAAATCTAACGTAAAATTTCTTGAACATTTCTCTGAGTAGGGCCTGGTATAGCTGCTCTGTCTCCTTCGGGCATCATGCACGTAAGTGTACTTCTGTAAGGTTTAAGATGACTGAGGCTACTGCACAGTGTACCCCCTGGTATAGTACCTTTTCGGTCGGTGCTAACACTAACCCATTCCTGGTCCCTTGGTGGTGGTAGGACACCTCTCTAGCACTGTCCGTACTGTCGGGGTCGTGGGCAGGGGCTTTCTGGTGCATGCTACGAGTTCAGTGGCGTTGACTGGGATCGGGGAATGTGGGACCGTACACGCGTGTAGGCTAGAATTCCACCCCATCCCCTTCTTGGCATCTTGCCATTGCCTGGCGAAGGCGATCGATATGCCTGCGGGACAGACCCTCTCTGATCTCCACATGCATACGTAAATCCCCTATTCAGACTCCCACCATTTATCCCAACACACACTCACTCCCCGCTGTGTCCCCGTGATGGTCCGGTAAGTATCGTTACTGAGTCATTCCTAGTCGGCTCTCTGGTCCCCCGTGTCCTTGCTCAGCTTCCTGAGCCACCACCACCCATCCAGGGGAATCTTCCCCTTACATGTCAAACACACATGTTTTCCCTCAGTGACACTGACCCGTGCAGCAACGACCTTTACCCTGGGGCATGGGATGGAGGCCTCACCATAGGTGAACCCGCCCTGGCTGGAGTACCGAGTGGAGTTAGACCCCAGCCACCCTGGCCATCTTTCTTTATGGAAATAAACAGCGAACTCCTCCACACCCAGTGTGCCATCCCCAGCAGTAGCGGTCGGTGCTCTCTCTCCCGAGCACCCATAAATGAGGGATTCCTCCACGTCACCTCAGTCACCGATGCTCAGCTCCATTAGGGCGAGCAGGAGCAGCAGCTTCTCATGTTGATCTCCTTTCTGTAGGGACACACAAAACAGATAGTCCAGCCCCGAGAAGATTCTCCGGCTTGACAAAAGGGTGATCGAGTTCCAAACTTAAACTTACTCCATAAAATTTCTAAATCCTAAACTTAAACTCCCAAAAATGTTAAAATACTCTTAAAATCATGCAGTAACGCTATGTACATCTGCCTCCCGTCCCCGGGTGGCCAGGCTAATTCCTGTTCTGCTCCTTCCTTTTGCGGCCTCTGGGAAGCTTGTATGGCTGGAGGTAAGGTGGCCTGTACCACAGGACCCGGAGAGTTCTAACCGGGGGTTTCCCTGAGTCCCAAATGATCAGGGGAATGGCCCCTCCGATACTTCAGCACACTACCCCCTTCTGTGTAGCTGTCGTTCCCTGTGGGTTCCGCGCAGCCTGAGGCTGCAGGCTGGGACCTTTGTCCCTAGACTGATCCTTGGCCTTGGGCATTCTTTCACGGGCTGCAACCCTCTGGGACTGAACCACTGAAACTGGGGTGCTGGTGACCACGGTGTCTTTGGCCGTGGTGTACAGGGAGTCCTTCTTAGAGCTCCGGCTACTGGGGGTGCGTCCAAGTCCCAAACAATTAGGGGGATAGCTCCTCCAGTAATACAATTCATCGCCCCCAGCGGTGTGGTCTGTGAGTCTGCAACGTCCCCTGTGGGCCTTCCGCAGTCGGAGGCTGCTGGCTGAGAATCGCTGTCCTGTTCTTGGGTGAGTCTCCCATCTCTTTTCATAGCCTCTCTTTGATAGTGCGGTTTAAACGCTCCACAGGCCCGAATGACTGCGGGTTGTGGGCGACATGCCATTTCCCCTCGATGCCGAGCATCTTAAGGATCTCCTGCATCACCTGCCCAGTAAAGTGACTCCCTTGGTCGGACTCCACGTACCGTGGTAGTCCCCACCGGGGGAACACTTCCCTGATCAGGATCCTAGCTGTTCCCAATGCAGTAGTAGTACGGCATGGGAAGGCTTCCACCCACTTAGTGAACACGTCCACCAACACTTGGTAGTATTTGTAGCCTCCCTGGGCGGTGGGTAGGGGCCCGATGTAATCGACCTGGATCGACTGCCACAGTCCCTCTACCCTCTTGATATGTCCCATAGACACCTTCCTTTTCTGGGAGTCAGGGTTGTTGGCAGCACACACCAGACAACCGGCGCAAAACTCGCGGAAATCCTCCCTGAGTCCCGGCCACCACCCTATCTGTTCCACCCATTGCCAGGTGGTTTCTGGTCCAGGGTGTCCGCTCCTTGACCTTCATGGGCCAGCTGGAGAAATTCTCTCCGGTGCTGCTGCGGCACTACCCATTGCTCCCCCCTGAACAGCATGCCTTCTTTAACGGCAATAGCTGCGGTGCTGTATGGGCGCTCTACCCTTTCTCTTTTTGCCAGTGTGCTCAGGATAGTTTTCAGGACAGGGTCCTGGGTCTGAACCATTTTCAGGTCCGGGGGCAATGCAACTCCTGCCCTCCCTGTTGTCCCAATCCCGCCTCTAACTGCTGCAATGGGGCGTGGGTTGTACGGATCCCAGAGCTTGCCCTTGCGAACACCCTGCTTGGCCAACATGTCAGCCTGCTGGTTTCCCTCGCTACGGGGTTCAGTGGTTGAATGTGCCTTTACTTTGTGGATATAGACCTTCCCTTCCTCCCCTACAGTTGCCATGATCTTTTCCAGCAAAGGCTTAATTACCAGGGGTCTCCTGTCAGCAGAAATGTACCCGCGACGGGACCAGATAGCCAGGTATTCCGTACACAAATTGCACGTGAGCATGCTATCCGAGCAAATCGTGTACGGGGTAGGAAATTCCTCGGGGTGTGTGACCACGTACACCACCACTGACAGTTCAGCATGCTGGGCGCTCATGGTGCTTTGGAGTTTAATCTCCAGGGCAATGCCTGCCTCTAGGTAATAAACTCCGCACCCTGTGAGTCGCTCACCAGCAGATACAGTGCTTGAACCGTCTACATAGATGTCTCAGCCTGTGGGGTGTAACCCAGCCCGAAAGCCTATGTTAACTTCCCATGCCCCTTCAACGGAACACCGATGGGCTGTCCTTGGATAGATTATGTTGGCCGCGAGCCTTGACTCACAGAGGCCTCTTACCTTAATGTCCATCTAGGAGAGAAGTAGGGTCCAGCGAGCAATGCGGGCACTGCTCACTGTCCCATCTTTGATTCTCCTGTCCAGGAGCATCTGGGTGGGCATGTGATGGGTGAGGAGTGTGATGAGGGATCCCCCTGCGAAGATTAATGATCTTTTCACAGCCCAATGAGTGGCTAGGAGGTGCCTCTCACAGTTGGAGTACCCCTTCTCCACATCCGTGAGTATCCTGAAGGAGTAAACCACCTGACTCAGCCGGCCGTGCCGCTCCTGGAGCAGCACTGCGCTCAGACTGTCCCTGCTGGCTGCCACCTCCAGGAAAAACTCCTTCTCCCCATCAATAGCCCCTAGGGCCGGCGCGGTCTGCGGATCTTTCTTGAGCTTGATGAATGCTGCCTCGCAACCCTCGTCCCAATCCCACTCCACCCCCTTGTGTAGGAGTCGGAGCAGAGGGGTGCTTTGGCTGAATAATCCTCAATGAAATCTCTGCAGTACCCGGTTAGCCCTGGAAAAGATCTTACTCCTGTCACTGTGTTGGGGGCGGGTAACTCCTGCACTGCCTCTCTTCTAGCCTTGGCCCTTTCCCCAGCGCGCACAGTCAGCCCCAGGAATTTTACTTCCTGCTGGCTGATCTGCACCTTCTTAGGGTTAACTTTGAAGCCTTCCTCCCTGAGCAGCTCCAGCAGTGGGCCGTGCTCCTCCTCCTCATCGGTGAAAAGGAGCAGGCCATCCACATACTGGACCAACTGCCGGGGCCTGCTGAAGCCCTTCAAACAATTAGCCATACATTAATGAAAAATGCTACAGCTGTTGGGGAAGCCCTGAGGGAGACAGTTCCAGGTATATTGCTGGCCTTTGAATGTGAAGGCAAACTTGTACTGGTCCTCCCTCCGTAAAGGAATGGACCAGAACCCGTTGGTCGCGGATGCTGGGATACTTCCAATGAGGTCAGCGACGGCTGCGACTGTGTGCACAGGCTGGGATGTTACGGTTGAGCACCCGGTAGTCCACTGTGGCCCTCCAGGAGTTGTCCGGTATCTTAACCGGCCACAATGGAGAGTTTACATAGGTGGCTAATGGTCTCAATACCCCTTGCTTAACTAAAGAACCCAGGGCCGTCTCCATATCTGCCTCCGCCTCCCTGGGGAAGTTGTACTGCTTTTGCGGTCAGGTCCTGGAGTCCCCATCTATACTAACCTCGACTCCGCTTACCCTTCCACAGTCGTGTTTGTGGGTGGCGAATGCTGCGAGATGTGCTCGCACATACTCTTGGTATTCCATCAGAGTGTTACTGACCAGCAGTTCGAGGTTGTAACCCTCCTTTGGCTTCATTGTGCACACAGTCTCCCTGCCCCGTTTTTCTGGGATAACTGCCACCTCACTTTCCTGGCCGGTACATACTGCCCCCCCAAGACAGTGGTTCCTAAGATCCACTAGGATCCTGTGGCCTATGATAAAATCGGCCCCCAAAATCCCCTTTCCTTCCTGCTCCCACTTCATTAGGACACAAGTCCACATCGTGTGGAGTGTCCCCAGATGAATGGAAAGCGGGATGGAGAATGAGCCAGCCTGTTCATTGCCTGTAAACCCCACTAAGCTGTATGGGACCCCGTTAGACAGAGGCGAGGTGGCGGGGTTATCTGCATAGACAAGGGTGCTTGATGCTCCAGTATCCAGCAGATAAGTCCCCTTCACTTTCTCCACCTCCATCTGAACACACGGTCTCTTCCATGCATCATACTCTAGGGGGCACAGGTAGACAGGCTGTGCCGGTTCTAGTCACTGTCCTGGGTGGGATGGGGCAGATGGGGCTACAGTACCGGTGGCGGTGGCTACCTTCCTTGGGCCATCTAATACAGTTCGGAGCGCAGCCACGAATGTATCAAATGTATGGGGAGAGGTCGATTTCCCGGTCCCGGCCTTTTGGGCAGGGGCTGGAGAATTCTTCCCTGTGCTACCCTTCCATGGATTCCTGAAGTCCTTTTCCAGTGCCCACTCTAACATAGAAACATAGAAACATAGAAAATAGGTGCAGGAGTAGGCCATTCGGCCCTTGGAGCCTGCACCACCATTCAATAAGATCATGGCTGATCATTCCCTCAGTACCCCTTTCCTGCTTTCTCTCCATACCCCTTGATCCCCTTAGCTGCAAGGGCCATATCTAACTCCCCCTTGAATACATCCAATGAACTGGCATCAACAACTCTCTGCGGCAGGGAATTCCACAGGTTAACAACTCTCTGAGTGAAGAAGTTTCTCCTCATCTCAGTCCTAAATGGCGTACCCCTTATCCTAAGACTGTGTCCCCTGGTTCTGGACTTCCCCAACGTCGGGAACATTCTACCCGCATCTAACCTGTCCCATCCCATCAGAATCTTATATGTTTCTATGAGAGCCTGAAGCAGTTACGCTTCGTATCGGAAAGGGGTTGCTCCCTTCCTGGTGCCACTTCTTCTTATCCTGACCAGGTCTGATTTTGTGGACCTTTCCTTTAGGTGGGTGCTCTTCCGTCCCTCTGCTGTTTCGGTAAGCCAGGGTCAGCTGTCTGACCACTGTCTCCTCAGTGGCATGGGGATCCTTCGGGTCAAACCAGGCCTCAGCCCTTGCTTTGATCCGTGGCAAGCTGGTTGCCACCAGGCTTCGGAGCCAGTGGGTCCTCTCGTCCGGGGTCAGGTGATCCCAGTTGAGAGCGCCACTACAGGCACTCTGTTACACAGGCCACAGTCTGTCTGCGAAAGCCTGAGGGGTTTTTCCTGTGAGCTGCACTGTCTTCTCCACCCGGGAGAAGGGACTTCCGTCATTCCAGCCCATGGCCTCCAAAACTTCCTCCCGGATAGCATCGTACATACCCTGCCCCTTCTTTCTCTCCACAGAGAGGGACTGGTACAGTCTGCCATCCAGTGAGAGAAGGAGCATTTTTGCCAGCTCGGAATCATCGCACCCGTTAATGCCCCCTTCTTTGTCTCATCACACACTTTCCTGGGAATGGCCGACCAATCACCACTAAGGACGCAACTTTTTACAACTGATAAGATTGGATCCTGGCTGGCCCAGGTCCTAACTTGTTGAGCAGTGACAGGCGACCCTTCACTCTCAAAGGCATCCATGACCAACAGTAGGTCTGCGGGCTGTGGCGTTTCCTCCTCCGGAGTGGGCAACGGTAAACGGCTCAATGTATCGGCACAATTCTCGGTGCCAGGTCTATGGCAAATGATATAATCATAGGCAGATAATGTCAGCGCCCACCTCTGGATGTGGGACAACGCGTTAGTATTGATACCTCTATGCTCTGAAAACAAAGATATGAGCGGCTTGTGATCGGTTTCAAGTTCGAAACAAAGCCCAAACAGATACTGGTGCATCTTTTTAACCTCATATACACAGGTTAAAGCTTCTTTCTCTACCATGCTGTAGGCTCCTTCCGCTTTAGACATGCTTCTCGACGCGCACGCAACAGGTTGTAGTTTGCCCGACTCATTGGATTGTTGGAGTACGCAACCAACCTCATGTGATGAAACGTCACAGGCTAATACTAAACGCTTGCACGGGTCATAATGTACCAGCAATTTGTTAGAATAAAGCAGATTTCAACCTTCTCGAAGACCCTGTCTTGAGATACACCTCAAACCCAGTTGTCGCCTTTTCTGAGCAGCATGTGCAGTGACTCTAATAATGTGCTCAATTTAGGTAAGAAATTACCGAAGTAGTTAAGAAGACACCTGTTGTAAATGAACAACCCTTTTTGCTTATTGATGCATGTAAGTTTCTTCGACGATTCGACAAGCTCCTGTGTCATATAGGCTGACATCAGATCCAATTTGGTGAATGACTTTCCCCCGGCTAATGTTGCAAACAGGTCATCAGCCTTTGGTAACAGGTACTGATCCTGTTTCGAAACTCGGTTGATCGTAATTTTGTAGTCTCCACAACTCCTGACAGTGCCATCAGGAACAACGGGACAAGCCCATTCATTAAATTCGACCGGTGAAATGACCCCTTATCCCTTCACGTTGTAATCTATCCAGTTCAATTTCGACCTTCTCCCTCATCATGTACGGGACCGCCCGTGCTTTGTGATGGACGGGTCTTGCATCTGAGTCCAGGTGGATTTGCACCTTGGCTCCCGTGAAGTTTCTGATGCCCAGTTCAAACAGTGAGGGAAATTTGCTCAGCACTTGAGCACACGAAGCATCATCCACCGATGACAAAGCTTTAATATCGTTCCAGTTCCACTTTATTTTTTCAAGCCAACTCCTGCCGAACAGCGTTGGACCATTGACTGGAACAATCCACAGCAATAGATCATGAACTGCCCCATTGTACGACACCTTGACTGCTGCACTGCCAATCACTGGTATGAGCTCTTTGGTGTAGGTACGCAATTTTGCATTTACTGGACTCAGCTTGGGTTCCACGGCCTTGGTGTCCCACAGCTTTTCTAAAGTCCTCTGGCTCATAATTTACTGACTCATAATTTACTGACTCGCACCCATGTCTAATTCCATAGATACCAGCACGCCGTTCAATTTTACTTCAATCATTATCGGTTGGCTCTTTGTCAGGAATGAATGTACACTTCCTCGAGTAACTCAGATTGCATTGCCGGATCTACTCCGGATTGGTCATCATCATCCACATGGTGTGTCGCAGCATGCTTGCTGAGCTGCGGACACATCCGCTGAAACTGCCCCATTTTCGCAAAGCCTCTACAAATATACTGTCTGAAACGGCACTGATGAGGCCGATGATTGCCCCCACAACGCCAACAGGGTGAAATCAGATTCGTGCCCAATGGCGGACCGAGCAGCTACAGGTTTCGCAAACACAGTCGGGTAGGACCTGCCAGGTGCAGCTCTGCCAACCGATGTCACAATCTGATGCACAGTACTTGCCTTGGAGTTCTAACTCTGCGAGGATATCTGCTTTGTGCTATCGACCATGGTCAGGCAAGCCTGGGCGATCGTGATGGCCCTGCTCAGATCCAGCATCTGCGCAGGCAGTAGCTTCCGCAAGATCACCTCGAGGTTTATACCTCTTACAAAGACATCGCGCAGCATGTCTTCCAACGTGGTTCCAAACTTACACAGCCCAGTGAGACGTCTCAGGTTAGCGTCAAATTCCGCCACCTCCTGGCCCTCAGAGCGAACATGCTTATAAAAGCAATATCTCGAGATAATGATGCCTCCTTTAGGTTTGAGATGGTCCCGAATCAGAGCACACAATTCCTCATAGGTCTTTTCCATTGGACGTGCAGGTGAGAACAGATTCTTTATGAGGCCATAGATTTTTGGACCACAAACCGTGAGGAAAACCGCCCTGCGCCTAACTGCATCAGCGTCTTCATCCATCTTGTTGGCCATGAAGTACTGGTCGAAGCGATCTGTAAAATCCTCCCAGTCTTCCACCTCCACAAATCGCTCCAGGATTCCAATGGTGCTCATAACTCAATAGGCTTATGTAATGTCTGTAAGCTTGTAATGTTTGTAGTTCCACACTGTGGATGTGGACGTATTGTGTACTGCAAGTGCAGGGTTAATAATAAACAGCCCAAGTAGATTTCCGGAGACTTCCGAGAGAGCTGCCTGCCATGTTAGGAAGCTGTGTGTGCTGTGTTCTATGAATATATCACAGCTTAGTACCGTGAACTCAATCAGGTGCGACCTGACTCTATTAGCTCTCAAACTGAGGATTAAACATGGAGGCTTTCTTTATATACAAGGGCTGCATGTGTGTGTCTGTGGCCCAATGACCTCTGACGATCGCTCCCCCTGGTGACATACATACATTACAGGTTGCCTGCCCAGTGGCCAAAGGCACCATGGATCCCGTTGGGGGCAGTATTGGTAAGCCTAGGCCTTCCTTTAATACCATCTGTCCGTAACTGCACAAACGTCTATCAATAACGTAGTCAGTAAACTGTGGACCTTTGATTGCTGCATGGTCCACCCCGCTTCCTCACCCTCACACCACACTTATCCCATTCATGCTTGCAGATGATGCCCCGGATACAGACCGGCATGAGCCTCAGCCTCCTGAGCCAAGTGAGGACAGTGACGAAATGTAGAGGAGGTGGATGCCGAGGGAGAAACAGCTCCAGGCACTGCCTCACTTCTTCTTGCTCTCCCATGCACCAGCTCAGACACTGGGGGTACGCGTTCATTGCTGTAGGGTGTTCACTTTCCACTCTACTTTGATTCATAGACCTCGGGAATTAAAGGAAGAACTCCACGATCATGCAATGCTTAGGCTTAAACCCAACTGTTAGTTTATTACACAAAAAACAGCTAAAAATTACAGAACAATACTTCTTAGAGATTGATCGAAGACGTACAATCACCCATTCAGCCAGTTGCTGCTGTTGTCGATTGTAGGCTCATGGAGAGAGTGAAGGTGTTGGGTCCCAGCTGCTTGCTTCGTGGTCGTTGTTCCTTTGACCTGCTCCCCTGAGCTGTTGTTTATTCTTCCTGTTGTTCCTCTTCTGAGCTGTTGTTCCCAGCTCTTATATATATATCCATTTGATTATACACATCTTCTGCTGGGCTGCTTACAGTTAATGCATCTGGATGAGTCTTGATGGCTGTGATGACGGGTCTGGATCTGTTTGGATGGCCACAATTCACACACGGAATCGAAAGGGCAAAAGATAACTCCTTGTCTTTTGTGCCTCGTTATCCTTTGTTGTCCTGGGTTTTCGCAGACTTGTAGCTTCCATAGGGAACTGATTGGGTTTTTCCCCTCTGGCCAATTAATCTATGGGCTCCTCTGCATGATTGTATCAAAGCATTTTGTCTCGATGTTAATCGGGCCTCGCTCCTGACCCCAGAAATCACATTAATCAGTTATGAGTCACCACCTGCCTTGGGCTGGCACCCTTTTTCCAGCCCAACAGTCCCAAAGGTTTTCTTTTAAATCATTTTATCCGTGGCCTCTTGCTGTGCCTCGATCATGAAATGTGTAAACCTTACATTGCAGCTTAGCTTAGGAGAGGGGTCTGCACTGGGTGATGCACCGGGGCCTAGCAGGCTGCAGCATGGTCAAGAGCAAAGGGAACCTTGGGAGCCAGCTCTCCAGAGGGCGAGTTCGCACGCAAGTTCTTTTGCACAGGACTCAGATAATCACCTCGATGTGGAAGCGTTCGAACAAAAGGTGCTGGCAATGCACTCGGAGATGGTAAGGGCAATGGTAAGGGTGCCCAAGAGCCTGTTGCAAGTGGTAAGGAGTGTGGAGGAGTCCACCTCCCACATTGTGGACAGCTTTGCGCGCACCATGGAGCCCATCATTGTGTATGGACGATGTTGGACGCCCAGAGTGACCATGCGGATCCAGATCTCATGACGCATGTCATGGGCGATGTGGCATTACAGATAGGCAGAAGTGACACAACATCTTAGTGCTGTAATGGAGATGATGGCTGCTGGCGTGGAAGCTCGGACAGCTCTCATGCGAGCTCTTATTGCTGCCAACGCCATCCACCATAGTTCACCGGGGATCTGACGGCTGCTCAGTCCACCCAAGTGTGCTCCGTCCACCCAAGTGTGCTCCGTCCACCCAAGTGTGCTCAGTCCACCCAAGTGTGCTCAGTCCATCCAAGTGTGCTCCGTCCACCCAAGTGTGCTCAGTCCACCCAAGTGTGCTCCGTCCACCCAAGTGTGCTCCGTCCATCCAAGTGTGCTCAGTCCACCCAAGTGTGCTCCGTCCACCCAAGTGTGCTCCGTCCACCCAAGTGTGCTCCGTCCACCCAAGTGTGCTCAGTCCACCCAAGTGTGCTCCGTCCACCCAAGTGTGCTCAGTCCACCCAAGTGTGCTCCGTCCACCCAAGTGTGCTCAGTCCATCCAAGTGTGCTCCGTCCACCCAAGTGTGCTCCGTCCACCCAAGTGTGCTCCATCCACCCAAGTGTGCTCAGTCCATCCAAGTGTGCTCCGTCCACCCAAGTGTGCTCCGTCCACCCAAGTGTGCTCCGTCCACCCAAGTGTGCTCCGTCCACCCAAGTGTGCTCAGTCCACCCAAGTGTGCTCCGTCCACCCAAGTGTGCTCAGTCCACCCAAGTGTGCTCCGTCCACCCAAGTGTGCTCCGTCCACCCAAGTGTGCTCCGTCCACCCAAGTGTGCTCCATCCACCCAAGTGTGCTCAGTCCATCCAAGTGTGCTCCGTCCACCCAAGTGTGCTCCGTCCACCCAAGTGTGCTCCGTCCACCCAAGTGTGCTCAGTCCATCCAAGTGTGCTCCGTCCACCCAAGTGTGCTCCGTCCACCCAAGTGTGCTCCTTCCACCCAAGTGTGCTCCTTCCACCCAAGTGTGCTCTGTCCACTTAAGTGTGCTCCGTCCACCCAAGTGTGCTCAGTCCACCCAAGTGTGCTCAGTCCACCCAAGTGTGCTCCTTCCACCCAAGTGTGCTCCTTCCACCCAAGTGTGCTCAGCCCACCCAAGTGTGCTCCATCCACCCAAGTGTGCTCAGTCCACCCAAGTGTGCTCCGTCCACCCAAGTGTGCTCAGTCCACCCAAGTGTGCTCCGTCCACCCAAGTGTGCTCCGTCCACCCAAGTGTGCTCAGTCCACCCAAGTGTGCTCCGTCCACCCAAGTGTGCTCCGTCCACCCAAGTGTGCTCCGTCCACCCAAGTGTGCTCAGTCCATCCAAGTGTGCTCAGTCCACCCAAGTGTGCTCAGTCCACCCAAGTGTGCTCAGTCCATCCAAGTGTGCTCCGTCCACCCAAGTGTGCTCAGTCCACCCAAGTGTGCTCCGTCCACCCAAGTGTGCTCAGTCCACCCAAGTGTGCTCAGTCCACCCAAGTGTGCTCCGTCCACCCAAGTGTGCTCAGTCCACCCAAGTGTGCTCCGTCCACCCAAGTGTGCTCCGTCCACCCAAGTGTGCTCCGTCCACCCAAGTGTGCTCCAGCAGGTTCATAGAAATCATAGACATTTACAGCTCGGAATGAGGCCATTTCGGCCCATCATATCCAGTCTAATCCCACTTTCCAGCTCTTGGTCCATAGCCCTGTAGGTTATGCCACTTCAAATGCACATCCAACTACTTTTTAAATGTGCTGAGGGTTTCTGCCTCTACCACCCTTTCAGGCAGAGCCCCCACAACCCTCTAGGTGAAGAAATGTCTCCTCAAATCCCCGCTACACCTTCTACCAATTACTTTAAATCTATGCACCCTGGTTGCTGACCCCTCTGCTAAGGGAAATAGAAACGTCTTATCCACTCTATCTAGGCCCCTCATAATTTTATATACCGCAATAAGGTCTCCCCTCAGCCTCCTCTGTTCGAAAGAAAACAAACCCAGCCTATCCAATCTTTCCTCAAAGCTAATATTCTCCAGTCCAGGCAACATCCTCATAAATCTCCTCTGTGCCCTCTCTAGTGCAATCACATCTTTCCTGTAATGTGGTGATCAGAACTGCATGCAGTACTCCAGCTGTGGCCTAACAAGTGTTTTATACAGTTCAAGCATAACCTCCCTGCTCTAGTATTCTATGCTTCGGCTAATAGATGGTGCGGTGCTGTCACGGGGGAGTGGCGCCGGGTCATTGGAGCCGGAGCGTGCTGTGATCTCTCAGGATCAGAGCATTCCGGATCCCAGCCCTGCCACTCTGTCATTGCAACCAGCCATGACTTGCACCCAGCCAATCCAGAGTTCTGGCACCGAGGCTGAGGCGGGCCAGTTGAGGGCAACCTAGAAGGACATCTGTAGCGTCTGAAGGGAAAGAGAGTAGCCTTCCCACAGCCATGCTTCAGCCACAGGGGAGACACTGCAGCGTAGTTGTAGAGTAGGTAGACATAAGAGGGGTTATAAGGAAATGCACAAGGGTGATTGAAAATGTTGATATTATTGCTGCACATTCTTGTTGTATAAATGTTTATTTGAAAGTTAAATATCTGTTGCTGTGTCTCTTTTCAGTGTGGGGACTGATGTGTGGAAGTTCTCATTGGTGTCGCCATGGGGATGCACAGATGAAGCTGGAAATGGCAACCAACTTAATGGAAACGATCAGCAATGAGACAGTCTCGGACGACAACACCTCCTGCATGGTGCCGGAGCCTCCTCCTGTTCCTCCACCGCCTGACCATAATTCAGAACATATACAGGATCATTTACAGAAATATTGCGTGACACAGCGGCGCGATCGTGATACCCTTGCTGACTTTGTCTTCTATATTCAACATGATTATTCAAGTCAGGGTGTACAAGAGATAGCTTGGTCTTAAGACCTCTCTTCATCATTAGTTCAGCAGGCGAGACCCCGTTCAGCGTTTGTGGTCTTGTCCTGTAACTCAGCAGCATGCATGACAGGCAGGTCTGCAGTGACCCTTCATACTCTGCTTTATGATTTGGACAGTACGTTCGGCTTGCCCAGGTTTGAATGGTGCTGACCTTACATGTTTGATACCACTGAGTTTCATGGACTCTTGAAACTCCTGACTGGTGAAGCACGATCCGTTATCGCTAACAACGATGTCAGACAGACCATGTGTCGCGATCATGACACTGAGATTCTCAATGGTAGCTGTGGATGTGCTGGATGACATGATTATACACTCTATCCACTTTGAATATGCATCCACCACAACTAAAAACATCTTCCCCAGGAAGGGACCTGCAAAGTCTATGTGGATCCTGGACTATAGTTTGGACGGCCACGACCACAGACTCAGCGGCGATTCCGCTGGTGCTTTGCTGAGCTGCCTGCAAGTGTAGCACTAATGTACACATGATTCCAGCTCAGAGTCAATTCCCAGCCACCATACATGAGACTTGGCGATGGCTTTCATCATTACAATGCCACGATGTGTGTTATGTAGCTCACATACAAATTTCTCTCTCCCTTTCTTGGGCATAACAACACGATTGCCCCACAGTATACAATCCGACTGAATAGACAGTTCGTCTTTGCGACAAATGTAAGGTTTGGTCTCCTCGCACATTTGCTTGGGTATGGCAAACCAATCACCTTTGAGGATGCAACTCTTCACCACTGATAAAATCGGGTCCTGGCTGGTCCAGGTCTTAACTTGTTGAGCCGTGACAGGGGTTCCTTCACCCTCAAAAGCATCCATAACTAAAAATAGGTCCGCTGGTTGTGGCGTTTCCACCTCAGGTGTGGATAATGGCAGATGGCTCAAAGCATCGGCACAATTCTCGGTCTATGGCGAATGACATAATCATAAGCGGATAATGTCAGCGCCCACCTATAGATGCGGGATGAAGCACTGGTATTGATACCTTTGTTTTCAGAGAACAGTGAAGTGAACGGCTTGTGATCTGTCTCCAGTTCAAACCAAAGACCAAACAGGTACTGATGCATCTTTTTAACCCCATACACACAGGCTAGTGCTTCTTTCTCTACCTTGCTGTAGGCTCTTTCCGCTTTAGACAAAGTTTTTGAAGCATATGCGACTGGTTGAAGTTTTCCCGACTCATTAGCTTGTTGGAGTACGCAACCAATTCCATATGACGAAGCATCACAGGCCAATACTAAACGTTTACATGGGTCATAATGTACCAGCAGCTTGTTAAAACAAAGCAGGTTAGTGGCTTTCTCAAAAACTCTGTCTTGAGACACACCCCACACCCAGTTGTCGCCTTTTCTTAGCAGCATTAGCAGTGGTTCTAATAAGGTGGTCAATTTAGGTAGGAAGTTACCAAAGTAGTTGAGTAGACCCAGGAACGAACGCAGCTCCGTCACATTCTGCGGCTTGGGTGCATTCTTGATGGCCTTAGTTTTCACGTCCATGGGCCTGATGCCGTCAGCAGCAATTTTCCTCCCCAGGAATTCGACCTCTGGTGCCATGAAGATGCACTTCGAGCATTTCAGTCTGAGTCCCACTTTGTTCAGACAATGTAGAACTTCTTCCAGGTTGTTCAGATGTTCCTCGGAGTCACAACCTGTGATCAGGATGTCATCTTGGAACATGACGGTTCTGGAAATGGACTTCAGTAGACTCTCCATGTTCCTCTGAAATATTGCTGCAGCCGAGCGAATTCCAAAAGGGCACCTGTGATAAATAACCAGTCCTTTATGCGTGTTATTGCACGTAAATCTCTTCGATGTCTCGACCAGCTCCTGTGTCATGTAGGCCGACATCAAGTCCAGTTTGGTGAACGACTTCCCCCCCAGCTAACATTTCAAACAAGTCATCAGCCTTCGGTAACGGGTACTGATCCTATTTCGAAACCCTGTTGATCGTAGCCTTGTAGTCTCCACAGATTCTTACTGTGCCATCACTTTTCAGCACAGGAACAATGGGGCTGGCTCATTCATTAAATTCAGTCGGTGATATGATCCCTTCACGCTGGAGTCTGTCCAGTTTGATTTCGACCTTCTCCCTCATCATATATGGAACTGCCCGAGCTTTATGATGGACGGGTCTTGCATCTGAGTCCACGTGGATCTGCACCTTGGTTCCCGTGAAGTTGCCGATGCCTGGTTCGAACAGCGAGGGTAACTTGCTCAGTACTTGGGCACATGTATCTTTCTCCAACAACAACGCCTTGATATCGTTCCAATTGCATCTGATTTTTTCATGCCAGTTCCTGCCAAACAGCGTTGGACCATTGCCTGGGACAATCCATAGCCGTAACTCATGAACCGCACCATTATACGACACTTTAATTGTGGCACTGCCAATCACCGTTATGAGTTCTTTGGTGTACGTGCGCAACTTGGCATCGACTGGACTCAGCCTGGGTCTCACAGCCTTAGTATCCCACAGTTTGTCAAATGCCCTCTGGCTCATTATCGATTGACTCGCCCCCATGTCCAGTTCCATCGATACCGGCACCCCAATAAATTTCATGATGATCATTATCGGTTTGCTCTTAGTTAGGAACGAGTACAGTCCATACACTTCCTCCTCTGGTATCCCAGATCTGCGCTAGTATGTCTATCATCCTCCACATGGTGTGTCGCAGCACGCTTGCTCATCTACGGACACTTGTGCTGGAGATGTCCCACTCTCAGACAGCCTTTACAAATATATTGCTTAAATCAGCACTGCTGGTGCTGGTGATTTCCCCCACAATGCCAACATGGAGAAATCGGATGCATTCCCGCTGGCGGAATTTGGGCAGCCACAGGTTTCGCGTACGCAGTTGGGTAGGCCCTGCCATGTGTCGCTTTGCTGAACGCCGAATCAATCATATTTACAATACTTGCCGAGTTTCGATTTTTCACTGATATCTGCTTTAGACTTCTATCCGTCGTCATGCATGACTGAGTGATCGCGACGACCCTCAGCTCCTGACGGTCTGCATTGCGGAATTGGAGCTGAGGGTGGATTTACTCTGGAGCATCCACGATGCTGAGAATGACGTGGGTAGCAGGTGTAGCGAGTTGGTCTTACCGCAGATGAAGGGTCCACAGCCAGATAGGGAGTGGAAGACCAGCAGGAAGAGCAGTGCAAGGAAGGTAGTGCAGGGGTCCCCTGCGGTCATCCCCCTGCAAAACAGATACAACACTTTGAGTACTGTTGAGGGGGATGACTCATCAGGGGAGGGCAGCAGCAGCCAAGTTCATGGCACCGTGGCGGACTCTGCTGCACAGGAGGGCAGAAAAAAGAGTGGGAGAGCAATAGTGATAGGGGATTCAATTGTAAGGTAAATAGATAGGCGTTTCTGCGGCCGCAACCGAGAATCCAGGATGGTATGTTGCCTCCCTGATGCAAGGGTCAAGGATGTCTTGGAGGGGGTGCAGGACATTCTGAAAAGGGAGGGTGAACAGCCAGTTGTCGTGGTGCATATTGGTACCAACGATATAGGTAAAAAAAGGGATGAGGTCCTACGAGGCGAATTTAAGAAGCTAGGAGCTAAATTAAAACATAGGACCTCAAAAGTAGTAATCTCGGGATTGCTACCAGTACCACGAGTTAGTCAGAGTAGGAATCGCAGGATAGCTCAGATGAATACGTGGCTTGAGCAGTGGTGCAGCAGGGAGGGATTCAAATTCCTGGGGCATTGGAACCGGTTCTGGGGGAGGTGGGACCAGTACAAACCGGACGGTCTGCACCTGGGCAGGACCGGAGCCAATGTCTTAGGGGGAGTGTTTGCTAGTACTGTTGGGGAGGAGTTAAACTAATATGGCAGAGGGATGGAAACCAATGCAGGGAGACAGAGGAAAACAAAATGGAGACAAAAGCAAAAGACAGAAAGGAGATGAGTAAAAGTGGAGGGCAGAGAAACCCAAGGCAAAAAACAAAAAGGACCACTGTACAGCAAAATTCTAAAGGGTCAAAGTGTAATAAAAAGGCAAGCATGAAAGCTCGGTGCCTCAATGCAAGGAGTATTCGGAACCCAGGAGAGGGCTCTGAGCTAGTTAGAGTGGGTGAGAGCTCAGATGAACAGGACCCCAAGAAAGAATGCAAAAGACAGGAGGCAACAGAGCAGGGTAGCACTGGGGTAAGTGTAAACCACAAGGTGATAGGAAGGGACAATATGTATGAATATAAAGGGGCTGCAGGAGGTGTCAAAACTAAAAATCACGGTTTAAAAACTAGTATTAAAACACTCTACCTAAACGCACGCAGCATTCAAAATAAAGTAAATGAGTTGACGGCACAAATCATTACAAATGGGTATGATTTGGTGGCCATTACAGAAACGTGGTTGCAAGGGGGGCCAAGACAGAATTAAACATACAGGGGTATCTGACAATTCGGAAAGATAGACAAGAAGGGAAAGGAGGTGGGGTAGCTTTGTTAATAAAGGATGATATCAGGGCAGTTGTGAGAGACGATATTGGCTCTAATGAACAAAATGTTGAATCACTGTGGGTGGAGATTAGAGATAGTAAGGGGAAAAAGTCACTGGTGGGCGTAGTTTATAGGCCCCCAAATAATAATTTCACAGTGGGGCGGGCAATAATCAAGGGAATAATGGAGGCATGTGAAAAAGGAACGGCAGTAATCATGGGGGATTTTAACCTACATATCGATTGGTCAAATCAAATCGCATGGGGTAGCCTTGAGGATGAATTCATAGAATGCATACGGGATTGTTTCTTAGAACAGTATGTTACAGAACCTACAAGGGAGCAAGCTATCTTAGATCTGGTCCTGTGTAATGAGACAGGAATAATAAACAATCTCCTAGTAAAAGATCCTCTCGGAATGAGTGATCACAGTATGGTTGAATTTGTAATACAGATTGAGGGTGAGGAAGTAGTGTCTCAAACGAGCGTACTATGCTTAAACAAAGGGGACGACAGTGGGATGAGGGCAGAGTTGGCTAAAGTGGACTGGAAACACAGACTAAACGGTGGCACAATTGAGGAACAGTGGAGGACTTTTCAGGAGCTCTTTCATAGTGCTCAACAAAAATATATTCCAGTGAAAAAGAAGGGTGGTAAGAGAAGGGATAACCAGCCGTGGATAACCAAGGAAATAAAGGAGAGTATCAAATTAAAAACCAATGCGTATAAGGTGGCCAAGGTTAGTGGGAAACTAGAAGATTGGGAAAATTTTAAACGACAGCAAAGAATGACTAAGAAAGCAATAAAGAAAGGAAACATAGATTACGAAAGTAAACTTGCGCAAAATATAAAAACAGATAGTAAAAGCTTTTACTGATATATAAAACGGAAAAGAGTGACTAAAGTAAATGTTGGTCCCTTAGAAGATGAGAAGGGGGATTTACTAATGGGAAATGTGGAAATGGCTGAGACCTTAAACAATTATTTTGCTTCGGTCTTCACAGTGGAAGACACAAAAACCATGCCAAAAATTGCTGGAATCACAGGAATGTGGGAAGGGAGGACCTTGAGATAATCACTATCACTAAGGGGGTAGTGCTGGACAGGCTAATAGGACTCAAGGTAGACAAGTCCCCTGGTCCTGATGAAATGCATCCCAGAGTATTAAAAGAGATGGCGGAAGTTATAGCAGATGCATTCGTTATAATCTACCAAAATTCTCTGGACTCAGGGCAGGTACCAGCGGATTGGAAAGCAGCTAATGTAACGCCTTTGTTTAAAAAAGGGGGCAGACAAAAGGCAGGTAACTATAGGCCGGTTAGTTTAACATCTGTCATGGGGAAAATGCTTGAAGCTATCATTAAGGAAGAAATAGCGGGACATCTCGATAGGAATAGTGCAATCAAGCAGACGCAACATGGATTTATGAAGGGGAAATCATGTTTAACTAATTTACTGGAATTCTTTGAGGATATAACGAGCATGGTGGATAGAGGTGTACCGATGGATGTGGTGTATTTAGATTTCCCAAAGGCATTCGATAAGGTGCCACACAAAAGGTTACTGCAGAAGATAAAGTTACGCGGAGTCAGAGGAAATGTATTAGCATGGATCAAGAATTGGCTGGCTAACAGAAAGCAGAGAGTCGGGATAAATGGGTCCTTTTCGGGTTGGAAATCGGTGGTTAGTGGTGTGCCACAGGGATCGGTGCTGGGACCACAACTGTTTACAATATACATAGATGAGCTGGAAGAGGGGACAGAGTGTAGTGTAACAAAATTTGCAGATGACACAAAGATTAGTGGGAAAGCGGGTTGTGTAGAGGACACAGAGAGGCTGCAAAGAGATTTAGATAGATTAAGCGAATGGGCTAAGGTTTGGCAGATAGAATACAATGTCAGAAAATGTGAGACCATCCACCTTGGAAAAAAAAACAGTAAAAGGCAATATTATTTGAATGGGGAGAAATTACAACATGCTGCGGTGCAGAGGGACCTGGGGGTCCTTGTGCATGAAACTCTTTTGAGTTAACCTGCAAAAACATAAAACATTAAAACCATGCCACCCGACCTGGGTGACACAGCAGACATTTTCAAGGCCCCTTTTTTTTTGGGGGGTTTTTGTTTTTTTTTTGGGGCGCTAAAATCAAATTTTTCCTTTTTCCAGTGCCCCCTATAAAAGGAGAGGGGGACACTAAAAGCACCGGCAATTAAAACAAATTAAACTTAAAAACGTAAAATCAAATTAAAATTTGGTTGCCGGGCGTGATGATGCACTCCAGTCCCTCCGGTGCCCACCTCTCGCGGAAGGCCGCGAGCGTACCGGTGGACACCGCGTGCTCCATCTCCAAGGACACCCTGGACCGGATGTAAGAGCGGAAGAGAGGCAGGCAGTCAGGTTGAACGACCCCCTCGACCGCCCGCTGCCTGGATCGGCTGATGGCACCCTTGGCCGTGCCCAGGAGCAGTCCTACGAGGAGGCCTTCGGACCTACCCGCTCCCCTCCGCACAGGGTGCCCAAAGATCAGGAGTGTGGGACTGAAGTGCAGCCAGAATTTCAGGAGCAGCCCCTTCAAATAATGGAACAGGGGCTGCAACCTCGTGCACTCAATAAAAACATGGAACACGGACTCCTCCAGACCGCAGAAATTGCAGGCGGCCTGGGAGTCCGTGAACCGGCTTAAAAATTTATTGCACGGCACTGCTCCGTGCACCACCCTCCAGGCCAAGTCCCCGATGAATAGTGGGAGGACCCCCGCGTAGAGTGCCCTCCATCGGGGACCCCCGCCTCCTCCGGACGGCAAGATGGTACGCCATGGCGTGTCCGGACGGCCGGCGAGGATGGCAAAGTTGAGGGTGTGCAGGAGCAGCCCGTACAGGAAACCCCTCCGCGCGGAACTGAAAGGCACGGAGGGGATTTCCCCGAGGCGGCTCAAGTTGTGAGGCGCCGGCCCCCGAGGGAGGTTCCGGGGTTTGGCGCCGATGAGGAATTCCGTCCGGACGGGGGTCAGTTCGGACGGGATCTCCCCACGTGCTTGAGCCTCCTCGATACACCTAACGGAGTCAGGGCCCAGAGCTGTTTTTAGCGACTCGATGGCATCGGCCGCGTGGCGGACGTTGGCAGAATTTAGGCGCCGCGCCAGCGTGTCTGGCGCCATCCAGCCCGCTCCTCCGCCATCGAGCAGGTCCCTGACCCTGGTCACCTCACCAGCCACAGCCCTCTCTTCCGACCGCCACATAAAACCTCGGCCGTGGAGGTACGGATTCCCGAGCAGCGGTTCCTGCAGGACGGCCGCCACTCCAGCCGGCGGAGAGCTGCGCTTGGTGGAGACTTTGTTCCAGACCCTGATGAGTTCCCTGTAAAAGACAGGCAGCTCCCGGAGGGCGGTCCTGGCACCCCCCAAGTTCACAAACAGGAGCTGCGTGTCATAATTGAGGTCGAGCTGCTGGCGGAAGAAATACCTCGCCAGAGCACACCACCTGGGAGGGGGCTCGACGTAAAGGTATCTCTGCAGGGTCTGAAGACGGAAAGTCGCGAGCTGGGCGCTGACGCACACCAACGACTGACCGCCCTCCTCAAGCGGGAGACTCAGGACCGCGGCAGAGACCCAGTGCTTCCTGTTGTTCCAGAAGAAGTCCACCAGCTTCTTCTGTATCTTGGCGACAAACGCAGGGGGAGAGGTCAAAGTGACCAGCCGGTACCACAACATTGCGGCCACCAGCTGGTTTATGACTAGCGCTCGACCCCTGTAGGACAGCACTCGGAGCAGTCCTGTCCAGCGCCCTAGGCGAGCGGCGACCTTGGCCTCCAGCTCCTGCCAGTTCGCCGGCCAGGCTCCCTCGTCGGGGCTAAGGTAGACTCCCAGATAGAGGAGATGGGTCGTGCTCCAGGCAAAAGGCCTGAGCTCCTCCGGCAGGGAGTCCACCCGCCACTGACCCACCAGGAGTCCGGAACATTTCTCCCAGTTGATCCTGGCGGAGGACGCAGCCGAGTAAATCTCCTGGCACTCACGCATCCTCCGCAGGTCAGCGGGATCCTCTACCGCGAGGAGCACGTCATCGGCGTAAGCCGAGAGGACGACCTCCACGCCCGGCCCTTGCAGAGCCAGTCCCGTCAACCTCGTCCGCAAGAGGCGCAGGAAAGGCTCCACGCAAACGGCGTATAACTGGCCGGACATGGGGCATCCCTGGCGCACCCCTCTCCTAAAGCGAAGGGGCGCCGTCAAGGACCCGTTAACCTTAATCAGACACTCCGCGGCGGCGTACAAAAGTCGGATCCGGGCGACGAAATGCGTCCCGAACCCGAAAGCGCGCAGAGTTCCGAGCAGATAGTCGTGATCCACCCTGTCGAACGCCTTCTCTTGGTCGAGGGATAGGAAGGCGACCGACAGACCAGCCTCCTGGGAACAATGGATGAGGTCCCGGACCGGATGGATGTTATCGTGGATTGTCCGGCCCCTCCTTGTGCATGAAACTCTTTTTGGAGTTCACCTGCAAAACATAAAACATTAAACGGTGCCACCCGACCTGGGTGACACTCCAGACATTTACAAGGCCCTTTTTTTTCCCCCCTTTTTTGTTTTTTTTTGTGTTTTTTCTTTTTTTTTTTTGTTTTTTTTTTGGGCACTAAAATCACAATTTTTCCCCAGTGCCCCCTATAAAAGGGAAGGGGACACTAAAAGCACCGGCAATTAAAACAAATTAACTTTAAAACGTAAAATCAAATTAAAATTTGGTTGCCGGGCGTGATGATGCACTCCAGTCCCTCCGGTGCCCACCTCTCGCGGAAGGCCGCGAGCGTACCGGTGGACACCGCGTGCTCCATCTCCAAGGACACCCTGGACCGGATGTAAGAGCGGAAGAGAGGCAGGCAGTCAGGTTGAACGACCCCCTCGACCGCCCGCTGCCTGGACCGGCTGATGGCACCCTTGGCCGTGCCCAGGAGCAGTCCTACGAGGAGGCCTTCGGACCTACCCGCTCCCCTCCGCACAGGGTGCCCAAAGATCAGGAGAGTGGGACTGAAGTGCAGCCAGAATTTCAGGAGCAGCCCCTTCAAATAATGGAACAGGGGCTGCAACCTTGTGCACTCAATAAAAACATGGAACACGGACTCCTCCAGACCGCAGAAATTGCAGGCGGCCTGGGAGTCCGTGAACCGGCTTAAAAATTTGTTGCACGGCACTGCTCCGTGCACCACCCTCCAGGCCAAGTCCCCGATGAATAGTGGGAGGACCCCTGCGTAGAGTGCCCTCCATCGGGGACCCCCGCCTCCTCCGGACGGCAAGATGGTACGCCATGGCGTGTCCGGACGGCCGGCGAGGATGGCAAAGTTGAGGGTGTGCAGGAGCAGCCCGTACAGGAAACCCCTCCGCGCGGAACTGAAAGGCACGGAGGGGATTTCCCCGAGGCGGCTCAAGTTGTGAGGCGCCGGCCCCCGAGGGAGGTTCCGGGGTTTGGCGCCGATGAGGAATTCCGTCCGGACGGGGGTCAGTTCGGACGGGATCTCCCCACGTGCTTGAGCCTCCTCGATGCACCTAACGGAGTCAGGGCCCAGAGCTGTTTTTAGCGACTCGATGGCATCGGCCGCGTGGCGGACGTTGGCAGAGTTTAGGCGCCGCGCCAGCGTGTCTGGCGCCATCCAGCCCGCTCCTCCGCCATCGAGCAGGTCCCTGACCCTGGTCACCTCACCAGCCACAGCCCTCTCTTCCGACCGCCACATGAAGCCTCGGCCGTGGAGGTACGGATTCCCGAGCAGCGGCTCCTGCAGGACGGCCGCCACTCCAGCCGGCGGAGAGCTGCGCTTGGTGGAGACTTTGTTCCAGACCCTGATGAGTTCCCTGTAAAAGACAGGCAGCTCCCGGAGGGCGGTCCTGGCACCCCCCAAGTTCACAAACAGGAGCTGCGTGTCATAATTGAGGTCGAGCTGCTGGCGGAAGAAATACCTCGCCAGAGCGCACCACCTAGGAGGGGGCTCGACGTAAAGGTATCTCTGCAGGGTCTGAAGACGGAAAGTCGCGAGCTGGGCGCTGACGCACACCAACGACTGACCGCCCTCCTCAAGCGGGAGACTCAAGACCGCGGCAGAGACCCAGTGCTTCCTGTTGTTCCAGAAGAAGTCCACCAGCTTCTTCTGTATCTTGGCGACAAACGCAGGGGGAGGGGTCAAAGTGACCAGCCGGTACCACAGCATTGCGGCCACCAGCTGGTTTATGACTAGCGCTCGACCCCTGTAGGACAGCACTCGGAGCAGTCCTGTCCAGCGCCCTAGGCGAGCGGCGACCTTGGCCTCCAGCTCCTGCCAGTTCGCCGGCCAGGCTCCCTCGTCGGGGCTAAGGTAGACTCCCAGATAGAGGAGATGGGTCGTGCTCCAGGCAAAAGGCCTGAGCTCCTCCGGCAGGGAGTCCACCCGCCACTGACCCACCAGGAGTCCGGAACATTTCTCCCAGTTGATCCTGGCGGAGGACGCAGCCGAGTAAATCTCCTGGCACTCACGCATCCTCCGCAGGTCAGCGGGATCCTCTACCGCGAGGAGCACGTCATCGGCGTAAGCCGAGAGGACGACCTCCACGCCCGGCCCTTGCAGAGCCAGTCCCGTCAACCTCGTCCGCAAGAGGCGCAGGAAAGGCTCCACGCAAACGGCGTATAACTGGCCGGACATGGGGCATCCCTGGCGCACCCCTCTCCTAAAGCGAAGGGGCGCCGTCAAGGACCCGTTAACCTTAATCAGACACTCCGCGGCGGCGTACAAAAGTCGGATCCGGGCGACGAAATGCGTCCCGAACCCGAAAGCGCGCAGAGTTCCGAGCAGATAGTCGTGATCCACCCTGTCGAACGCCTTCTCTTGGTCGAGGGATAGGAAGGCGACCGACAGACCAGCCTCCTGGGAACAATGGATGAGGTCCCGGACCAGATGGATGTTATCGTGGATTGTCCGGCCCCTCCTTGTGCATGAATCCCAAAAAGTTAGTTTGCAGGTGCAGCAGGTAATCAGGAAGGCGAATGGAATGTTGGCCTTCATTGCGAGAGGGATGGAGTACAAAAGCAGGGAGGTCCTGCTGCAACTGTATAAGGTATTGGTGAGGCCGCACCTGGAGTACTGCGTGCAGTTTTGGTCACCTTACTTAAGGAAGGATATACTAGCTTTGGAGGGGGTACAGAGACGATTCATTAGGCTGATTCCGGAGATGAGAGGGTTACCTTATGATGATAGATTAAGTAGATTGGGTCTTTACTCGTTGGAGTTCAGAAGGATGAGGGATGATCTTATAGAAATATTTAAAATAATGAAAGGGATAGACAAGATAGAGGCAGAGAGGTTGTTTCCACTGGTCAGGGAGACTAGAACTAGGGGGCACAGCCTCAAAATACGGGGGAGCCAATTTAAAACCGAGTGAGAAGGAATTTCTTCTCCCGGAGTGTTGTGAATCTGTGGAATTCTCTGCCCAAGGAAGCAGTTGAGGCTAGCTCATTGAATGTATTCAAATCACAGATAGATAGATTTTTAACCAATAAGGGAATTAAGGGTTACGGGGAGCGGGCGGGTAAGTGGAGCTGAGTCCACGGCCAGATCAGCCATGATCTTGTTGAATGGCGGAGTAGGCTCGAGGGGCTAGATGACCTACTCCTGTTCCTAATTCTTATGTTATGTTCTTATGTCCAACGTATCCACCGCCAGTAGTTTACGCAGGATCACCTCGTGGTTGATGCCTATTACAAAGAAGTCCCGCACCATGTCTGCCACACAGCCCCGAACTTACATGGTCCTGCTACATATCTCAGGTCGGCAACAAATTCCACTGCATTCTGGCCCTCTGAGCGAACGTGCGTGTAAAATCTGTATCTCAAGATGATGATGCCTTCATCTGGCTTAAGTGGTCCTGTACCAGTGTACACAATTCTTCATACGTCTTCTCTGTTGGACTCACAGGCAGGAGTAGATTCTTTACCAGACCATAAATTTTTGCACCGCTAACGGTGAGGAACATCGCCCGGCGCCGATCTGCATCGCCGACCTCCTCCATTTTGTTGGCCACGAAGAACTGGCTCAAACGGCTCACAAAGTCTGCCCAATCTTCTTCTTCCACAAATCGCTCCAACAATCCAATTGTGCTCATTTTTTGCATGCAAAGATTCTTGTTGCCTCATCCCCAAATGTTGTGTAAGCAATAACTGTTAGACTGAGTACTGTTTAACTCCAAGAGGTATAACCTTGGCTCTGCTTTATTAAGGCCCAAAGTGACTAATATACAAAACAGCTGGCCTTTTATACTTGGGCTGCACACATGTGCGTGCAGCCCAATGGCTTCCAACAGTGACACCATCTCGTGGCTAGTGATCCCAAAAGTAAAAATATGACACGCTCAATGCCACGTGTGTGCAGTCTATGGTGCCCTGAAACCTGGGGAAGCCCGCAATCCTGAAGAAGCCAGTGGAATACTCTAACTGCTTCTCCCTGGTCATTGGAAAAGAGATGTAGTCCCTCCTCCTCTTGTACAGAGCATCTGTGACCTGACGGAAGGAGCAATGCGTGGCATATTGGAAGAGTTGAAGATGTCTGATGTGGCTCCTTGGAAAGATCCAGTGGCGTAGAAATTCAGGGCGATGGTGACCTTTGATGCCACTGCGAGAGCTGTACTCACCCTTAGTTCAGGCTGCAAGTCTGCGTGGAGGAGATAGCACAGCTCCGTCACCACCTCTTTTCTGAATCGCAGTCTCCGCAGACACTGGTCATCATTGAGGTCAATGTTGGAGAACTATTACCAGAAGACCCCTGGATGATAGGGCCTTCTGCAGCACATCTGTGTCTGCATCTTCCTCTGCCAGTTTCCTCACCCTTTCTGCCTCCTGGTCATGCTGCTCCTGAGCCTCTGCATCCTGGTGCTGGCAAACATCTGGCTGTTGCTGATGTTGCCTTCTCCTCTCCATGTCCTTCTCCTTCTGGCTCTGGGTGTCAGTGTCCCTGACCCTCCTCCTCGCTGCATGCCCTTCTTCACGTCCTTCTCTATGTCCAGCTATATGGCCTTCTCCCTGGCCTTCTCCATCTCACTGTCCCATCCTATGTGGGTCCCTCTCCAGCTGCCTCTGCATCTGCAGTTGGCGGCGCCGCTCTCTTCTGTGAACCACCCTGCCATGCACTATGTGGAGGAGGCGGCCCACTGCCAGGACTGACCCCAATATTTGCAAGCAGTGACCTACTCTGCCAATGCTAGCTCTTGGAGCAAGGTTCGATATTGCAGGCTGTGCAAAGTGAGGCCCAGTAATCGTTGAATCCTGATTGAGAGGATAAACGTTCAAAGCATCAACACTCAATAACAATTTGTCCAACAACAATGGTGCAACCCACAGCGCACCTTTAAAGACCGCTGGCAGTTTTGATTGCAGATTATACACTGACAAAAAACTGTCGCTGGCACCAACAAACTGTCCATCAACTATTTGAGGGCAATGCCGCTTTCGTGGCAGGGACCAGGTGGTGCGACGTCAGTATGGCCGAGCACACACAGCAGGGCGGATGTGGGGGGCTCGGGGTGGTCAGGTTCTCCGCCTGAAAAAAATCACGAGGGCAATGTCCTCATCATCGGAGAGTCCACCCCAACTGGGTGAAAATTTGTTACCACCCCGTTAACTGCTCTTTACAAAAGGGGCAATTTCGGCCCCTTTATGTTTGCAGTTGTTCTCTGTTTGGCCCTCTCCTTCTTAGATTTGGCCTGTGTCATGCTTCATCATAAGGTCCCTGTAAGGGTCACTGTTGCCCTCCTCAATAGGTCCTTCCTGAGTGTGCTTTTGAACATACCATTCTGCCCACAACATCCACAATAATATTCCTTTATTATTGTTTAATTTTACAGCTGTTCTCTGTTTGGCTTTCTCCTTCTTGGACTCGGTCTTTATTGGAGGTGATCAGTCTCCAATTTCCCCACTTACAACAACCTTCCCCTTTCTATGATGCTTATAAGAGATTAAAGACTATGGGCTAGAGTTTCCTCTCAAATCGCTCAGTTACCGCCCGTTTTCATTGAAAATGGAAATTACCGCCCGTTACCGCCCGCGATTAGCGCTGTCAGTATTTGGGCCGTCCATTACCACCGGCATTGCTGCAAAGTGGCTACCCACTTTGGAGATCCAAAAAGTCGGAAAATTCCCCCCCAGACCTAAATCCCATTAAAATCTGTTTTTGAAGGCCCACGACCATCTGTTAACGCTGCACTGGATACCGCTCATTTCTGGAGTATTTACCTGACTTGGGCCCAGCCTTATCACTCCCTCTATTTTGCTTGCAGCTTCACAGTGGCCCAGAAGATGATGGATAATGAAGAAAAGCCATTTTTCATGCAAATGTAATGTTATGTGCTGTACATATTAACAGATATGTGTGGTTTCGACAACATGACCTCCACTACTGTACTGAAGTGATTCTATCCAGAAAATGAACTTTTGTATCATTTGAATGTGATTGGGATAATTGGGAGAACCTTTTCTTCAGTAGGCTTTGGGCTGACATATATGCTGAGTTTCTGCTATAAATTGGTTCTGCGTTAGTTGATTGCCACTTAGTGTGTAAACATTGTATTAGGAAGTCTATCAAGGATTGTGACCGGTAAAATCGTTGGAAATGTTTGGATTGTGCAATAAAAAAGTTCTCCTAGTCTAACGGGTATTCAAAGAGGCTCATTGTCTCAGACACACACCAGGCAATGAATTAACTGACAGTACAGGATTACAGAAAGGGACTCACTGTCTTACACGGAGCGGGGAGGGGTTATGTCCACGCAATGGGGCCTCATCCAAGTCACTGTGTGTACATAACGTCCTGAGGGGGTGGGGGTTGCGAGGGAGAAGGGAGTCAGTCAATGGTTGTGCAAGGAGACCCGAGGGTGAGGGAGAGAAGGGAGTCAGTCAGTGGGTGTACAGAGACCTGAGGGGGCGGGGAGAAGGGAGTCACTCACTGGTGTACATGCAAGTAACCATTGTTCGCATGGTTTGACAATGTGGTCATGGGGCTATTCAACTGCAGTAGGCATCACAACAGTAATGTATGCACCTGTGAGAATGCTCAGAGGTTGGTAGAGCTGTTGCATTGTGAGTGGCTTACCCAGTTATGTAATGTTCACAAGATTCAAAAAAACCCCAGTCAGTTGTGAGTTTACAAGGGACACCCTCAATAACACATTTAAAGTTGTCTTTTCTAAAAGTTGTCAAATGGGAGATATTTCCCCTTCCCAGAAGTGAGTGAGACACAGTACAATAATGGTACAGTTGAATAACATTTTATAAAAAGTAGTAATTTTTTAAAATGTTAACAATGTAATAAAATAACATATTTTTGATGAATAAAAATTTTCACAACAACAAACATTATAAAGAACAAACAACACAACAACAACATCTACAACAGTATCAACAGAACTGAAAAGACCCTGCACCCTCCCACAATTCTACCTGCGGCCACCTTTCCCAATGCCTTTCCTCCCCAATCCCCACCCCACACTTGGCCCTGACCCCTTCTTCCTCTTCCTGCTAACAAGACCCCTGGCCCTGCCCACATCGGAACCAGAATGTTCTGCACCAGCAGAGCACATTAAGCAAGACTGCTGGGGGGGGTGGGGGGGGGGGGGGGGGTGGCGAGAATGGCAGCACTATGTTTGGGCGTTCTGGAGAAGAAGGAGGTGCTAAGGACCCATCTTCATAGTCGGAAGAAAGTGCTTCCTCCCAACTATCAGGTGCTGTAACCATTGGTGGTATAGCACCTTGGGGTGCAGTGCCATATCCCACAACCATCGATTGCCACATTGGTGGTCTGGGTGTTCTCCCTCACCACGTCAATCAGCTCCACCATGTCCTGCGATTGGCGGGCTGCTAAAGCCGCAATGTTTTCCGACAACCCAGCAATGGACTGGAGGAGCTCTCGAATCAACTCAATGCTCATCCTGGACAGTCCCACCATGTCCAGGCTCGCATCTGCCTGTCATGCAGCGTTCCCACTTTGGCAGATCAGCTGCCTCAGATTCAGCATAGCGGTCAGTGTGCGTTGTTGCAGTCCACTTGGTCCCACTTTCTCGAACTGGAATCCAAGAAAGTTGCATTCTGACGAGGAACCGGTGGCCGCAGGTAGAAACGACCCTTGAAGTCACGCCACCCCTCCCTCCTCATTCAACAACAGTGTTATAACATTTTGAGAAGTGTTCTCCTGCAGCTCCTCCAGCACCATCCCCTCTGTCTCCTCCACCACCATCTGTAGATTTTGTCTCCCCTGTAATGACTCCTCTCTGAGAGCGGCAGCCGGCTCCACCTGAGCAATGGTAAAAACATAACATTAATGGTTGGCGACAGGGGAGGTGAGGGGTCAGAGGTAACATCAGAGCAATTCATGTTGTGCAGGCTTATGTAGAGAACAAACATTTTTTACTGAGAATCATTACATCAAAGTATGATAAGCAAAGGATAGAGAAAGTACATGACATAACAAACTTGAGTCCCAAACAGTTTGGTTTCCAAGTGGCACAGTGTGATCAAACCAAAAATCATGTCAGAACTAACAACATTTCTTGGTCCCACCATTACATTACATTCTACATTATATTGCCAGAAAATTGAATGACATGAGCGCAGTACAGTCCAGACATTATACAGACTTACCCTCGAGGACAACTGGTTCGCCTCCAATACACACGGCGCTGCGTTCGTACGCCCCGTCAGGGCTGCAGTGCATTGCTCCAGGTCCGTGAGAGGAATAGTGTTGGGCGGACCACTGCCCATTTTGCGGAGCTCCGTCCTATTGCTGGCTACTTTCTTCTGCAAAGGTGACAAAAAAAATGTGAACTAATTTGACAGCTACTAATACAGAACATACACATATATACATACATACACAATATATTGGTATACATCCCCAATTAACCATCCTCCAGTCTTTTTGTCAATAACTGCATGATTTAAGTTTTGTTAGCATACAAATATTACATAGTTGTGTATGTGTAACATAAGTATACTCCCTGTACACTCAATGTACAGTTACATAAGACTACTGGATGTACCTTCACACTGTATACGCTATGCTTGTACCACCAGAGGGTGCAACTGGTGGAGACTTCGGTGTCCCCTGTACACGACAGGTAACTAGGTATAAAAGGGAGCTCACCATGCTGTACCCTCACTCAGGAGCTGCAATAAATGGACTAAGGTCACCACAGTTCAAGTACAACACCTTGCCTCATGGAGTCATTACTAGAGGGCTTGCAGACACAATAACTGGCGACGAGATTACAAATTTCCATGCAAATATGGCTAACCTTGACACGTTTCAACAATTCGCCGATGGGGAAGATTGGGAGGTCTTTGTGGAAAGGTTTGAACACTTCTTTATTGCAAACAACCAGGCAGGAGACAACCCGGCCTCGCTGGCTGATAAGCGCAGAGCTATCCTGCTCACCAGTTGCGGGCCTACCGTCTATGGCCTCATCAGGGACTTGCCAACCCCAACAAAAACGACTAAAACATATGAGGAGCTCGTAATGCTGATACAGGAACAACTCAAACCTAAGCGGATGATTCACCCCCAGGACTCTAACTCGGCATGTACTGTGAACTGACTGGCGCCTTTCAAAGGCAGGGCTGCTGAACGCAGTCTCTCTCAGGGGAGAGAGAACAGAACTCTGAGTCCCGCAACCCTGAGTCCATCACATGGGGCCAACCGGCTAACCCCATGCTGGCGCTGTGGAGAAAATCACAGGGCCCACCAGTGCCGTTATAAAGACTATATATGCAAAGGCTGTATCTCAAAGGGTCACCTCCAGCGAATGTGTAAGAGAAATCGTACTCACCGAGTCGATGAACAGTTTACCGATCATTCGGACTCCAGCGACGATGAAGAGAGAGTCCAGCTCAGCCCCAAGATGAGGTGTACGGAGTGCTTACCTGCACCACCGAGAGTTCCCGTTGAAAATGGAAGTTGAAATCAGCGGTGTTCTAGTCACGATGGAGGTGGACACAGGGGCAAGCCAGTCACTGATGAATCAGGCGGCCTTTGAGAAATTCTGGGACAATCCAATCGAACGACCTACAATGATCCCGATCCAAGTGAAGCCGCTCACCTATACAAACGACACCATCCCAGTCATAAGAACATAAGAATTAGGAACAGGAGTAGGCCATATAGCCCCTCGAGCCTGCTCCGCCATTCAAAAAGATCATGGCTGATCTGGCCATGGACTCATCTCCACTTACCCGCCCGCTCCCCGTAACCCTTAATTCCCTTATTGGTTAAAAATCTATCTATCTGTGATTTGAATACATTCAATGAGCTAGCCTCAACTGCTTCCTTGGGCAGAGAATTCCACAGATTCACAACCCTCTGGGAGAAGAAATTCCTTCTCAACTCGGTTTTAAATTGGCTCCCCCGTGTTTTGAGGCTGTGCCCCCTAGTTCTAGTCTCCCCGACTAGTGGAAACAACCTCTCTGCCTCTATCTTGTCTATCCCTTTCATTATTTTAAATGTTTCTGTAAGATCACCCGTCATCCTTCTGAACTCCAACGAGTAAAGACGTAGTCTACTCAATCTATCATCATAAGGTAACCCCCTCATCTCCGGAATCAGCCAAGTGAATCGTCTCTGTACCCCCTCCAAGGCTAGTATATCCCTCCTTAAGTAAGGTGACCAAAACTGCACGCAGTACTCCAGGTGCGGCCTCACCAATACCCTATAGAGTTGCAGCAGGACCTCCCTGCTTTTGTACTCCATCCCTCTCGCAATGAAGGCCAACGTTCCATTCGCCTTCCTGATTACCTGCTACACCTGCAAACTAACTTTTTGGGATTCATGCACAAGGACCCCCAGGTCCCTCTGCACCGCAGCATGTTGTAATTTCTCCCCATTCAAATAATATTCCCTTTTACAGTGTTTTTTTCCAAGGTGGATGACCTCACATTTTCCGACATTGTATTCCATCTGCCAAATCTTAGCCCATTCGCTTAACCTATCTAAATCTCTTTGCAGCCTCTCTGTGTCCTCTACACAACCCGCTTTCCCACTAATCTTTGTTTCATCTGCAAATTTTGTTACACTACACTCTGTCCCTTCTTCCAGGTCATCTATGTATATTGTAAACAGTTGTGGTCCCAGCACCGATCCCTGTGGCACACCACTAACCACCAATTTCCAACCCGAAAAGGACCCATTTATCCCGACTCTCTGCTTTCTGTTAACCAGCCAATTTTCGATCCATGCTAATACATTTCCTCTGACTCTGCATACCTTTATCTTCTGCAGTAACCTTTTGTGTGGCACCTTATCGAATGCCTTTTGGAAATCTAAATACACCACATCCATCGGTACACCTCTATCCACCATGCTCGTTATATCCTCAAAGAATTCCAGTAAATTAGTTAAACATGATTTCCCCTTCATGAATCCATGCTGCGTCTACTTGATTGCACTATTCCTATCTAGATGTCCCGCTATTTCTTCCTTAATGATAGTTTCAAGCATTTTCCCCACTACAGATGTTAAACTAACCGGCCTATAGTTACCTGCCTTTTGTCTGCCCCCTTTTTTAAACAGAGGCGTTACATTAGCTGCTTTCCAATCCGCTGATACCTCCCCAGGGTCCAGAGAATTTTGGTAGATTATAACGAATGCATCTGCTATAACTTCCGCCATCTCTTTTAATACCCTGGGATGCATTTCATCAGGACCAGGGGATTTGTCTACCTCGAGTCCCATTAGCCAGTCGTTGGCAGCGTGGGTGTCCAGGTGTCCCATGATGGCGCGATGCACAAGTTACCTTTGTGGATCGTTGCTGGTGATGGTCCAGCGCTGCTAGGAGGAAGATGGATGAAAAGGATCAGTTGGAGCTGGGAAAACCTCCAACCTCCAGCGATTGACGTCCTCCGTGGCCCCGAAGTTTTGGATCCAGCACAGCACCTGAAAAACTAGCCGCTCAACTCGACTGCATGGAGACGACTCAGACCGTTCAGCCCAACTGCGAGATGATCCAGCCGAAACGACCCGACCTCACCTTCCAGCCCGAACCACCAGGTGAAACACCTGAAGTCAAGATGGCGGCGGCCAGACCAAGAGGGGCAGCATTGATGGAGCAACATGTGATGCCGAGCGGCGAACCGGATTGGGGTAAAGATTGAAGGCCCTCTTAAAGGAGACCGGCAACCCATCACAATTAAAGGGACAGTTCCACTCTTTATACAGCAATGCCGGTGATACATATGTAAGAGATGTAATTAACAAATTCAAGTTTGTAAATGTAACTAACCATGTTAAGTTGGGCAATTGCGGTCGGAACCAATGTATTGTGAGAGTAAATGAAGTCATGATGTGCGATGCCGGGATTTACATGCATGCCGACAAAACAAAGGGCAACCTCCCGACGGAAGCACCCAGGTCCAGCAGGCTACTCGACCATGTTGTCTGCGTCTCCGGGACCAATGTGATGCCCCAGGGGGCGTGGCCACACACAGAGGGAGCATACCAGCTGCAAGGCCAGTGATCAGTGGACGGCAAAGGCACCACTACCGGTACCCTGCCCCTGATCGGCTCGACCTCTCTGGCCACCAGGGCCAGTACTGGAAGCAAGAGACTAGCACCCTCCAGCTTTCCCAATGGGACCTGGGATGACCAAGCTCCCACCATCGCTGAAGGGCAGCAAAGACACACTGCAGCCCTCAAAGGAGGACAAGGAAGCCACACATTCCTGTGGCTCTGTCCACCACTAGGCAACGGCAAAGGCCCTGAGACTCAGCCAGGTGAGTGATCCGAGCCCACCCAGCTGGAATGGGGCGCAGCGCTGCCATCAGATCACCTGGACACAGTCCGGTTACTCTGGAACTAGCGTCCTCACCCACCTGCACCTACACAACCCAAGGACAAGACTGTGATACCACGTATGTACCTTACCTGTAAAATGTACTTGTTCCACTACTGCAGAACCCAAACAGTGATGTAATTAATCTCATGTTTTTTTGGTTCTTTCTTTCTGTACATGTATGAACATGCAGGTGTTGAGCCACACATATGGTCTATGTATGGGGGAGGGGGGGGGATATGGATGTATGTAGCCATGGACACACATGGATCACACCCAGAACCCACTCAACCCCCACTGCAACCTCAAACCATCCACTGCTGACCATTTCCCAATGTTGTGGCAATAAGGACTTGGGGGTCAACAGGGAGAGAGCCAAGCCAAAGCATAGACAAGGTGCAAGGGCTTTGGGCAGTCAAGTCTAGGGCCAGAGCACACAATGGGAAGGCCAGTGGCACTAGACTTAGGGGAAAGTGATGTTGTGTATGTATAGCATACGTATGCTCCCTGTACACTCAATGTACAGTTACATAAGACTACTGGATGTACCTTCACACTGAATACACTATACTTGTACCACCAGAGGGAGACCTAGGGGTCACCTGTACACAACAGGTAACCAGGTATAAAAGGGAGCTCACCATGCTGTACCCTCACTCAGGAGCTGCAATAAATGGATTAAGGTCACCACAGTTCAAGTACAATACCTTGCCTCATGGAATCATTACTAGAGTGCTTGCAGACACAATATACCTGATGAACACATTAACATACGGAGCACTAACACAATGGGATCAATGATGGGAAATATAATTAGCACCAAGCTTTACCACATCATAAAACATGTCAGTATTCAAGAGTAAATCATCAATGCATGATAAAAGTTAGTATTTACTCTCGCAGATCCAACTATGTTACTTCGGCGAGAGGCCTATAAAAGGCACAGCAGGGAGTCTGGGGCCCAGCGTCGAGGAGGTGCGTGGAGAGGCAGTCAGGACTTCGGAGAGAGACCTATAAAAGGCACAGCAGAGAGTCCGGGGCCCAGCATCGAGGAGGTGCGTGGAGAGGCGTGTCGGTGCAGCTACAGGGAGAAGGCAAAAAAGAAGTAGAAAGAAATAGAAAGGTGACGTCACAGCCAAGGGGGTAAGTGATTAGCTGGTGATTGGTAAGTAGTTTTTCTTTTTTCTCTTTGATATTAGTGAGTAACTTTTAACATTGTTGTTGCTAATTTAAGTTAATCTAAAGGTTAAGCCATGGCAGGAGAGCTCAGACACGTGTTATGCTCTTCCTGTACTATGCGGAAAGTCAGGGACGCCCCCAGTGTCTCTGACGACTACGTGTGCGGGAAGTGTATCCACCTCCAGCTCCTGACAGACCGCGTTGCGGAATTGGAGCTGAAGATGGATTCACTCTGGAGCATCCATGATGCTGAGAATGACGTGAATAACACATTTAGTGAGTTGGTCTTACCGCAGGTAAAGGGTCCACAGCCAGATAGGGAATGGAAGACCAACAGGAAGAGCAGTGCAAGGAAGGTAGTGCAGGGATCCCCTGTGGTCATCCCCCTGCAAAACAGATACACCGTTTTGAGTACTGTTGAGGGGGATGACCCATCAGGGGAGGGCAGCAGCAGTCAAGTTCATGGCACTGTGGCTGGCTCTGCTGCACAGGAGGGCAAGAAAAAGAGTGGGAGAGCGATAGTGATAGGGGATTCGATTGTATGGGGAATAGATAGGCTTTTCTGCGGTCGCAACCGAGACTCCAGGATGGTATGTTGCCTCCCTGGTGCAAGGGTCAAGGATATCTCGGAGCGGGTGCAGGATATTCTGAAAAGGGAGGGTGAACAGCCAGTTGTCGTGGTGCACATTGGTACCAACGACATAGGTAAAAAAAGGGATGAGGTCCTACGAGACGAATTTAAGGAGCTCGGAGCTAAATTAAAACATAGGACCTCAAAAGTAGTAATCTCGGGATTGCTACCAGTGCCACGTGCTAGTCAGAGTAGGAATCGCAGGATAGTGCAGATGAATACGTGGCTTGAGCAGTGGTGCAGCAGGGAAGGATTCAAATTCCTGGGGCATTGGAACCGGTTCTGGGGGAGGTGGGACCAGTACAAACCGGACGGTCTGCACTTGAGCAGGACTGAAACCAATGTCCTAGGGGGAGTGTTTGCTAGTGCTGTTGGGGAGGAGTTAAACTAATATGGCAGGGGGATGGGAACCAATGCAGGGAGACAGAGGGAAACAAAATGGAGACAGAAGCAAAAGACAAGAAAAGAGATGAGTAAAAGTGGAGAGCAGAGAAACCCAAGGCAAAAAACAAAAAAGACCACTTTGCAGCAAAATGCTAAAGGGTCAAAGTGTGTTAAAAAGGCAAGCCTGAAGGCTCTGTGCCTCAATGCGAGGAGTATTCGGAATAAGGTGGACGAATTAACTGTGCAGATAGCAGTTAACGATGTGGTTGGCATCACGGAGACATGGCTCCAGGGTGACCAAGGCTGGGAACTCAACATCCAAGGGTATTCAACATTTAGGAAGGATAGACAGAAAGGAAAAGGAGGCGGGGTGGAGTTGCTGCTTAAAGAGGAAATTAATGCAATTGTAAGGAAAGACATTAGCTTGGATGATGTGGAATCAGTATGGTGGAGCTACAGAATACCAAAGGGCAGAAAACGATAGTGGGAATTGTGTACAGACCTCCAAACAGTCGTAGTGATGTTGGGGAGGGCATCAAACAGGAAATTAGGGGTGCATGCAATAAAGGTGCAGCAGTTATCATGGGTGACTTTAATATGCATATAGATTGGGCTAACCAAACTGGAAACAATACGGTGGAGGAGGATTTCCTGGAGTGCATAAGGGATGGTTTTCTAGACCAATATGTTGAGGAACCAACCAGGGGGAGGCCATCTTAGACTGGGTGTTGTGTAATGAGAGAGGATTAATTAGCAATCTCATTGTGCGAGGCCCCTTGGGGAAGAGTGACCATAATATGGTGGAATTCTACATTAGGATGGAGAATGAAACAGTTAATTCAGAGACCATGGTCCAGAACTTCAAAGGGTAACTTTGAAGGTATGAGGCGTGAATTGGCTAGGATAGATTGGCAAATGATACTTAAGGGGTTGACAGTGGATGGGCAATGGCAGACATTTAGAGACCGCATGGATGAACTACAACAATTGTACATCCCTGTCTGGCGTAAAAATAAAAAAGGGAAGGTGGCTCAACCGTGGCTATCAAGGGAAATCAGGGATAGTATTAAAGCCAAGGAAGTGGCATACAAATTGGCCAGAAATAGCAGTGAACCCGTGGACTGTGAGAAATTTAGAACTCAGCAGAGGAGGACAAAGGGCTTGATTAGGGCAGGGAAAATAGAGTACGAGAGGAAACTTGCAGGGAACATTAAAATGGACTGCAAAAGCTTCTGTAGATATGTAAAAAGAAAAAGGTTAATAAAGACAAACCTGGGTCCCCTGCAGTCAGAATCAGGGTAAGTCATAACTGGGAACAAAAAAATGGCTGACCAATTGAACAAGTACTTTGGTTTGGTATTCACTAAGGAGGACACAAACAACCTTCCGGATATAAAAGGGGTCAGAGGGTCTAGTAAGAAGGAGGAACTGAGGGAAATCCTTATTAGTCGGGAAATTGTGTTGGGGAAATTGATGGGATTGAAGGCCGATAAATCCCCAGGGCCTGATGGTCTGTATCCCAGACTACTTAAGGAGGTGGCCTTGGAAATAGTGGATGCATTGACAGTCATTTTCCAACATTCCATAGATTCTGGATCAGTTCCGATGGAGTGGAGGGTAGCCAATGTAACTCCACTTTTTAAAAAAGGAGGGAGAGAGAAAACAGGGAATTATAGACTGGTCAGCCTGACATCGGTCGTGGGTAAAATGATGGAACCAATTATTAAGGATGTCATAGCAGCGCATTTGGAAAGAGGTGACATGATAGGTCCAAGTCAGCATGGATTTGTGAAAGGGAACTCATGCTTGACAAATCTTCTGGAATTTTTTGAGGATGTTTCCAGTAGAGTGGACAAGGGGGAACCAGTTGATGTGGTGTATTTGGACTTTCAGAAGGCTTTCAACAAGGTCCCACACAAGAGATTAATGTGCAAAGTTAAAGCACATGGGATTGGGGGTAGTGTGCTGACATGGATTGAGAACTGGTTGGCAGACAGGAAGCAAAGAGTAGGAGTAAATGGGGACTTTTCAGAATGGCAGGCAGTGACTAGTGGGGTATCGCAAGGTTCTGTGCTGGGGCCCCAGCTGTTTACATTGTACATTAATGATTTAGAAGAGGGGATTAAATGTAGTATCTCCAAATTTGTGGATGACACGAAGTTGGGTGGCAGTGTGAGCTGCGAGGAGGATGCTATGCGGAGTGACTTGGATAGGTTAGATGAGTGGACAAATGCATGGCAGAAGAAGTATAATGTGGATAAATGTGAGGTTATCCATTTTGGTGGTAAAAACAGAGAGACAGACTATTATCTGAATGGTGACAGATTAGGAAAAGGGGAGGTGCAACGAGACCTGGGTGTCATGGTACATCAGTCATTGAAGGTTGGCATGCAGGTACAGCAGGTGGTTAAGAAAGCAAATGGCATGTTGGCCTTCATAGCGAGGGGATTTGAGTACAGGGGCAGGGAGGTGTTACTATGTTGTACAGAGCCTTGGTGAGGCCACATCTGGAGTATTGTGTGGTGTCCTAACTTGAGGAAGGACATTCTTGCTATTGAGGGAGTGCAGCGAAGGTTCACCAGACTGATTCCCAGGATGGCGGGACTGACATATCAAGAAAGACTGGACCAACTGGGCTTGTATTCACTGGAGTTCAGAAGAATGAGAGGGGATGTCATAGAAACGCTTACAATTCTGACGGGTTTAGACAGGTTAGATGCAGGAAGAATGTTCCCAATGTTGGGGAAGTCCAGAACCAGGGGTCACAGTCCAAGGATAAGGGGAAAGCCATTTAGAATCGAGATGAGGAGAAACCTCTTCACCCAGAGAGTGGTGAACCTGTGGAATTCTCTACCACAGAAAGTTGTTGAGGCCAATTCACTAAATATATTCAAAAAGGAGATAGATGTAGTCCTTACTACTAGGGGGAATCAAGGGGTATGGTGAGAAAGCAGGAATGGGGTACTGAAGTTGCATGTTCAGCCATGAACTCATTGAATGGCGGTGCAGGCTAGAAGGGCCGAATGGCCTACTCCTGCACCTATTTTCTATGTTTCTATGTTTCTATGTTTCTAAGCGGGTCTGTAGGGAGCTGTGAGTCACGCATTTTAGGCTCTACTTAATGGTTTGGACAGCCCGCTCCACTGGATCATTGGACACGGGTTTGAAAGGGGCAGACCTGACATGCTTGGCTGGTCCAGGTCCTAATTTGGCAAGCGGTGACGCGTGATCCCTCACTCTTGAAGGCATCTATGACCAGCAGCAAGTCTGCGGGCTGCGGCATTTCCACCCCGATTGTGGGCAATGGTAGCCGGCTAAGTGCATCAGCACAGTTTTCAGTGCCTGGTCTGTGACGGATGACATAATCATAAGCGGATAATGTCAGTGCCCATCTTTGGATGCAGGATGAGGCATTGGTATTTATACCTTTGCTCTCAGAAAACAATGAAATGAGTGGCTTGTGGTTGTTTCAAGTTCAAACCGAAGCCCAAACAGGGTTTTGTGCATTTTCCTAACCCAATATACGCATGCTAAAGCCTCTTTCTCTACCATACTATAGGCTTTTGCAGCCTTAGACATGCAACTGGCTGGAGTTTGCCTGATACATTGGCTTGCTGGAGCACACAACCGACCGCATATGATGAGGCGTCGCAGGCCAGCACTAACCGCCTACATGGGTCATAGTGTACCAGTAATTTATTGGAACATAGCAGGTTCCTGGCCTTCTCAAAGGTTCTGTCTTGAGATTTGCCCCAAACCCAGTCATTACCCTTTCTCAGCAACATGTGCATGGGCTCTAGCAATGTGTTCAAACTAGGTAGAAAATTACCGAAATAGTTGAGAAGACCCAGGAACGAATGTAGGAATGGCCTCTGTCTTCGAGTCTGTAGGCCTGATGCCGTCTGCTGCAATCTTTCTCCCCAGGAATTCGACTTCTGGTGCCATGAAAATGCACTTGGAGTGTTTTAGCCTGAGCCCCACTCTGTCCAGACGACATAGAACCTCCTGCAGGTTGTGCAGGTGTTCGGTGGCGTCGCGACCAGTGATCAGGATCAGGATGGTTCTCAGGATGGTCTTCAGCAAACTGTCCATGTTCCTCTGAAATATGGTTGCTGCCGAACGAATTCCGAAAGGACATCTGTGGTATATAAACAGTTCTTTGTGCGTGCTGATGCACATCAATTTTTTTCGACGATTCAACCAGCTCCTGTGTCATGTAGGTGGAGATCAGGTCCCATTTGGTGAATGACTTCCCCCTCGCTAGCATTACAAATAGGTCGTCAGCCTTGGGTAATGGGTACTGATCCTATATCGAGACTCGGTTGATCGTTACCTTGTAGTCGCCGCAGATCCTGACCGTGCCATCACTTTTCAACACTGGGACAATTGGACTGGCCCATTCGCTGAACTCGACTGGTGATATGATTCCTTCCCGTTGAAGTCTGTCCAGTTCGATCTCGACTTTCTCCCTCATCATGTACAGAACTGCCCAAGCCTTGTGATGGACAGGTCTTGCATCCGGGCCTAGATGGATCTGCACCTTGGCTCCCGTGAAGTTTCCGATGCCTGGTTCGAACAACGAGGGAAACTTGCTCAGCACTTGAGCACATGAAGTGTCATCCACTGATAAGGCTTTAATATCATTCCAGTTCCATTTAATTTTCTCAAGCCAACTCCTGCCGAACAACGTTGGGCCATTGCCTGGCCACAATGATAAATCATGCACAGCTCCATCGTATGATACCTTTACTGCCGCGCTGCCAATGACTGGTATGAGCTCTTTGGTGTAGGTACGCAGCTTCGCATTGATTGGGCTCAGTTTGGGTCTTTTTGCCTTAGTGTCCCACAGCTTTTTGAAAGTCTCCTGACTCATTATTGACTGACTCGTACCCGTGTCCAATTCCATGGTACTGGAACCCCATTTAATTTAACTTCCAGCATTATCGGAGGACTTTTGGTAAAAGAATGTACCCCATACACTTCTTCGTCCTGTACCTCGGGTTGAGTTGCCTGTGCCGCTTGATCCATGCGGGATCGACCATCCTCAGCACGCTTGCTCGGTTGCGGACACATTCGCTGAAGGTGCCTCATTGTTGCACAGCCTTTGCACACGTATTGCTTGAATCGGCATTGATGGGCCCGATGATAGCCCCTGCAATGCCAACAAGGCGAGTTTTGATTCACCCCCGATAGTGGACTTTGAGCAGTTACAGGTCGTACGAACGTGGACGATTAGGCCCTGCCATGTGGAGCTCTGCCTGCCGATGATATTATTTTATGCACAGTACTTGCCGGTGAGTTTCGATGCTGGGAAGATATCTGTTTCGAGTTTTCGTCCCTGGACATGCATGCCTGGGCGATGGTGATGGCTCTGCTCAGGTCTAGAGATTCAGCAGCCAGCAGCTTTCGAAGGATGACCTCGTGGCCAATGCCAAGCACGAAAAAGTCCCGCAGCATTTCCTCCAACGCAGCTCCGAAGTTGCACGGCCCAGTGAGGCATCTCAGGTCGGCGACAAATTCCGTCACGTCCTGGCCCTCGGAGCGATTGTACGTATAGAAACGATACCTCGCCATGATGATGCTTTCCTTCAGTTTAAAGTGGTTCTGAACCAGTGTACACAATTCATCGTAAGTCTTATCTGTTGCTCGAGTCGGCGAAAGTAGATTCTTGATAAGGCCATAAATTTTTGACCCACAAACGGTGAGGAGAACCGCCCTGCGCTTAATTGCGTTATCGGTTCCTTCCAATCCGTTGGCTACAAAGTACTGGTCGAGGCAATCAATGAAATCCTCCCAGTCTTCCTCTTCCACGAATCTCTCCAAAATTCCAACAGACATGGTTGCATGAAAGTTCGTATTTTTAACTCGTTGCCAATTGTTAAGTATCAAATAACTCCACGAGGCTAAGTACGGTGAGTTAGTTCAGGCATGACCTTACTCCAGTTTATTTATTCTCAAAAAGAGGATTCAACATGGCTGCCAACATTATATACACAGCTTGCATGTGTCTGCCAGTGACCATTAGGACTCCGACAGTCGCGCCCTCCGGTGGCAGGTAAGGCCCAGTTAACATACATAACAATTTCCATAATTTTCTTTCTCTTCAATTTTCTGTCTTACACTTTTGAGAGATTCTCGTATTATTCAATACTGCAGTCAAATGATCACATGACCTAATATGGCTTCAAAATTATCCAAATGCATATTTAAAATGTAACATCATCGCTTTAAAAATATGATTTTGTACTTGTCACTCTTTGATACAATTAACGTATAATTGAAATCCATGCTGATAATGTGAGATTCCATTCTCACACAGTGAGTGTATGTATTCAAATAAATGGTGTTTCAACAAGGGGGCATTCTTGCTGGCTTGCTTCCTTTTAGTATGCCTTTTTTTTTGTTTTATCAAGTTAAAGAACGTTAGTGCTGGGGAATGGAACACTTTCCATTTGAGCACTTTGAATAGGCAGAAAATCTAGCCCCGTGTCATCATCAAGTACTCCCAAAACAAATAGTTGCAGATGAAAGCTCCCTCTATTGTACTCCTAAAATGGGTCTCAAACTAAGACAGGTACCTCTTACTGTACTATCATGACAAATTCCATTTCCCACACCAAGTGTTGTCAATTTAGTGCTGAATTAGGGGTAGTTTTCTGCTCTGGGTTCATGCCCATTAGCAACTGGATTCAAACTACTTGGGGGAGAAATTGTCCTGGTTTGCACCACCCATTAGTGCTTGCAGGATTATCGACCGGGTGTGGCAAAATCACTGATGCCCGCGAAATTCCCTGGCGGTTTTACGCTGGCACTAACACTTACCATCTCGCTTTCTTGCGCCCCGTAGATCATGGCATCCGCTGCACAGCGTCCCATTACCGTCCCAGAAGCAATATTTACTTCTGCCGCCGACAGCATCACCGGGCGTCAACAACAACAGCTGCAGGATGCGTTGTCACGTTGGCTGGCCACTTGGGGAGCAATATTTAAAAGCAGTGGTGGTCAGGTAGGGCAAAATGTATTTATCTCCCCATTCTGGTGCATCCTGCTTTCTTTTGCCCCCACAATTGCTCAGCCCTGCACACTCTTAGAGTGCTGCTATGCACGTAGTGCCGGTGCCATGGTCCAACAGACAGAGCCTGAAAATTCATTCAACCCAGCATTGGCCCTTCCCTTTAAGGGAGAGAAGGAGCCAGTACAGACGGCAGCACTGCATTGAACATTGCCCAGCTCTCTGCTGATACCACCCCTCTCACTCCCTTTAGCGTTCTAAGGGAAGTGGTAGTGCTTGATTTAGCGTTCCACTTCCCTCTTGGAACGCTAAAGCGGAAGTTCCCAGCAGAAGCAAATCTTTTCCTCCCGGCAATACTTTTGCGTCCCTAAAAAGCTATCACCATAAACGGGGCACCACGCAATTTCTAGCCCCTTAAGTCTATTTCACATAAGTCAAGCATAGCTAGCAGACACAGCATTCTAACAATAGAAACAGAAAATGCAGAACATTTTCAGCAGGTCAGGCAGCATCTGTGGAGAGATAATGGGCTGGATTTTACCAACCTCGGTGTGTCCATGGCGGGCGGAGTCGTTCGTGGATTCTGCCTCGCTGCTGGCTCCAGTCCAAAATGATTTTCCCCTGACTGGGCGTGTTAAGCACACCCAGCGCGTTTGCCGACTAATTGAAGGAAGACCCTGGCCTCCTGTGCCCTCTCATCCTGTATCCCTGACCTCCTGTGTCCTCTGACCCTGTGAGCCTGGCCTCCTGTGCCCTTTGACACTGTGACCCTGGCCTCCTGTGCCCTCTGACCTTGTGACCCTGGCCTCCTGTATCCTCTGACCCTGTGACCTTGGCCTCCTGTGCCCTCTGGTCCTGTGACCCTGGCCTCCAGTGCCCTCTGACCCTGTGACCCTGGACTCTTGCGCCCGCTGATCCAGCCACACCGGACCGCCGCGATTTCTCCAACCTTGGCAGATCCAGTGTGGCTGGGGCGGTGGCGGGTCTCGACCTCATTGCTAGCTCCAACCCGCTATGTGAAATGATTTTACCATGATTGTTAAGCCTGTTATATATGTAAACTCCGTACAGCCACCAGAGGGCTCATCCCCTGGAGACCCAAGGGATCCCATAATCCCTTGGGAGCACAGATATTAAAGGAGACCTCACAGGTTGGAGAGGCACTCTGGAGACCTGCAATAAAAGACCAAGGTCACACTTTACTTTGAGCTCACAGTGTTCAGTCTGACTCTTTTTCCATACATAACAAAGCCCACCCAGCGCATTTCCCGGCCAATTGAAGGAAACGGGCCTGATGACATCATTTGATAATGTATTAGCAGCCGGTTTCCTTAAAGAGACTATGTACAAATTTAGTTTGACAGTTGTGCTGTCAGTGTTCTACAGCATTGAAGTGCTGCAAACACTGACAGTGGTGCAGGCCTGCACACAGACTCTCCCATGACTCCCTCCATATGCTTACGGAGGGAGTCACAGCATGCAAGGAGGTTCTCTTCCCTTCCAATGGGTGGAAGAGGCCTCCCCAGGAGATCAACACTGCCTGGTTGCACATTGCACAGGAGGACACAAGCAGGGGTGTCATCAGGAAGACCAGGCTGCAGTGATGCAAATCTTTCAATGACCTCAGTGGATCACAAAATGTTACTGCAAAGACACACTCAACCTCATCCTGCTGTGCCACTCATCACATCCCCATCATTCTGCCTTCCCTATCCTACTCCTACACATCCTTACTCACACCAATGTACCTTGCACCTCCACCCTTCCCTCTCTCTCTATCTACATTATCACTTCCCCATCTCACCCCTCACACTTACCCTAGTATAATCATACCAACTAATAATACACAAGGGTAGGCATTTGGGTGTTTTATGCAGTGTTCATGTAAAGTTTCTGTTTCTGTTATTGGGTATGTAGGCACCTTTGGTAATGACTCCACGAGGCAGGGTATGGTATTTAAACTGTGTAGACTGTAGTCCTTTATTTGCAGTTCCTCGAGTGAGGACACCAAGCTGTGAGCTCCCTTTTATACTGGGTTATCCCTTTTGGTCTCCAGCAGCAGCACCCTCTGGTGTACAAGTAAGTTGTATACGGTGTAAGGTACATTCAGTGTTACAGACATCATATAACAATACAAGCACGCATACATAACAGTGTCAATCATTGAAATCTTTATTTTCACCCAACTGCATACTTGGACAAATCTGTGTGCTCCTTTGGAAGTAGCTTAGTGAGTTGCAGTGAATGGTGAGACATAACGGTACCCATGCAATGATGATGAGTGTGAAACGAATGGCTTGGTCATTGTAGGGATGCTTTATGATGTTGGTGTGGGGTGGTGCCAACCTGGTGCATCATGTGGCAGCCAGAGTGTACAGCATCAAATGAAGTAAATCTGGCCATGGTGAGGCCATCCTTGTCCGCCCAGGCAGCAAAGTGTTCGGGTACTGATGCCCTGTGACCTGTGCAGCAGCAGTTGATTGCGGAGAAGTTTGGTGTTGTTGGTGCACCTGGTGCTGTTGGTGTTGGGGCTGATCGTGGTGGGATCCTGAGGACCAAGGTGAGATCATTTCAAGGGCACTGATGCTAATGTAATAGATGGCAAGTGAACTTGAGATGACAGATGCGATCTGTCAATGGTGAGAGAGGTTGTTCCAATGAGGTGACACTGGAGAGTTTGCTCCAAACACTTGCAACCTGCATAAAGCTCAATCTGCCTTCCAAATGCAGGTAACAACAGCCTTTGACCTTGAAAAGTGTACAGCTGTGAGATGGGAGCTTTTATAGCACGATTGCAGCTGTCAAGTAAATAAATGAATTCATGGTCACACAACTCCCGATGTCCTTACCTGACCTGATCCACGAGCAGCGCATATCCTGTGGTCAACCTGGCAAAATGGTAAGTTCAGCTCAAAATTCTTTTTAATAGGCTGTTAACCAGTTCATAATAACCTAAATTGCCTCCCCCGCCGCAGCAACCCTGACAAACCCAACATCTAGAAAAGTAGCGTGGTGGTGGCTTGAGAGCGATGTCCCAACCCTATGTCAGAAAAAATTGTTTTCCCACCCGACCCACCACCAAATGCATCCACTGTGCCCCCAAAATCTTGGCCAGTGACCCTGGCTTCCTCTGCCCTCTGACCCTGTGACCCTCGTCTCCTGTGTCCTCTGACCCCATGTCCCTGGCCTCCTGTGCCCTCTGATCCTGTGACCCTGACCTCCTGTGTCCTCTGACCCTGTGACCCTGGCCTCCTTTGCCCTCTGATCCTGTGACCCTGGCCTCCTGTGCCCTGTGACTTTGGCCTCCTGTGCCCTGTGATCCTGTGACCTTGATCTCCTGTGCCCTGTGACTTTGGCCTCCTGTGTCCTCTGACCCTGTGACCCTGGCTTCCTGTACCCTCTGACCCTGTGACCCTGGCCTCCTATGCCCTCTGACTCTGTGACCTTGGCCTCCTGTGCCTTGTGATCCTCGTCTCGTGTGCCCTCTGACCCTGCGACCCTGGCCTCCTGTGCCCTCTGACCCTGGTCTCCTGTGTCCTCTGACCCCATGACCCTGGCCTCCTGTGCCCTCTGATCCTGTGACCCTGGTCTCCTGTGTCCTCTGACCCCATGACCCTGGCCTCCTGTGTCCTCTGACCCTGTGACACTGGCCTCCTGTGCCCTCTGATCCTGTGACTCTGGCCTCCTGTGTCCTCTGATCCTGTGACCCTGGCCTCCTGTGCCCTGTGACTTTGGCCTCCTGTGCCCTTGATCCTGTGACCTTGATCTCCTGTGCCCTGTGACTTTGGCCTCCTGTGTCCTCTAATCCTGTGATCCTGGTCTCCTGTGCCCCCTGACCCTGGCCTCCTGTACCCTCTGACCCTGTGACTCTGGCCTCCTGTGTCCTCTGACCCTGTGACCCTGGCCTCCTGTGCCCTCTGATCCTGTGACCCTGGCCTGTGATCCTGTGACCCTGGCCTCCTGTGCCCTGTGACTTTGGCCTCCTGTGCCCTGTGATCCTGTGACCTTGATCTCCTGTGCTCTATGACTTTGGCCTCTTCTGATCCTGTGACCCTCGCCTCCTGTGCCCTCTGACCCTGTGACCCTGGCCTCCTGTGCCCTCTGATCCTGTGACCCTTGCCTCCTGTGCCCTGTGATCCTGGTCTTCTGTGCTCTCTGTCCTGTAACCCTGGCTTCATGTACCCTCTGACCCTGTGACCCTGGCATCCTGTGCCCTCTGACACTGTGACCTTGGCCTCCTGTGCCCTGTGATCCTGGTCTCCTGTGCCCTCTGACCCTGTGACCCTGGCCTTCTGTGCCCTCTGACCCTCTGACCCTGGCCTCCTGTGCCTTCTGATCCTGTGACCCTGGCTTCCTGTGCCATCTGACCCTGTGACCCTGGTCTCCTGTGTCCTCTGACCCCATGACCCTGGCCTCCTGTGCCCTCTGATCCTGTGACCCTGGCCTCCTGTGCCCTCTGATCCTGTGACCCTGGCCTCCTGTGTCCTCTGACCCTGTGACACTGGCCTCCTGTGCCCTCTGATTCTGTGACCCTGGCCTCCCGTGTCCTCTGATCCTGTGACCCTGGCCTTCTGTGCCCTGTGACTTTGGCCTCCTGTGCCCTGTGATCCTGTGACCTTGATCTCCTGTGCCCTGTGACTTTGGCCTCCTGTGTCCTCTGATCCTGTGACACTGGCCTCCTGTGTCCTCCGACCCTGTGACCCTGGCCTCCTGTGCCCTCTGATCCTGTGACCCTGGCCTCCTGTGTCCTCTGATCCTGTGACCCTGGCCTCCTGTGCCCTGTGACTTTGGCCTGCTGTGTCCTGTGATTTTGTGACCTTGATCTCCTGTGCCCTGTGGCTTTGGCCTCCTGTGTCCTCTGACCCTGTGACACTCGCCTCCTGTGCCCTCTGACCCTGTAACCCTAGCCTCCTGTGTCCTCTGATCCTGTGACCCTGGTCTCCTGTGCCCTGTGACTTTGGCCTCCTGTGCCCTCTGATCCTGTGACCCTGATCTCCTGTGCCCTTTGATCCTGTGACCCTGGCCTCCTGTGCCCTCTGATCCTGGTCTTCTGTGTCTTCTGACCCTGTGACCCTGGCCTCCTGTGCCCTCTGACCCTGTGACCCTGGTCTGTGCCCTCTGACACTGTGACCTTGGCCTCCTGTGCCCTGTGATCCTGGTCTCCTGTGCCCTCTGACCCTGTGACCCTGGCTTCCTGTGCCCTCTGACCCTGTGACCCTGGCCTCCTGTGCCCTGTGATCCTGGTCTCCTGTGCCCTCTGACCCTGGCCTCCTGTGCCCTCTGACCCTGTGACCCTGGCCTCCTGTGCCCGCTGATCCCGTGACTCTGGCCTCCTGTGGCCCGTCTCTCCAGTGCACACTGGACGGCAGAGCTTTGAGCCACTTTGTCTTAACTTGTTGGATTTCCCATATGAAAAGCCCCACCATCTAACCACTCCTTGCCCAACATAGATTCACTAGGATGCTGCCTGATATGAGGAAATACAAATATTAATAAAGACTTGAAAAAGTGGGTCTTTTTCATTAGAACAATGCAGATCCAGTAGAAGTGATTAAAATTATGAAAGGATGGGACAGGGTACATAGAAGCAGATTGAAGGTCAAGACCAAGGGGGCATAACCTTTGGACATCCCAAAATGCTTTATATCCAATTAAGCACTTTTGAAATGTAGTCACTGTTGTAATGTAGGAAACGTGACAGCCAATTAATGTACAGCAATGTGATAGTGACCAGATAATCTGTTTTTAGATGTTGTTGAGCGATAAATATTGGCCAGGACACACAACAGTTTTTCCCACTGCAAATTCTTATGTCCACATTTCCCATTCACTTATCCTTTGCAAACTTTCAGCATCACAGTTTGTCGATGAACAAATCTAATCAATCAAATGCTTCTCATGAAAATTTTCATCTGGCATTTTTCGTTCTGTTAATTGAATTTCATAATATCCAACATAAAGTTTCAAACCAAATAAAAATACAAAAGGGTTAAATATTGCACCACTCCCCAAGGCTTCTTCAGCAGCACTTCCCAAACCCACGACCTCTACCGCCGAGATGGACAAGGTCAGCCAGCGCATGCAAACACCAACACCTCCACTTTCCCCAACACCACCACCCTGACTTGGAAATATATCGTCGTTCCTTCATCGTTGCTGGGTCAAAATCCAGGAACTCCCTCCCTAACAGCACTGTAGGAGTAACTTCACCAAATTCAACATTCAGGAAGGATAGAATAAAAGGAAAAGGAGGTGGGGTAGCATTGCTGGTTAAAGAGGAGATTAATGCAATAGTTAGGAAGGACATTAGCTTGGATGATGTGGAATCTATATGGGTAGAGCTGTAGAACACCAAAGGGCAAAAAACGTTAGTGGGAGTTGTGTACAGACCTCCAAACAGTAGTAGTGATGTTGGGGAGGGTATCAAACAGGAAATTAGGGGTGCATGCAATAAAGGTGCAGCAGTTATAATGGGTGACTTTAATATGCACATAGATTGGGCGAGCCAAACTGGAAGCAATACGGTGGAGGAGGATTTCCTGGAGTGCATAAGGGATGGTTTTCTAGACCAATATGTCGAGGAACCAACTAGGGGGGAGGCCATCTTAGACTGGGTGTTGTGTAATGAGAGAGGATTAATTAGCAATCTCATTGTGCGAGGCCCCTTGGGGAAGAGTGACCATAATATGGTGGAATTCTGCATTAGGATGGAGAATGAAACAGTTAATTCAGAGACCATGGTCCAGAACTTAAAGAAGGGTAACTTTGAAGGTATGAGGCGTGAATTGGCTAGGATAGATTGGCGAATGATACTTAAGGGGTTGACTGTGGATGGGCAATGGCAGACATTTAGAGACTGCATGGATGAACTACAACAATTGTACATTCCTGTCTGGCGTAAAAATAAAAAAGGGAAGGTGGCTCAACCGTGGCTATCAAGGGAAATCAGGGATAGTATTAAAGCAAAGGAAGTGGCTTACAAATTGGCCAGAAATAGCAGTGAACCCGGGGACTGGGAGAAATTTAGAACTCAGCAGAGGAGGACAAAGGGTTTGATTAGGGCAGGGAAAATGGAGTACGAGAAGAAGCTTGCAGGGAACATTAAGGCGGATCGCAAAAGTTTCTATAGGTATGTAAAGAGAAAAAGGTTAGTAAAGACAAACGTAGGTCCCCTGCAGTCAGAATCAGGGGAAGTCATAACTGGGAACAAAGAATTGGCAGACCAATTGAACAAGTACTTTGGTTCGGTATTCACTAAGGAGGACACCAACAACCTTCCGGATATAAAAGGGGTCAGAGGTTCTAGTAAGGAGGAGGAACTGAGGGAAATCTTTATTAGTTGGGAAATTGTGTTGGGGAAATTGATGGGATTGAAGGCCGATAAATCCCCAGGGCCTGATGGACTGCATCCCAGAGTACTTAAGGAGGTGGCCTTGGAAATAGTGGATGCATTGACAGTCATTTTCCAACATTCCATTGACTCTGGATCAGTTCCTATCGAGTGGAGGGTAGTCAATGTAACCCCACTTTTTAAAAAAGGAGGGAGAGAGAAAACAGAGAATTATAGACCGGTCAGCCTGACCTCAGTAGTGGGTAAAATGATGGAATCAATTATTAAGGATGTCATAGCAGTGCATTTGGAAAATGGTGACATGATAGGTCCAAGTCAGCATGGATTTGTGAAAGGGAAATCATGCTTGACAAACCTTCCGGAATTTTTTGAGGATGTTTCCAGTAAAGTGGACAAGGGAGAACCAGTTGATGTGGTATATTTGGACTTTCAGAAGGCTTTCAACAAGGTCCCACACAAGAGATTAATGTGCAAAGTTAAAGCACATGGGATTGGGGGTAGTGTGCTGACGTGGATTGAGAACTGGTTGTCAGAAAGGAAGCAAAGAGTAGGAGTAAATGGGTACTTTTCAGAATGGCAGGCAGTGACTTGTGGGGTACCGCAAGGTTCTGTGCTGGGGCCCCAGCTGTTTACATTGTACATTAATGATTTAGACGAGGGGATTAAATGTAGTATCTCCAAATTTGCGGATGACACTAAGTTGGGTGGCTGTGTGAGCTGCGAGGAGGATGCTATGAGGCTGTAGAGCGACTTGGATAGGTTAGGTGAGTGGGCAAATGCATGGCAGATGAAGTATAATGTGGATAAATGTGAGGTTATCCACTTTGGTGGTAAAAACAGAGAGACAGACGATTATCTGAATGGTGACAGATTAGGAAAAGGGGAGGTGCAACGAGACCTGGGTGTCATGGTACATCAGTCATTGAAGGTTGGCATGCAGGTACAGCAGGCGGTTAAGAAAGCAAATGGCATGTTGGCCTTCATAGCGAGGGGATTTGAGTACAGGGGCAGGGAGGTGTTGCTACAGTTGTACAGGGCCTTGGTGAGGCCACACCTGGAGTATTGTGTACAGTTTTGGTCTCCTAACTTGAGAAAGGACATTCTTGCTATTGAGGGAGTGCAGCGAAGATTCACCAGACTGATTCCCGGGATGGTGGGACTGACCTATCAAGAAAGACTGGATCAACTGGGCTTGTATTCACTGGAGTTCAGAAGAATGAGAGGGGACCTCATAGAAACATTTAAAATTCTGACGGGTTTAGACAGGTTAGATGCAGGAAGAATGTTCCCAATGTTGGGGAAGTCCAGAACCAGGGGTCACAGTCTAAGGATAAGGGGTAAGCCATTTAGGACCGAGATGAGGAGAAACTTCTTCACCCAGAGAGTGGTGAACCTGTGGAATTCTCTACCACAGAAATTAGTTGAGGCCAATTCACTAAATATATTCAAAAGGGAGTTAGATGAAGTCCTTACTACTCGGGGGATCAAGGGATATGGCAAGAAAGCAGGAAGGGGGTACTGAAGTGCATGTTCAGCCATGAACTCATTGAATGGCGGTGCAGGCTAGAAGGGCTGAATGGCCTACTCTGCACCTATTTTCTATGTTTCTAAATGGACCGCAGCAGGTCAAGAAGACGGCTCGCCATCATCTTCTCAAGGGCAATTAGGGATGGGCAATAAATGCTGGCCTTGCCAGCAATGCCCACATCCCATGAACGAATATTAAAAAAATAACATGATTAAATTTACCAGTTGAATTGTTTTTTGGTCTTTTAATATCTTCAATAAACTTTGTTATGTTCCAGAAATTTCTCAAAATGTGTGAAGTGTGGGGAGAGGAAGAGAAACACAGGTAGTGCTCCTGAAAAGCCACATATTCTGGTGGGATCAGCAGTGGAGGTTCCAGCCAGGTGAATCCCAGGACTCACACCAAGATTTTTGAGCCCAAGTGTTTTTACTTCGTACTTATTGGATTATTTGTTTTCAGAACAAAAGAGCTGAATGTTGAAATCAAACAGAAAGCTTCTAATTGTTAATTGATGATCATCTGGGTTTTGTTCATTATTCGGAAATGTAAACTTTCTAATTACTGGCACCTGTGAGTTACAGACAGAGGCAGACACAGCTCTGGGCTAGAATTTCCACAATCAAGAATATCACTGTTTTTTGGCGTTATTCACGATTAACACCATTTTTTTTGTCAGCAAAATAACGCAAAAATAAATGCTTACATATTCCCAAACGGTTTCTAAATTTTGGCGAAGCATTAAAAAAGCGTCGTTTTTAAGAACAAAAAAAAAATTTTCACGATAAAAAACATCCATTCTGAGCATGCACGGGGAAAAAAAATTGCCCGTTTTTCATGTATCATGCATGTGCAATACACTTCCTGGTCTGTAGCAGCCATTTTTGCCTGTAATTGAATGCTGCAGGAGAGTTCTCAGTACCTACACACAGATGCTGCAGGATCAAAAATGGAGCTTGATTTGGGAAGGAAGAGTGCTAGCAAGTTTAGCCAGGAAGTAAATGAAGCCCTGGTAGGTGCGGTAGAGAGAGGATGGGGCCAGATTGGAAAGCAGGGTCCAGGTAAACTGCACCCGTCTGCAATGGTTGAAGCTTGGTGTCCTCGATGGACTCCAGAATGAGAACCCATTCACAATGCAGGAAGAGATGCAGGAAAAGGACAGGACCTTTGCGGAACAGTTAGAGTAAGTAATATTTTTATTTATGCACTGCAATTACTTGAATTGTAAATGGGACCCATCTTGGTATCGCTAGGCTTCTGATCCTCACACATTATAAAGATTGCTTTTTTTATGCACCGTACTTTGATGTTTTTGTGATGAACAACATGCAAGTAAAGGGACACTATACAGATCATTTAATCAAATGCACACAGTATGGTATAAGTGACTATCTGTTTGTGCCACGACAGTAGAAATCCCCTCTCTTAAAAATGTCTATTGCCAACTTTGCAGAGAAAGTTGTCAGAGAACCGACGACAGCAGCGGAAAACTGGTGGTGGTCTGGCAAGACTGTTCTCACTCACAGCCCTGGAAAGTCGGATTGCAGGTCTGATTGGTGCACCACCCAGATCGACCACCTGTGCAGATGCTGATCCCAGGTTCCAGAGAGACGGTAAGTCCTGCAAAATCCATAGCTTGAGTTGCCGTAATATTAAGTAGTAGTGTGTTTATGTGATGTACTATCATTCGTTGTGGTATTTCAAATGAGCCTGCGCTATGTGAGCCTACTGATGTCGCCCTGCCCCCACCCTCCCCTTGCTAACCAGGCGTCTGTTCTTTTATATTTTGCAGATGTTTCAGATACATCCAATAATGGAGACCCCGCCAGCTCCCCACAAGCAGAAGTACGTGACACCCAACTCAGCCATCCTGCTGAACCTCCACAGGAGTAGGAGGAGGAGTTTGGGTGACGAAGATGACGATGCTTCAATTGATGTTTTTTGGGGGGGGGGGGCGGAGGGATGATCAAATGGTGGTATTGAATTTGGAGGAGGCCAAGGCATCGGAGGGAGAAAGGGTTTTAGCCTGCCCTACGCATGAGGGGACATATGTTGGTTATGCACCATCTGAAGTCCCGGGTCCCAGTGGGTTGCAGGAACCCACATCCAGGGCAGCAGCAGGCCCGTCTGTACGGAGGCGGAGATGTGAAGAGCGTTCTCCCGAGATGCAGGCTCCACAGGAGGTGGTAAAGCTGATAGGAATGACTGGGGAGAGCGTCCAGCTCACAAAATCGCTCCTCGAGGCCATGGGTGGGATCTCGGCAAGCATAGCAGCACTACCTGGTGAAATCAGGGAGGGCACGTCGAGAGCCATAGCAGTACTGTCTGCTAACATTAGGGAGGGCATGTCTGAGATAGTCGCTGCAACATGGGAAAACACCGAGGCTGTCATTACCCAGCGGCAATTGACGGTCTCAAGTGATGCCACTCCAATCCACAGACTAACCTCACCAGTCAGTGTGGAGGTTGATCCACAGGCTGAAGAGTCTGAAGCCGGGCCTTCCACAGCCAGAGGTTTTCAAGGGCTTCCATTGAAGTCTCCTTCGTCTGTTCCCCAACAAGTGGAGCGCCGTACCCGAGAAACTAATAAGAAGCTTGGGCTCACCAGGAGTAGGGCTAAGCCTGAGGTAACAGGCAAGGGTGATGGCAAAGGCAAGAAGGGCTTGCAACACAGCGGTGTTTAAATAAGTGGCTGGGGGGAGAGGTGGCTGCAGCTGAAGTTTGTTTGCTGTTGTTGTTGTTGTTGTTTTGCTGTTCTTTTGCTGTTGTTGTGGTTAGTTGTTTGCTTTATTGTTATTTAAGTGATGTTAATTTAAAAGGTTAATATAATACCAAGAGTTTTTTTTATTAAAGTTAAGTACAACTGTACAAATGTTTAATAAATTCAACATTATTTTTTTGACTAAACCAAACTTATGCAGTGTCTCATTCACAGAATAACAGGTGGAAATAGTCAACATGGAGGGATACAGTGGGCAGTCCATGATGAAACGTGCCGCTCAGCCTTCATGCAAAGCGGCGAAGTATCAGCTACTGACGCAAGGCTCTTGCAATGGCGTAAGGTTCCCGAGGCCTCCTCCAGTGTCCTCCTCGGGGTGGTAATGGTGGCATGGGTTCCTCGTCCTCCTCCTTCCCCCCCGCCTCTCCTGAGATGGTTCTGCAATCCCCAGTGGCAAATCCTGTTCCCTCATGATGGCTAGGTTGTGTAGCACGCAACACACCACAGTGAACACATCAACCTGCTGAGGGGAGTATTGCAGGGAGCCTCCAGAGTGGTCCAGGCAACCTGTACATTCAGCGAGTGGAATCCCTTTCAGTTTCGATAAACCTCCGGATCCTCAAAAGGTGCTCACAGGGCGATGTACGTACAGTGAATGGCAGCCTGTACCTTCGGGAAGCCAGTAATTCGTGCAAAGTCTCCAGCCCTCTCATTCTGTGCCTTCCTGGTCATTGGTAAGTTGATGAAGTCCTTCCTGCGTGCAAACAGTGCAGTGCGAATGCAGTGATGTGTAGCGTGCTACAAGATGCGGCATATGTCCCCTGCTGATGCCTGAAAGGTGCCAGAGGCGGCAAGTTCCGCAGTCACCTTGACCTCGATGATAGCTTGTAGGCTAAAGGTCTGCCTTTATGAGCTGGCATATCTCTGTGACCACCTCTTTTCGGAAGGGCAGCCTTCTAACGCTTTGTGCTTCAGTCAGGTGGAGGTATGAGCAATGTTCCCTGTAAACTCGGTGGGGGTAAGGCCTCCTCCTCATAAATCTGTGACCTCTTTGATTATGCTGATAATGCTGTCGAATACGCCTTCTTCTGTGATTATCCTGGATAGCATAAGTGTAACGTCTGTAAGCTTGTAATGTTTGTAGCGCCACACTGTGGACGTATTGTGTACTGCAACTACAGAGTTAATAATGAACAGAACCAAACATGTTCCAGAGGCTTCCGACAGAGCTGCCTGCCATGTTAGAAGCTGTGTGTGCTTGTGCTCTGTGAATATATCACATTTGGCGATGAGATGGGATTTTTCGGATGATTTAAAGCTAAAATTTTGTTGGTGAAGGATTCAGCCAGCCGACAGAGAGACTTTGGAAGTTTCTGTCTTTGGAAAAAGCTACAAAATCCGAGGTAAAATACTGCACACTGTGTGAACAACTAGAAATTAAAATGGCAGTACCCGCAGGTGTAATGGGACATTTGGGTGAATAGAGACACGAATGGGAATGTTTTAAAGCATATGTGGATCGGCTAGAAATGTATTTTACTGCAAATAACATAATCAAAGTTCCAGAGAATGCAGTCCAGAATCAGGCGATATTGGAGCGTAAGAGAGTAATCTTCTTATTGGAAGCTAGTTCGGCATTGTATGAAACACTGATAAATCTGCTTGTGCCTGCCGAGCCAAAGGACACAACGCTTTAGAGATTTTAACTAAGCTGGAGCAGCACTATAACCCCAAACCGTTAGAAATTGCTGAAAGCTATCATTTTGGTATACAAAATCAAAAGGCTGATTATCAGTGATTACATTGTAGTATTAAAAAAGCTATCTATTCACTGTAATTTCGGAAACTTTCAAAACCGAGCATTGTGGGATCATTTTATTTGTGGGGTGAAAAATGATGCGATCAGAAGGAAGTTATTGATGACGGATGACTTGACTTTTGAGATTGCTTGTCAGACAGCGAGGTCGATGGGCATGGCCGAACAATATTCCCGAGAATTTCATAATAATTACGGTCATCAGAGGTAAATCGCCTGCAGATTCAAAGTAAAAGTCGGTGGGGGCCCAAAGTCTCAGAAACTGGAAATTCTAACAGAGCGTCGAAGTTGTGCTATCGGTGCCTGGGACAACACATTGCTCAAAGTTGTCCATATGTGAAGGCAGAATGTTTCTTCTGCAGAAAGACTGGGCATCTTGCGAAGGCATGCCGACCTGAAGGGTAAACCAGCTTTCAAAGCTTTGAGTAGAAATCCCCAGAGACTACATAGCATGGAGGAACAACAACAGGACGTGGAGATATTAGAGTTACACGTCATCAGGAGCACGAAGTTAACGGACAGCGATTCGGAAAGTATCAAAATCCACATAGATGTTGTGGGATTCAAGATACCAATGGAAATTGACACGGGTGCATCCATGAGTGTAGTTCCGGAGTCGCTATACCATGACAAATTATGTGATTTCCCATTGGAGAAATCCAAGATAGAGCTGCGAGGCTACTCAGGAGAGAAAATTCCTATTGTAGGTCATATCACCATACCAGTGAAATACAAAGATCAATTTCAGAACTTGTCTCTAATAGTAGTGAAAGGAGACAAGCCTGCCTTACTAGGAAGAAATTGGTTGAGATCACTGAAGCTGGATTGGAATGAGATTTTCTGTGTGGAAGCGAGATATGCCTCAACAGATGATGTTATCAAGAAGTATCCGAAGGTGTTCTGCAAAACGGGCAGTCCGATCCAAGGCTTCAAGGTGAGTGTCAGGATACAGAAGGACGCTAGATGGGTTTACTGCAAGCCACGTTCCGTACCATATGCACTCAAGGAGAAAGTTGAGCAAGAACTGAAAAGACTAGAGACTGAGAACATTATTTGTAAGATAGATCGATGTAATTGGGCTACACCCATTGTTATTGTACCTAAGTCTGATGTTAAGGTAAGATTGTGTGGTGATTATAAAGTAACCGTAAACCAGGTTCTAGAGGGTAATGTCCCCAATACATTGCCAAATATAGAAGATTTGTTCACAACACTGACAGGTGGTCAGATTTTTTCAAAACTGGATCTTACGAATGCCTACTTACAGCTTGAACTAGATGAGGAGTCCAAGTCATGTTTGATTATAAATACTCATCTAGGCCTACATCAATTTAATAGGCTACCGTTTGGAGTGTCTTCCGCCCCTGCCATATTCCAAGGGGTGATGAACCAGATTTTGCAAGGTATTGAAGGGGTAGTATGTTATTTGGATGACATATTAATTTCAGCACCAAATAGGCAAATTCATAATAACATATTGAATGAAGTCCTCAAACAGCTAGAGAAGCACAGAGTACGAGTGTCTGCTCGTAAGTGTGAGTTATTTCAAAACTCAGTGGAGTACGTAGGGTACAGAGTAGACAAAGATGGTTTACATCCAACCATGGGAAAGCTGGATGCAATCAGAAATGCACCCACTCCAGGAATGTCACTGAACTTCGTTCATTCTTGGGTCTTTTGAACTATTATGGGAAGTTTCTACCAAATTTGGCTGCAGTATTACATCCACTGAATGAACTTTTGAAAAAACAGGTCCATTGGAAGTGGTCAAAAGAATGCGATACAATATTCAAGGAGTGTAAAAGCAAATTGGTAGAGAGCACCATGTTAGTTCACTATGACATATCTAAGGAGATTAAGCTAGCATGTGATGCCTCTCCATATGGAGTTGGGGCAGTAATCTCTCATGTATCACATACTGGGTAGGAGAGACCAATTGCTTTTGCTTCACGCACTCTCAGTGCCAGTGAGAGAAATTATGCGCAAATCGAAAGGGAAGATTTGGCATTAATTTTTGTGGTCAAGAAGTTTCACAAATACTTGCATGGTCGTAAGTTTACCATCGTTACGGACCATAAGCCCCTAACAGCAATCCTCCATCCAAAGTCCCCAGTTCCAACATTAGCTGCAGCCCGAATGCAGAGATGGGCTTTGATTTTGTCAGCATATACATATGATATTGAATACAGACTACCAGCTGATCACAATAATACTGATGCAATGTCTAGATTGCCTTCCCCATCACAAGTTACACCAGATAGGGAAGAAGTGTTTTATTTTTCATACATTGATGAACTGCCAGTTACAGCTGAAGAGATTGGTAGAGCAACCAAACGCTTAGAGCGGCGTATTTCGATGTGGTGCACCAACTTCTTGGAGGAAAAAAGCGCCAAAAATTTACCTCTGAATTTTGGCCGCTCCCTTGTCGTCCGGATCCATCGGCGGCGTGCAGCAGAGTCTGGGGGGGGGCAGAGCTTCGGCTGTGCTTGCTCAGTGCAGCCGGCAAGGGGGCGGAGCTTGGGCCCAGCATATCGTGCAGTGCCGGACATGACCGTTTGAGTGTGCGCGCATGCGCAATGGGCGGTTCAGTTTGCGCGCATGCGCAGTGTAACAGGAAGCTTGGCAATCGGCCAATTAAAGGGAGCGCATCCTCAGAATAAGTGGCTATGGAGCATATATAAAGGTGAGGTCAGAATATTGAACTTTGTGTGGCTGAGGGAGTGGAAAGGAGTGCTGGATAGGTGCAAGAGAGGTGTAAGTGTGATCTTTGAACATTACCTGCATTTGAGTCCAATAGCCGAATGGCGCAAGAGCGCGCAAGACAAACCAAGAATTTCCTCCATGAGGAAGTGGAGAAATTAGTGACTGTTATTGAGAAGAAATGGCTAGAGCTGGATATCAGTAAGAGTGGTCCGTCAAAGGCCTCCCCCAAGGAAATGAGAAAAAGATGGAATCTCGTTGCCGAAGAATTCTCTGCTGGGGTCAACACCACAAGTTCTGGAAGCCAGTGCAAGAAGAAATGGCAGGACATTGGTCAAGTAGTGAGTGTAATCTTCATCTTTAAATTGAATTGCAGTGGAAAATGTGAGCATCTGTATGTGTTCCACCCATCAGAAGCGCACCATGTCTGACAATTAATATTTTCATCTTTGCAGAAGAAATTGGCCCACAACAAGAGGGAGAGAACGAGAACAGGAGGAGGTCCTCCAAATCTGCACCAACTGACACCCCTGGAACGGAGGGTTGCTGCCTCGCTGACTCATACTGGCAGAAAAAGAATAAGCTCTGCACAAGCTGGACCCACACGCGAGGGTGAGGGTGAGTCATTAAAATGCATAGTGGTCCTTCAAATTAACCTGCTGACTGGTCTGCTACATGTGAGACTACTCATGCCACCCATCCTTCCCCCTCCTGTGCTGCTAACCATTTGACTGTTGTGTTGTCTTTTGCAGAAGAAGATGACACTCTTCAAGATCCTGAGGATTCAGATGTGTGCGCTCCAGACCAAGGCGGGTGGATGGGAGGAGGGGTCAATGGAAATGTGTGCTCAGGAGAATGCTGACTGCGATATCGATCAGGACATATCACAGGACATCACACTGCCAGAACCCTCCATTAGCTCCTCGGCAACCTTCCATGGGTTCATACCTTCTGAGGTCGCAGGTCCGAGTGGCGGTGGGGAAATGCATCTTGGGACACCCAATGCCCCCCCGTCCCAGCCTATGCTTCACACTGGAGGGGTGCCACTAGCTAGACCCACAGTGAGGGGAAGGAGAAGCCGACCAGTCTCTCCTGAGAGGCAGCCCTCAACAGATGTTAATCAGGTTTTTTCATTGGGTGAGAAGACCAATGCCCTCACAAGATCACTCGTGGCGGCTGTCAGTGGGGTGCGTGATGAGGTCGCAATACTATCGGGTGAAATCTCTGCATTAAGACGGGAAGTCAGGGCGGGCATTTCAGAGGGTGTGCAGATGATGGCAGATGCCATGAGGGAGCTGGCTTCTCCAATAAGGGCACAAAGGCCGGAAACTCAAATTTCACTCCCACTTCACTCCATGCACCAGCCACCGGTCAGACCCAAGCCGGGCCCCCAACGCCCCCCACCCCCCCAACCCCAACCACCACCATCACCGATCCTATAAGGAAGCGCACTTTCCCCGAGATGTGAGTGTGGGATGGATACAGACTTTCTTTCCTGTTGTGGCTGTTGTTGTTGTTGTTGTTGTTGGTATCATTGAAGTGCACTGTAAAATTTACAATAAAAGATATTTTGCATCAAAACTAAATCATCCTCCATTAGGACCACGCAACATTTAGGGTCAACTGTAAAAAGTAAAAATCCCTCACCCCTGCAGTCATGCGTGCCTGCCGCTCCTAGCCCTGGCGGGAGGGCTAGCCGGTGCGTTCTGCAGTCGGCAAGGTAGGACTGCTCTATTTTCTGTAGCTGATTTATCTTTCATTTATTTGTGATAATGTTATGCAGCTGTTGTGCTGAAGATGTTGTAATGTTGTGCTGATGTTGTGAAGGTATTTAGAGCTTTGGAATCCTCTAACTCACCTTCCCCCCACCCCATCTATCTCTGGCTACCTGCGTTGATTTCTTAAATGTAGCTAAGGTTTTTCTGTGCCTACCAAAGTGGCCACATACACTGGCCTAAGTTAGTTTGGAGTAACTTTCAGCTGGCCAAATTTGCTTCTATGGCCAGAAGAGGTGTAAGTGGCTTGTCACGCCCCCTTTTGGAGGGAACAAACTAAACTAAAAAAAAACTATCTAACTGACTTACATTGGAGCAAGTTCAATGGGGAAATTTGCGATTTTTAAGTTACTCCAAAAAAAGCTACTTACTCCAAAAAAAACGGGGCAACTCTTGGGGAAATTTGGGTCCATAGCATGTTTACCTGCACCACCGAGTGTTCCCCGTTGAGGATGGAAGTCGAGATAAATGGCGCTCCAGTCTTCATGGAAGTGGACACGGGGGCGAGCCAGTCAGTAATGAATCAAGGAGCCTTGAAGAGGCTATGGGACAATCCGGCTGAACGACCCGAGTTGGCCCCGGTTCAGGCAAAATTGCGCACCTACACCAATGAAATCATCCTAGTCGTTGGTAGTGTGAATGTAAAAGTACTCCATGATTGAGCGGTACACAAGTTACCTCTGTGGATTGTTGCAGGTGATGCACCAATGCTGCTCAGCATAAGGTGGATGGAAAAGATCCAGTGGAAGTGGGAAGACCTCACCCCTCCAGCGATTGAAGCCCTCTGCGCTCAGAGGCAAAGCAAGCCCTCACCTGAGGGTGGACCCGGCACCGATGAGCTGACCAGCACAGCACCCGAGACACAGATCGCTCAGCACGACTGCATGGAGATGATCCAGCTGAGACGACCCGAACACACCTTCCAGGCTCAGGAGGGAGAAAATCGGATCCAGCAGCGATTTCCCAACTGCGGAGACAGAACCCGGGGAGAAGAGGATCACCGCGGTCGACATCGTGGACAAAGAAAAGATGGCGCCCGAACCACGAGGTGATGCGCTGCAGACAAAAATGGCCGCAATCAGACCACGAGGTGCAGCGCTGATGGAGCAACATGTGGCACCAACTGGAGAAGCAGATTGGGCTAAAGCAAACAAGGCTTTCTTAAAGGAGGCCTGCAAACCATTACAATTAAAGGGACAGTTCCACACAATTAAGCAATGTAACAAGTATTGTAAGTCAGAGAATAAAAGTGCAACGGATCGTGTAAAATGTGTAACTGACCATGTAAACTGTGTAAATGATAATCGGAATTGTAAATGTGTAACTGACCATGTAAACTGTGTAAAAGATGATCGGAATTGTATACATGCAACCAGCGAAGAAAAGTCGTGCGATTATGTACAATGTGTAATTGATGATTTGAACTGTGCATATGCAACCAGCGAGGAAATGTCATGAGATCGTGTTCGGACCCCTAGAGTGTCCATCATAAGCGAGGAAAAGCTGTGCAATGCTGGGTTCCCACTGCACGCAGCTATTGCTGCGGGCAAACACCCATCGGGTGCACACAGGTGCAGCAGGCTACCCAGTGCTGTAGCCTGTGTCCCGGGGACCAGAGTCAGGCACCACGAAGTGTGGCCACAAGCAGCCAATACACACGAGCTGCAAGGAAACCGACCTCAGCAGGGTAATGACAACGGTAGTGAGACCATGCCCTGGGTTGGCTCCATCTCTCAGGCAACCGAGGGCCCCAACGATCAGAAGCCTGAAGGAGCTGACTGCACCAAGGCGATACCCCTAGATGTAGGGTCACCTGCCAATGTTTCCCCAGAGAAAACAAGCACCAGCCAGGATCATGAACCAAGCGACGCTCAGGCCAGCGAGTCAGCAGTTCCTTGTGCACTGCTAGACGACAGCTCCTCAGGGAGCAGCTTGGACCCAAGATGTAAAGAAAGGACGGAGGTGTCACAGGCATCTTTGAACCTGTCTGCTACTCGGGACCATGGCAACAGCCCCCAGAACAAGCTATGCGAGCCAACTGGCTTCCCACTGCCAGCACCGGGCACTGAACCGCTACCAGACTGCAGGGACACAACCCAGCAGCTCGGGAACTAGCCGTCCTTATGCACCAGTCACCGCATCTCGTCACACCACAACCACAAACAAAAAAAAAGGAGAGAAACGCAAAACCCACTCACCTGAACTTGTAGGTACATGAATGCCAGGAGCCTCTGCCACACCAATGTGGGAAGGGGGGAGAATGGAGTGGTCAGGCATACACACTCACAAACAGCAACCACCTGCACACTACAGCACCAACTACCCACCCAAGGTCGAGCCGGCCCGCCAGAGGTCTGCCAGACAGAACCTATATAGAGCTAAGCCCAGAGCATAGTTAATGCAGAGGCGATCTGCATTGAGGGTTCAGGAGGGAGTGATATCATGTATCTTACATGGCCACTGTTGGTACTATATCAAAGTGTGCCACCAGAGGGCACAGCAGTGGGAGACTCATAGGTTACCTGTACAGGTATGCCTGGCCTAATATAAAAGGCAGGCCACCAGGTGTGATCCTCACTCTGGAGTTAACTAATAAAGGACTAAGGTCACCACAGTTCAAGTACAACACACTGCCTCGTGGAGTCATTATTACAGCATCTAAGGACACAACAGAGAAGTCTGAAGAAAGATTGGGGGGTGGGGAGGGGAGGTGGAAGAGAGCATTGAGGGGCCTGGAGAATAATCGGAGGTGGGGGGTGTCTGGGGAGGGAGGCCCGGAAGACGATCGGAGGCCTTGGAAGGATCCGAGGCCTCATGGGGGGGGGTTCTCCGATCGTGGGGGCTGGGTTAGGAAGGAATGCTGGATCCAGGAGGTAAGTGTAAAGGCCCTTACCTCCTGGATCCGGCAGTCCTCTCCTTCCATTAGATGTCAGGTTTCCCGAGGCGTGCAAAATCCAACCTGTCACTGTTAAATTTTAAAAGGTGTTTAAATCTGTGGTACACCAACATCATTATAATATTTAAATCGGTGACCCACCTCCTGGGAGTGGGTTGGCTGACCGCCCCCACCCCTTTCCTCACTTCCGTTAAAACCGGACGTGGCTGGGTTAGAAGCAGGTTCTGGTCGGGTTTCAGTTTTTTAACACTTTAACTTTCCACCCGACCTAAACCCGCCCGTTTTTTGGGGTTAAAATTTCCCCCATAGAGAGGGAAGGTCGATGGACAGAGCCATGGAGGCCTCATTTAAATTAAACCACGGCTGACTCCTGCCCAACAGCCAGACAGATTGACTGCCTGGACAACAGGCAGGAACAGAAATTAGCAGCAGGAGTCCGTACCCATGGGAACAGTCACCGGCAGACGATAGCGGGTAAACTTCAAGCCACGATCGGGAGAGGGGAACAAGAGAAATCAGGGTCATGATAGGGAGGGACCGTGAAAGATCAGCGAAGGGGGGGGCTGAGGGCTTTCTCATGAGGCCTGGGAGGCCCACGAGGATCTCAAAAACTGACAAAGTTTCAAAGCTTACCTGGACCTCTTCTGGCCAGTCAGCTCCTCCCACCACGTTACTGCTGCCGCGCGAGACTCCCCCTATGGTGAGGTTAAAAGTAAATTGTGGTGCTAATGACATCATTGGGCCGCGACCGTTGCATGTTAGATAAATCCTCGTGTGCTTTTAGCGGGAGCCTCGTCCAGGGCCTGAATCTGCGCCAAATATATTACTACGGCCTTGAATGGGGTTGAATTGTTCGATCCTGATATTTTAACTCTCTCCTGCCCGTCGTGGACGTGGGGTTGAGGGGGGGTAAAATAGATGCCCAGGAATCCACCAGTGAACTAAACCCCTCATCCCATTTCCTTCCACCAAACCACAGGTTTCCCCAGAGAGTGTTGGCAGTCCAAAAATCCCCCCGTACAGCCAAAACATCACAGTCACACATCAGTGCTGCCAAACTCCAGATATCCCACTCCACTTCGACCAAATACCAGAGCTATTTCCCAGTACTATGAAAGGCCAGAACTATCACCGGTGTTACCAAAACCGAGGATTGTATCTCGTGCTCCTGGCACCAGTACAGCTATATATCAGCACCTGGAACTTCACTGGGGGCTCCAGCAGGAGATTGGCAAATCTCTCAGAGAGTCATGTAAGCGGCTAAAACGGCTGTTTACGCTGTTTCTCCAGAGTTTCCACCGATCATTTGTCGAAGTTACAATGGGAGATGGCGAAAGCTCCACAGGAATTCAGGGCTCGGATATCTAACTCCAACTTACATACTATTGTATTGTGCATTCTCAGCTTTAAAACTGGTAAGAGATCAAAATTAAACACATTGGTAAGTGAATATATATATATCTATATTTTATCAAGGTCAGTCATGTTTCCAGTGAAAAATCTTATGTACCATTTTGGCTGTGATGCCCATAGGTATCTCTAACGGAACTTTCCAATGTTAATGTGACATTCTGACGCCCCGTGACAGCCTTGAGTCTGAGTGCTGTTGCAGCCTGTGGTCACCAGGTGGCGCTGTATTATTCTATTTGCCACAAATCACTCAAATGCTTCTGAGCAGAGGTTTAGCTGCCATTTATCTCTCAGTCACTGAAATTTATAGTGGCAAAGTGTCTGTCTAAGTGACAAGATGGGCCCATCTGGGACATCCGCAGCTGACCCCAACAAAGTTCACAAAGGGTTGCGAAAAGGGGCTCTCTTAATTAACATCCTAAGCCCATTTGCCCCCTCCCCCCCCACCGCCACCCACTACCCCCCACTACTAAAACCTACCCGAGCAATTAAAATCCTCTTCACTAATGAGATGCCTGGGAAACACCCGGCAGCTTGCACGATATCAGGTGTGCCTCAGGCCCATTTGTTCTGGCGCAAGGATTGTTCTCTGTGCAAACACAAACCAAAATCTAGGCTCCAGTCTCAGCCACTGTGATACATGATGAAGCTTAGTAAGAATTCCCTCCTCCTTTAGTGAATTCTCTGTAAATAGAAATTCCACGTTGAAAAATAGCTGTTTTCTGGCGCTATTTCCGATTAATTGCCAATTTTTTATGCCGAAATAGAGCCAAAAAAGTTTTTTAAATTTTGCCATAGCACTAAAATGCCTCCATTTTTAAGAATGGAGGTAAAAAAATTTGCATTAAAAATAACACCTGTTCTGCGCATGCGCAATAAAAGAAGAAAGAAATTGTCCATTTTTCATGTGACGGGTGTGCCCGGGCATGTGCAGTATACTCACTGGTCTGGATCAGCCATTTTTAAAGACCATTGTAAATTGCAAGAGATTTCTGAGTACTTCCACACAGGAACTGCAAAACGAAAAATGGACTCTGATTCGGAAAGGAAAAGGTCCAGGAAGTTTAACCAAGATGCCAATGAGGCTCTGGTAGGCGCTGTGGAGAGAGGATGGTGCCAGATTGGCAAGAAGGGTCCTGGTAAACTTAAACCAGCAGCAATTGTTCAAACTTGGGAATGCGTTGCTGAACACCTTTCCTCAGTCGGGTTCATCAGGAGGACTGGCCAACAGTGCCGGAAGAAGTGGCAGGACTTTTGCCAAGCAGTTAGAGTAAGTAATGTTTTATTTATGCACTACAGTGACTTGAATTGTAAATGTGACTATCTGTGTGTGCCACGACAGCAGAAGGCACCTCTCTTAAAAATTTCTATTGCCATCTTTGTAGAAGAAGGTGTCCAACATTAACCGAGAGCGGACGAAAACTGGTGGAGGTCTACCAAGAGTGCCCCACTAACAGCCTTGGAAGGTAGAATCGCAGGCATTATTGGTGGGTCCCAAAGATCGACAACCCGTGCAGATGCTGGGCCCAGGTTGCAGAGTGAGGGTAATGATAGGTCCTTACTACACAGTATAAATGCACACGAGGCCCATGCTTGAGAGAAGTTCAGTCTGTGACCTGTCTTTTATTCCTTAGCACTCAAGTGATGAAGGTGGGTGGAGCTTCCCCTTTTGTACCTGAAGGTCCAGGTTAGGAGTATCTCCCACCTAGTGGTCATTGTTCTCACAGATTATACATGGGTTACAATGCTGGTTGAATACATGACATCACCTCCCCCCCAAAAGTCTTATTGGGATCACAGGTTGAGTCTCTCTGGTAGTTTACGCTCTCTTGTAGAGCGCCTGAGTTGGGGCTCCGGTTGTTGGGCGCTGGCCTGAGTGTCTGCTGTTTAAGAACATAAGAATTAGGAACAGGAGTAGGCCATCTAGCCCCTCGAGCCTGCTCCGCCATTCAATAAGATCATGGCTGATCTGGTCGTGGACTCAGCTCCACTTACCCGCCCTCTCCCCGTAACCCTTAATTCCCTTATTGCTTAAAAATCTATCTATCTTTGACTTGAAAACATTCAATGAGCCAGCCTCAACTGCTTCCTTGGGCAGAGAATTCCACAGATTCACAACCCTCTGGGAGAAGAAATTCTTTCTCAACTCGGTTTTAAATTGGCTCCTCCGTATTTTGAGCCTGTGCCCCCTAGTTCTAGTCTCCCGCACCAATGGAGACAACCTCTCTGCCTCTATCTTGTCTATCCCTTTCATGATTTTAAATGTTTCTATAAGATCACCCCTCATCCTTCTGAACTCCAAGGAGTAAAGACCCAGTCCACTCAATCTATCATCATAAGTTAACCCCCTCATTTCTCGATCAGCCGAGTGAATCGTCTCTGTACCCCTTCCAAAGCTAGTATATCCTTCCTTAAGTAAGGTGACCAAAACTGCACGCAGTACTCCAGGTGCGGCCTTACCAATACCTTATACAGTTGCAGCAACACCTCCCTGCTTTTGTACTCCATCCCTCTCGCAATGAAGGCCAACATTCCATTCACCTTCCTGATTACCTGCTGCACCTGCAAACTAACTTTTTGGGATTCATGCACAAGGATGCCGGTGCCTCACAACTTGAGCCGCCTCGGGGAAATCCCCTCCGTGCCTTTCAGTTCCGCGCGGAGGGGTTTCCTGTACGGGCTGCTCCTGCACACCCTCAACTTTGCCATCCTCGCCGGCCGTTCGGACACGCCATGGCGTACCATCTTGCCGTCCGGAGGAGGCGGGGGTCCCCGATGGAGGGCACTCTACGCAGGGGTCCTCCCACTATTCATCGGGGACTTGGCCTGGAGGGTGGTGCACGGAGCAGTGCCGTGCAACAAATTTTTAAGCCGGTTCACGGACTCCCGGGCCGCCTGCAATTTCTGCGGTCTGGAGGAGTCCGTGTTCCATGTTTTTATTGAGTGCACAAGGTTGCAGCCCCTGTTCCATTATTTGAAGGGGCTGCTCCTGAAATTCTGGCTGCACTTCAGTCCCACTCTCCTGATCTTTGGGCACCCTGTGCGGAGGGGAGCGGGTAGGTCCGAGGGCCTCCTCGTAGGACTGCTCCTGGGCACGGCCAAGGGTGCCATCAGCCGGTCCAGGCAGCGGGCGGTCGAGGGGGTCGTTCAACCTGACTGCCTGCCTCTCTTCCGCTCTTACATCCGGTCCAGGGTGTCCTTGGAGATGGAGCACGCGGTGTCCACCGGTACACTCGTGGCCTTCCGCGAGAGGTGGGCACCGGAGGGACTGGAGTGCATCATCACGCCCGGCAACCAAATTTTAATTTGATTTTATGTTTTAAAGTTTAATTTGTTTTAATTGCCGGTGCTTTTAGTGTCCCCTTCCCTTTTATAGGGGGCACTGGAAAAATTTGATTTTAGCGCCCCAAAAAAAAAACAAAAAAAAAATGAAAAAACACAAAAAAAAACCCAAAAAAAGGAAAAAAGGGCCTTGTAAATGTCTGGAGTGTCACCCAGGTCGGGTGGCACCGTTTAATGTTTTATGTTTTTGCAGGTGAACTCCAAAAGAGTTTCATGCACAAGGATGCCGGTGCCTCACAACTTGAGCCGCCTCGGGGAAATCCCCTCCGTGCCTTTCAGTTCCGCGCAGAGGGGTTTCCTGTACGGGCTGCTCCTGCACACCCTCAACTTTGCCATCCTCGCCGGCCGTCCGGACACGCCATGGCGTACCATCTTGCCGTCCGGAGGAGGCGGGGGTCCCCGATGGAGGGCACTCTACGCAGGGGTCCTCCCACTATTCATCGGGGACTTGGCCTGGAGGGTGGTGCACGGAGCAGTGCCGTGCAACAAATTTTTAAGCCGGTTCACGGACTCCCAAACCGCCTGCAATTTCTGGAAGAGTCTGTGTTCCATGTTTTTATGGAATGCACAAGGTTGCAGCCCCTGTTTTATTATTTGAAGGGGCTGCTCCTGAAATTCTGGCTGCACTTCAGTCCCACTCTCCTGATCTTTGGGCACCCTGTGCGGAGGGGAGCGGGTAGGTCTGAAGGCCTCCTCGTAGGACTGCTCCTGGGCACAGCCAAGGGTGCCATCAGCCGGTCCAGGCAGCGGGCGGTCGAGGGGGTCGTTCAACCTGACTGCCTGCCTCTCTTCCGCTCTTACATCCGGTCCAGGGTGTCCTTGGAGATGGAGCACGCGGTGTCCACCGGTACGCTCGCGGCCTTCCGCGAGAGGTGGGCACCGGAGGGACTGGAGTGCATCATCACGCCCGGCAACCAAATTTTAATTTGATTTTACGTTTTAAAGTTTAATTTGTTTTAATTGCCAGTGCTTTTAGTGTCCCCCTCCCCTTTTATAGGGGCCCCTGGAAAAAAAAATTTGATTTTAGCGCCCCAAAAAAAAAAAGGGGCCTTGAAATTGTCTGCTGTGTCACCCAGGCGGGTGGCACGGTTTAATGTTTATGTTTATTTTCAGGTAAACTCAAAAGAGTTTCATGCACAAGGACCCCCAGGTCCCTCTGCACCACAGCATGTTGTACTTTCTCCCCATTCAAATAATATTCCCTTTTACTGTTTTTTTCCCCAAGCTGGATGACCTCACACTTTCCGACATTGTATTCCATCTGCCAAACCTTAGCCCATTCGCTTAACCTATCCAAATCTCCTTGTAGCCTCTCTGAGTCCTCTACTCAACCCGCTTTCCCACTAATCTTAGTGTCATCTGCAAATTTTGTTGCACTACACTCTGTCCCCTCCTCTAGGTCATCTATGTATATTGTAAACAGTTGTGGTCCCAGTACTGATCCCTGTGGCACACCACTAACCACCGATTTCCAACCCGAAAAGGACCCATTTATTCCGACTCTCTGCTTTCTGTTCGCCAGCCAATTCTCTATCCATGCTAATACATTTCCTCTGACTCCGCGTACCTTTATCTTCTGCAGTAACCTTTTGTGTGGCACCTTATCGAATGCCTTTTGGAAATCTAAATACACCACATCCATCGGTACACCTCTATCCACCATGCTGGTTATATCCTCAAAGAATTCCAGTAAGTTAGTTAAACATGATTTCCCTTTCATGAATCCATGCTGCGTCTGCTTGATTGCACTATTCCTATCCAGATGTCCCACTATTTCTTCCTTAATGATAGTTTCAAGCATTTTCCCCATGACAGACGTTAAACTAACCGGCCTATAGTTACCTGCCTTTTGCCTGCCCCCTTTTTTAAACAGAGGTGTTACATTAGCTGCTCTCTAATCCGCTGGTACCTCCCCAGAGTCCAGAGAATTTTGGTAGATTATAACAAATGCATCTGCTATAACTTCAGCCATCTCTTTTAATACCCTGGGATGCATTTCATCAGGACCAGGGGACTTGTCTACCTTCAATCCCATTAGTCTGTCCAGCACTACCTCCCTAGTGATAGTGATCATCTCAAGGTCCTCCCTTCCCACATTCCTATGACCAGCAATTTTTGGCATGGTTTTTGTGTCTTTCACTGTGAAGACGGAAGCAAAATAATTGTTTAAGGTCTCAGCCATTCCACATTTCCCATTATTAAATCCCCCTTTTCATCTTCTAAGGGACCAACATTTACTTTAGTCACTCTTTTCTGTTTTATATATCTGTAAAAGCTTTTACTATCTGTTTTTATGTTTTGCGCAAGTTTATCTTCGTAATCTTTCTTCCCTTTCTTTATTGCTTTTTTAGTCATTCTTTGCTGTTGCTTAAAATCTTCCCAATCCTCTAGTTTCCTTGGCCACCTTATACGCATTGGTCTTTGATTTGATACTTTCCTTTATTTCCTTGGTTATCCACGGCTGGTTATCTCTTTTCTTGCCGCCCTTCTTTTTCACTGGAATATATTTTTGTTGCGCATTATGAAAGAGCTCCTTAAAAGTCCTCCACTGTTCCTCAATTGTGCCACCGTTTAGTCCTTGTTTCCAGTTTACTTTAGCCAACTCTGTCCTCATCCCACTGTAGTCCCCTTTGTTTAAGCATAGTACTCTCGTTTCTGACACAACTTCCTCATCCTCAATCTGTATTACAAATTCAACCATATTGTGATCACTCATTCCGAGAGTATCTTTTACGAGGAGATCGTTTATTTTTCCTGTCTCGTTACACAGGACCAGATCCAAAATGGCTTGCTCCCTTGTAGGCTCTGTTACATACTGTTCTAAGAAACAATCCCGTCTGCATTCTATGAATTCCTCCTCCAGGCTACCCCCTGCGATTTGATTTGACCAATCGATATGCAGGTTAAAATCCCCCATAACTACTGCCATTCCTTTTTCACATGCCTCCACTATTCCCTTGATTATTGCCCGCCCCACCATGAAGTTATTATTTGGGGGCCTATAAACTACGCCGACCAGTGATTTTTTTTCCCCTTACTATCTCTAATCTCCACCCACAATGATTCAACATTTTGTTCATTGGAGCCAATATCATCCCTCACAACTGCCCTGATATCATCCCTTATTAACAGAGCTACCCCACCTCCCTTCCCTTCCTGCCTATCTTTCCGAATCGTCAGATACCCCTGTACGTTTAATTCCCAGTCCTGGCCACCTTGCAACCATGTCTCTGTAATGGCCACCAAATCATACCCATTTGTAATGATTTGTGCCGTCAACTCATTTACTTTATTTCTAATGCTGCATGCATTTAGGTAGAGTGTTTTCATCCTAGTTTTTAAACCATGATTTTTAGTTTTTACCCCTCCTGCAGCCCTTTTATATTCAGTGGTCCTTTTTGTTTCTTGCCTTTGGTTTCTCTGCCCTCCACTTTTACTCATCTCTTTTCTGTCTTTTGTTTTTGTCTCCTTTTTGTTTCCCTCTGTCTCCCTGTATTGGTTCCCATCCCCCTGCCATATTAGTTTAACTCTTCACCAACAGCACTAGCAAACACTCCCCCTAGGACATTGGTTCCATTCCTGCCCAAGTGCAGACCGTCCGGTTTGTACTGGTCCCACCTCCCCCAGAACCTGTTCCAATGCCCCACGAATTTGAATCCCTCCCTGCTGCACCACTGCTCAAGCCACATATTCATCTGTGCTATCCTGCGATTCCTACTCTGACTAGCACGTGGCACTGGTAGCAATCCTGAGATTACTACTTTTGAGGTCCTACTTTTTAATTTCCTTAAATTCGTCTCGTAGGACCTTATCCCTTTTTTTTACCTATGTTTGCGGTGCCTCAGGCCTGTCCGGACTGCCCACAGTGACTGGGCTCTCCTCCCTTTGGTTCCGGTGTTCGGTTACCTATGGTGGAGTGAACTCTACATCGTGTTCTTCCTCTGCTTCTTCTATGGGATTGCTGAACCTCCTTTTTGTTTGATCCACGTGTTTGCGGCAGATTTGTCCATTGGTAAGTTTAACTACCAGAATCCTATTTCCCTCTTTGGCAATCACAGTGCCTGCGAGCCATTTGGGCCCTGCAGCGTAGTTGAGGACAAAAACAGGGTAATTTACATCAATACATCGCGCCCTCGCATTCCTGTCATGGTAGTCATATTGTGGCTGCCGCCTGCTCTTGACAATTTCTTTCATGGTGGGGTGTATAAGGGATAGCCGGGTTTTGAGCGTCCTTTTCATTAGCAGCTTTGCCGGTGGAACCCCTGTGAGTGAGTGTGGTCGAGATCTATAGGCCAACAGGAGGAGTGATAAGCGTCTTTGTAGGGAACCCCCTTGGATTTTGAGCATCCCCTGTTTGATTATCTGCACTGCTCATTCTGCCTGGCCGTTTGAGACCGGCTTGAACGGTGTCATTCTGACATGGTTAATTCCATTGCCTGTCCTGGATTAATTAAAGTCCTGGAATTCAGTGCTTGTGAAGCATGGGCCATTGTCGCTGACCAAGACATCCGGTAGACCATGGGTGGTGAACATTGCCTGTAGACTTTCTACTGTGGCAGAGGATGTGCTTGAATTTAAAATGTCACACTCGATCCATTGGGAGTAGGCGTCTACTACAACTAAAAACATTTTTCCCATGAAAGGACCTGCGTAGTCCACATGGATGCGTGACCAAGGCTTGGCGGGCCATGGCCAGGGGCTAAGGGGGGCTTCCCTGGGCGCATTGCCCAGCTGGGCACACGTGTTGCACCTGCGAACACAAAGTTCCAGATCTGCGTCTATCCCTGGCCACCAAACGTGTGACCTGGCAATTGCCTTCATCATGACAATGCCCGGGTGCTCATTATGGAGTTCTCTGATGAACACCTCTCTGCCCATCTGGGGCATGACTACGCGGTTTCCCCACAGTAGGCAATCGGCCTGAATCGAGAGTTCATCCCTGCGCCTGTGAAATGGTTTAAATTTCTCAGGGCATGCCCTGAACGTGGCTGCCCAGTCCCCATTCAGGACACATTTCTTGACTTGAGACAATAGCGGGTCTCTATTTGTCCAGACTTTAATCTAACGGGCTGTCATGGGTGAGCCTTTGCTTCCGAAAGCTTCAACAGCCGTGACCATCTCAGCAGTATGCTCGGTAGCCCCCTCAGTGGTGGCTAGTGGGAGCCTGCTGAGTGCATTGGCGCAGTTTTCAGTGCCCGGTCTGTGCCGAATTGTATAGTCATAGGCGGCTAACGTGAGTGCCCACCTCTGTATGCGGGCTGATGCGTTTGCATTTATGGCCTTGTTATCGGCCAAAAGGGACGTTAGGGGTTTGTGATCTGTCTCCAGCTTAAATTTCCTGCCAAACAGGTACTGGTGCATTTTCTTTACAGCATATACACATGCGAGCGCCTCCTTTTCTACCATTCCGTAACCCCTTTCTGCCTGGGACAGACTCCTGGAGGCATAAGCTACCGGCTGTAACTGACCCTTGGCATTCACATGCTGCAACACACACTCGACACCATAGGATGACACATCGCACGTTAACACAAGTTTCTTACATGGGTCGTATAGTGTTAACAGAGTGTTGGAATATAACAAATTGCGTGCTCTATTAAAAGCCCTTTCCTGGCTGTCCCCCCAAACCCATTTGCAACCTTTGCGTAGGAGCTCTAGTAGCGTGCTCAATTTGGGAAGAAAGTTACCAAAATAGTTCAGGAGCCCCAGGAACGAATGCAGCTCTGCCGTGTTATGGGTTCTGGGTGCTCTCTGGATCGCTTCCGTCTTGGACGCGGTAGGGCTGATCCCGTCTGCTGCTACCCTCATCCCCAGGAATTCTACCTCTGGAGCTAGGAAGACGCACTTCGCCTTTTTCAGTCGCAGTCCTACCCGGTCCAGTCTGCGTAGCACCTCCTCCAGGTTGTGGAGGTGTTCTTCAGTATCGTAACCCATGATGAGGATGTCGTCCTGAAAAACCACCGTCACTGGAATCGACTTGAGGAGGCTTTCCATATTTCGTTGGAAGATCGCGGCGGCCGAGCGAATCCCGAACGGACATCTGTTGTACTCAAACAACCCCTTGTTTGTCATGATGGTGGTCAGCTTCTTTGACTCACTCGCCAGCTCCTGGGTCATGTAAGCTGAGGTCAGGTCCAATTTTGAAAAAAGTTTGCCACCGGATAGCGTCGCAAAATAGTCCTCCACTCTCGGTAGCGGGTACTGGTCTTGGAGTGACACCCGATTGATGGCGGCCTTGTAATCACCACATATCCTGACCGACCCATCCGCCTTGAGCACCGACAAAATCGGGCTCGCCCAGTCACTGAATTCAACTGGCGAGATGATGCCTTCCCTCACCAGGCGGTCCAATTCGCCTTCTATCTTTTACCGCATCACGTACGACACCACTCTGGCCTTGTGGTGTACTGGCCTGGCGTCCGGGTTTATGTGAATCACTACCTTGGCCCCCATGAAAGTGCCAATGCCGGGTTGAAATAATGAGTCAAATTTGTCCAGGATCTGTGAGCATGATACTCGCTCCACAGAGGAAATTGCATTGACATCACCCCATTTCCAGTTCATGACAGCAAGCCAACTCCTCCCCAGTAGTGCGGGACCATCCCCTGGGAGAATCCAGAGTGGCAACCTGTTCTTCGAATCTTTGTGGGTCACGACTACCGTGGCGCTGCCTCGCACTGGAATGATCTGCTTTGTGTAAGTCCATAGCTGTGCGTCAATCGGCGATAATTTTGGCCTCCTGGCCTTGGACGCCCACAACTTTTCGAACTGTTTGATACCCATCGGGGACTGGCTGGCCCCCGTGTCTAGCTCCATTGATACTGGGATGCCATTGAGGAGCACTTTCATCATTATAGGTGGCGTCCTGGTGTATGAACTGTATACATGCTCCACATGAACTCGCTGAACTTCAGCTTCCAGCGATTTCCCCCAGCGTTCATTTCTGCAATTTCTGCAGGTATTTTGCTCATCTCTGCAAACTCCGGCTGAGTGTGTGCCTCCACGCCTCCAACATGAGCTGTTGTTGGAAAAAAAAGGTCCCTTGCCAGTCGATTGTCCCTGACTGACCCTGTGACTGTCCTTGAATGCGCCATTAACAGGTGTTGATGGCCCCATTACTGGCCGCATTGTCCCTTGCAATTGCGTGAATCACCGTTCAACTTGCCATTGTCTCTGTCGAACTCCCCCTCTGGATTCGACTACATGTTGGGACATGCCCAATTGCCCTTGTCTGCCTGGAGAACTGTGTGCTGCTTTAACAATGTTGAATCTCTGTCCCAACCATTCCTTAACACAGTACCTCTCGTCTGTTCTACTCGAGGCCATGCTCGCGTGGTTTAAATCCCAGTTTCTCGTCGCCATTGATAGGAGCTTACTATACGGTATAAATGCACACGAGGCCCATGCTTGAGAGAAGGTCAGTCTGTGATCTGTCCTTTATTCCATAGCACTCAAGTGATGAAGGTGGGTGGAGCTTCCCCTTTTGTACCTGAAGGTCCAGGTTAGGAGTGTCTCCCACCTAGTGGTCATTGTTCTCACAGTGTACAACTTAAGTCAGATTATACATGGGTTACAATGCTGGTTGAATACATGACAGGTAAGTCCTGCAAAATCCAATCTGGGTTGGCACAAGTGGGCTACGCTTCGGTTTATGCCATGTACTCTCCATTGGCTACGCTTCGGTTTATAGAATGTACTATTATTCGTCGTGATCCTTCAAATGAGCCTGCACTATGTGGGCCTACTGATGTCACCCTGCCCCCTCCCCTGCTGCTAACCATTCATCTGTTCTGTCATATTTTGCAGATGTTGCACAGACATCCAATAATGAAGGACAAGACCTCGCTACCTTCCCAGAAGCGGAAGTGAATGAGCCCGATGACCTCGGCCATACTGAACAACTTCCACAGGGCGATCAGGAGGAGGACGAGGAGGAGAATGAGGAGGAGCAGGAGCCCAACAATATTTTTCTGGAGGTGGGGGGAGAAGGAGGCTGATCAGACGGTGATATTACAATTGGAGGAGCTGCAGGCCACGGATATACCAAGCATTTTCAACAGCTCTACGCATGAGGGGACATTTGTGAGTTGTCCACCCTCCGAGGTCGTGGGTCCCACTGGGTGGCAGGAAAGCACAAATAGGGCAGCAACAGGCCTATCTGTACGGAGGAGGAGGAGACCTGAACAGCGCTCTCCTGAAATGCAGGCTTCACGGGAGGTGGTAGAGCTCATGGGAATGAGTGGGGAGAGTGTTCAGCTTACAAAATCGCTACTTGAGGCTGTGGTTGGGATCAAGGGAGAAATAGTAGTACTACCTGCTGACATAAGGGAGGGCATGTGGGAGGAATAGCAGCACTACCTGCAGGCATGTCGGAGATAGTCGCTGCAACGTGGGAACACACCCAGGCTGTCATTGCCCAGCGGCAATTGATGGTAGCAAGTGATGCTACTCCCGCTCCAATCCCGCAAGTTGATCCACAGGCCGAAGAGGCAAAACCCGGGCCTTCCGGATTGCCATCTGCTGGATCTGTCCCCCAACAAACGGAGCGCCGTGCCCGAGACACTAATAAGAAGTTGAGCTCACCAGGAGTAGGGCTGAGCCTGCGGTAATGGGCACGGCTAATGTCAAGGGCAAGGGCAAGAAAGGCGGACGGCGCGGCGGTGTTTAAATATGGGGGTGGGGGGAGAGGTGGCTGCAGCTGAAATTTGTTTACTGCTGTTGCTGTTGTTGTTGTTTTGCTGTTCTTTTGTTCTTCTTTTATTATTATATAAGTGATGTTATTTTAAATCGTTAAAAGTTTATTAAAGTTAAGTACAAGTGTACAAATATTTTTCAACTAAACCAAACATATGCAGTGGCTTTTTCGCAGAATTACAGGTGGAAATAGTCAACATGGAGGGATACAGTGGGCAGTCCATGATGAAACGTGCCGTTCAGTCTTCATGCAAAGCGGTGAAATATCAGCCGCTGTCGTCCTGCGGGTTGTAGTGGTGGCATGAGTTCCTCGTCCTCCTCCTCCTCCTCCTCTGAGTTCCTCGTCCTCCTCATCCTCCTCGTCCTCCTCCTCCTCGTTCTCATCATCAGCCTCCTCTTCCCACCCCCCTCTCATCTGAGCTGGTTCTGCAATGTTCTCCAGTGGGAATATCTGTTCCCTCATGATGGCTAAGTTGTGTAGCATGCAGCACACCACAGTGAACTCACCGACCTGCTGAGGGGAATATTGCAGGGAGCCTCCAGAGTGGTCCAGGCATCGGAAGCACTGCTTTAGCACTCCAATTGTCTTTTCGACGATGTGGCACATATTGTCATGACGCTCGCCTTCTGTCTGTGTTTTGCAGAGGAAGGTCATGAGCCAGGTGGCAAGCCCATAATCTTTGTCCCTGTCATGTATGTACATTCTGTTTGTAGCCATCAGATGGCGTCATTGTTGGAGGCCACTGAGCAGCACGCACATGGTGCTGCTCAGGTATAAAAGGCCAGCCATTTTGAGAGTCAGGCACTTTGGGCCTAAATAAAGCAGAGCCAAGGTTGTACCTTGCTTAGTTAAACAGTACTCAGTTTGAAGCTTTATTGCATACATAACATTTGGTGACAAGAATACAAGAACCTTTGTTTGCAAAATGAGCACGATTGGATTTTTAGAGCGATTCGTGGAGGGAGAAGATTGGGCAGCCTTTGTGAGCCGTTTGAACCAATACTTTGTGGTGAACAAAATGAAGGGGGACGACGATGCAGATCGGCTCCGGGCCGTGTTCCTCACTGTGTGCGGTTCAAAGATCTACCGTCTGATAAAGAATCTCCTCATGCCTAGTGATCCAACAGAGAAAACGTACGAGGAGTTGTGTACATTGGTACGGGAGCACCTCAAGCCAGACGACGGCATCATCATCTCGCGATACAGGTTTTATACACACGTTCTGCCAGAGCGTGGCAGAATTCATTGCTGACCTGAGACGTCTAGCGGGACCATGCAAGTTCGGGACGGTGTTGGCAGACATGCTGCGGGACTTCTTTGTTATCGGTATCAACCACGAGGTGATCCTGCGCACACTTCTGGCGGTGGAGGAGTTAGATTTAAAAAGGGCCATCCAGATCGCTCAATCATGTATGACGACGGACAGGAGTCTAAGGCAAATATTGGTGAAGAACCGAACCTCAGCAAGTACTGTAAATGCGATTGATTCGGTGTTCCGCAGAGCGGCACATGGCAGGGCCTATCCGGCTGCATTCGTGAAACCTGTGGCTGCCCAAAGTCCGCCAGCAGGAATGTATCCGACTTCTCCGTGTTGGCATTGTGGGGGATATCTTCGGCACCAGCAGGGCCGATTTAAGCAATATAGTTGCAGAGGCTGTCTGAGAGTGGGGCATCTACAGCACAAGTGTCTGCTGGTGAGCAAGCGAGCTGCGACACACCACGTGGAGGATGAGGATCAGACTACCGCGGATCCGGATACGCAATCCGAGATGCCAGAGGAGGAAGTGTATGGACTGTATTCCTTCATAACCAAGAGTAAACCAATTTTGATTAATGTGAAGTTTAACGGGATACCGGTATCGATGGAACTGGACACGGGAGCGAGTCAATTGATCATTAACAAGAGGGCATTTAGTAAGCTGTGGGATACTAAGACTGTGAGGCCCATGCTGAGCCCTGTTAACACCAAGCTGCGCACATACACCAAAGAACTGATAAAGGTGATTGGCAGTGCACAAATTAATGTGTCATATAACGGTGCGGTTCACGAGTTACCGCTGAGGATTGTTCCAGGCAATGGCCCAACGCTGCTCGGCAGGAGCTGGTTGGAGAAAATCAGGTGCGGCTGGAACGACATAAAGGCGTTGTCATCGGAGGAAGATACATGTGCCCAAGTATTCAGCAAGTTCCCCGTGCTATTCGAACCGGGTATCTGCAACTTCACGGGAGCCAAGGTACAGATCCACATGGACTCAGATGCAAGACCCTTCCATCATAAAACTCGGGCAGTGCCGTATATGATGAGGGAGAAGGTCGGAATTGAACCGGACAGACTCCAGTGAAGGGGTCATATCACCGGTCGAATTTAATGAATGGGACAACTGTTAAGTGTGCAACCCTGTGCAACCTGTATCATACCGCCACCAGAGGGCATACCTGTTGGAGTCCCAAAGGATCCCAGCATCCCTTGGGAGCACTGTATATAAGCAGGCCTCCCTTGCTGTACCAACACTCTGGAATTTGAATAAAGGAGCTAAGGTCATACTTACTCATGTCTACAGTACTCAGTTACGTTGCTTTATTTTGAACATGAGACAACAAACAATCACGCGAAAATGCAGAGAACTGTTGGTATCCTGGAGAAATTTTCAGAAGGGGATCATTGGGAGTGATGCATTCATAATAAAGAATGCTGGGATCCCTTGGGATTCCAACAGGTAGGCCCTCTGGTGGTAGTGTAATACAGGTTGCAAGGGATTAAATACATAATATCACTCCCCCGTGAAGTCAATAATACACTTATTTACAAGGTGAGACAATCTGGGGCTTTGCGCTCCCTTGTCGATCGTCTAGGTACAAATGCGGGTGTGGGTGAGTTGGTCAGTTCTTCGCTGGGCTGTTGGGAAGCCGGCCTTGCCGGGCTGCTGGGGCTGGTGAGTTCGGCTTCGTGGTCAACCATGATGTCAGTTGCCACTTGTGTGTGTGTTGGAGGGTCAAAGTTGGTGGTGTCTTCTTCGGGTTGTTCGTAGCTGTTGGTGAACCGCAATTTGATTTGGTCCAAATGTTTTCTGCACGTTAGTCCATTGGCCAATTTGACCTGAAACACCGTCCTCCCCTCTTTGGCTATGACCGTGCCAGTGAGCCATTTGGGACCATGTCCATAATTAAGCACAAACACAGGGTCCTTGACCTCAATATCGCTTGACAAATTTGCGCAGTCATGGTACACACTTTGTTGATGCCGCCTGCCCCCAACGTGATGATGGAGATCAGGGTGGACAAGAGAGAGCCTTGTTTTGAGCACCCTTTTCATGAGCAGCTCAGCTGGGGGAACCCCGGTCAGTGAGTGGGGTCTGGTGCGGTAGCTGAGCAGCACTCGATATAGTTGGGTCTGCAGGGAGCCTTCCGACACGCATTTCAAGCTTTGCTTGATGGTCTGAACTGCCCGTTCTGCCTGGTCGTTGGATGCGGGCTTGAACGGGGCAGATGTGACGTGCTCGATCCCATTGTGGGTCATGAATTCCTTGAATTCAGCGATGGTGAAACACGGCCCATTGTCACTGACAAGGACATCAGTCAGGCCATGCATGGCAAACATGGCTCGTAGACTTTCAATAGTGGCCGTGGACGTGCTTATAGATTTTATTGCACATTTAATCCACTTTGAGTAAGCATCAACGACAACCAAAAACATAAAAACATTTTGCCTAGAAATGGGCTTGCATAGTCCATGTGGATCCTTGACCATGGTTTGGAGGGCCACGACCACAAAATAAGTGGTGCCTCTCTGGGTGCATTGCTCAGCTGAGAGCAAGTGTTGCACTGGCGCACGCATGACTCTAAATCTGAGTCGATGCCGGGCCACCACACATGGGATCTGGCTGCGGCTTTCAGCATTACAATGCCTGGGTGGGTGTTGTGCAATTCACAAATGAACATATCTCTGCCTTTCTTGGGCAAGACCACGCAATTGCCCCACAACAGACAGTCCGCTTGCAGGGACATTTCGTCTTTGCGCCTGTGGAACGGCTTAATTGCCTCCTGCATCTCCGCTGGAATGCTGGACCAGCTCCCATGGAGGACACAGTTTTTTTACCAAGGTCAGTAAAGGATCCTGGCTGGTCCAGGTCCTGATCTGGCGGGCCGTAACAGGGGACTATCGTTTTTGAATGCATCCATTGCCATGAGCAAGTCCGTGGGCTGTGCCATTTCCAACCCGGTGGTGGGCAATGGCAGCTGACTGAGAGCATCAGCGCAGTTCTCTGTGCCCAGTCTGTGGCGGATTATATTGTTGTATGCCGACAGTGTGAGCATCCATCTTGGATGCGGGCAGAGGCATTGATGCTAATCCCTTTGCTCGCAGAGAACAGCGATATGAGCGGCTTGTGGTCAGTTTCAAGATCAAACTTGACGCCAAATAAGTACTGGTGCATTTTCTTTACCCCATAAACGCACGCCAGAGCCTCTTTTGCAGTCATGCTCCAGGTCCTTTCGGCATTGGACAAACTCTTGGACGCATAAGCGACCGGTTGTAAAATCCCCGATTCGTTAGCTTGTTGTAACACACACCCAAGTAGGGAGAAGGGTGTTTAACCCAGGTAGGAAATTACCGAAATAGTTAAGGAGTCCCAGGAACGACCGCAGCTCCGTCACGTTCTGTGGTCTCGGCGCGTTCTTGATGGCCTCCGTCTTGGCGTCGGTGGGTCTGATGCCGTCTGCCTCGATTCTTCTTCCCAAGAACTCGACCTCCTGCACTAGGAAAACATACTTCGAGCATTTCAACCTGAGCCCCACGCAATCCAACCGACTAAGAGCCTCTTCCAGATTCTTCAAGTGCTCATAGGTGTCCCGACCTGTAACCAGTATGTTGTCCTGGAAAACCACGGTGCGAGGAACCGACGTTAGCAGGCTCTCCATGTTCCGTTGCAAGATTGCTGCGTCCGACCGAATCCCGAACGGGCACCTGTTAGAGATGAACAGACCTTTGTGCGTGTTGATGCAGGTGAGGCCTTGCGAAAACTTCTCCAGCTCCTGCGTCATGTAGGCCAAGGTCAGGTCCAACTTGGTGAATGTCTTCCCTCCAGCCAGGGTTGCAAATAGGTCATCTGCCTTGGGTAGCGGGTACTGGTCCAGTAGCGAAAAACAGTTAATCGTTACTTTATAGTCCCCACAAATTCTGACCGTACAATCTTCTTTAAGTACCGGGACAATCGGACTGGCCCACTCATTGAATTCCACCGACGTGATGATGCCTTCTCGCTGCAGCCTGTCCAGCTCAATTTCCACATTCTCACGCATCATATATGGTACCGCCCGTGCCTTGTGGTGGATGGGTCGCGTACTGGGAACCAAATGGATCTGCACTTTCGCCCCCGAGAAGCTTCCAATGCCTGGCTCGAACAACGATGGAAACCTGCTCAGAACCTGGGTCCATGAGGCATCGTCGACGGACAAGTGTGCTCGGATGTCGTCCCAGTTCCAGCGGATTTTTCCCAGCCAGCTTCTGCCAAACAATGTGGGGTCATCCCCTGGTACAATCCAAGGTGGGAGTTCGTGTACTCCTCCATCATAGGAGACATTGACTTCTGCACTGCCAATTATGGGGATTAGTTCCTTGGTGTAAGTCCTTAGTTTGGTGTGAATGGGACTGAGCTTGGGCCTGTGTGTCTTGTTGCCCAACAACCTGTCAAAGGCCTTTTTACTCATTATGGACTGACTCGCACCCGTGTCCAGTTCCATAGATACTGGAATTCCGTTCAGTTCAACTTTCAGCATTATTGGTGGACATATCGTGGTGAATGTATGTACCCCGTACACTTCTGCCTCCTCAGTACGAGTCTCAAATTCAGTCTGATCCACAGTGGATCAATCTTCCTCTGTAATGTGGTGGTTTCCAGGGTTTGCAGCTTGCCTTCACATTCACTGGAGGTGTCTCGTTGTTCTGCAGCCATTGCACACATAGCATTTGAAGCGGCATTGATGGGCCCGATGATCATCTCCACAGCGCCAACAAGGTGTTAACTACCTCGCATTAACGATTGATGACGGATTCTGGGTCATCTGAGGTCATGCAGCAGCAGCCGGCGTGTACGTTCTGCCATGTATATTCCTGCTCGAGAACGATGTTACTTTGTGCACAGTACTGGCCGAAACATCTTTACTCTGCGAAATCTGTTTGATGTTGTCGCTGGTGGACATAAATGCCTGGGCTATCGTTATGACTTAACTTAGATTCTGAGTTTCAACAGTCAACAGTTTGCGAAGGATTACCTCATGGCCAATGCCGAGTACAAAAAAGTCTCTAAGCATTTGTTCTAGGAATCCCTCAAATTTGCAATGTCCTGCGAGGGGCTTTAGTTCGGCGACGTAGCTCGCCATTTCAAGGCCCTCCAACCGTTGACACATGTAGAACCGATATCTCGCCATCAAAATGCTTTCCTTAGGATTTAGGTGCTCCCGGACCAGCGTACACAATTCTTCATAGGGGTTAGCTGTTGGGAGATTCTTTATGAGGCCATAGGTTGTTGCCCCACAGAGAGTTAAGAGGATCGCCCTTCATTTGGCAGCATTCTCGTCCCCTTCCAGTTCGTTGGCCACAAAGTATTGGTCGAGTCTCTCCATGCAGGCCTCCCAATCGTCCCCTTCTGAGAACTTCTCCAGGATACCAACTGTTCTTTTCATTTTCGCACGGTTGTTCGTTACCTCTTCGCCAATTGATGCGTTCATGATAAAGGATGAAACTGAGTACTGTGTACAATGAGCAAGTGTGACCGTATCTCCTTCAATAAGATTCCAGAGTGCAGGTACCTCGTGGGTGGCCTGCTTATATACCATGCTCCCAAGGGATGCTGGGATCCCTTGGGAATCCAACAGGTAGGTCCTCTGATGGTAGTGTAATACAGGTTACAAGAGGTTAAATATATAACAGGGAGGCCTTCGTGGAGAGACTCGACCAATACTTCATGGTCAACGAGCTGGAAGGGGATGAGAACGCTGCCAAACGAAGGGCGATCCTCCTCATTGTCTGTGGGGCAACAACCTATGGCCTCATGAAGAATCTTCTAGCTCCGGTAAAACCAACAACCAAATCATATGAAGAACTGTATTCGCTGGTCCGGGAGAACTGTATTCGCTGGTCCGGGAGCACCTAAATCCGAAGGAAATCATTCTGATGGCAACATATCGATTTTACACATGTCAACGGTCTGAAAGCCAGGAAGTGGCGCGCTACGTTGCCGAACTAAGGTGCCTTGCAGGACATTGCGACTTCGATGGATTCCTTGAGCAAATGCAAAGAGACTTCTTTGTGCTTGGCAATAGCTATGAGGTTGTCCTTCGCAAACTATTAACTGTTGAAATACCGAACCTGAGCAAAGCCATAACGATAGCCCAGGCATTTATGTCCACCAGGATAACACCAAACAAATTTTGCAGCATAAAGAGGTTTCGGCAAGTACTGTACACAAAGTAACGTCGTTTTCAGACAGGAATGCATATGGCAGAACGTACACGCGGCAGCTGCACGACCTCAGATGACCCAGAGTCCGCCATCAATCGTTAATACGAGACAGTTAACACCTTGTTGGTGCTGCGGAGATGATCATCGAGCCCATCAATGCCGCTTCAAACACTATGTGTGCAAAGGCTGTGGCACAATGGGACACCTCCAGCGAATGGGCAGACTAGCTGCAAACCACCACGTTGCAGAGGAGGATCGATCCATGACGGATCAGGCTGAACTAGAGACTTGAACCGAGGAGGCAGAAGTGTACAGGGTACACACCTTCACCACGAAATATCCACCGATCATGTTAAAAGTCGAACTGGACGGAATTCCAGTATCCATGGAATTGGACACGGGTGCGAATCAGTCTATCATGAGCAAAAAGGCCTTCGACAGGCTGTGGTGCAACAAGGCACACAGGCCCAAGCTTAGCCCCATTTATACCAAGCTAAGAATTTACACTAAAGAGCTGATCCCTGTAATTGGCAGTGCAGTAGTAAAAGTCTCCTATGATGGAGCAGTGCACGTACTCCCACTATGGATTGTACCTGGAGATGGCCCCATACTGTTCGGCAGAAGCTGGCTGGGAAAAATCCGCTGGAACTAGGACGACATTCGAGCGCTCTCGTCCATCAATGACACCTCATGTGCCCAGGTTCTGAGCAAGTTCCCGTAGTTGTTTGAGCCACGCATCGGAAGTTTCTTGGGGGCGAAGGTGCAGATCCACTTGGTTCCCAGTACACGGCCGATCCACCACAAGGCACGGGCGGTGCCATATATGATGCGAGAGAAAGTGGAAATTGAGTTGGACAGGCTGCAGCGAGAAGGCATCAGCGTGCCGGTGGAGTTCAACGAGTGGGCCAGTCTGATCATTCCGGTTCTCAAACGTGATGGCACGTTCAGAATCTGTGGGGTCTATAAAGTAACGATTAACCATTTTTCACTGCAGGACCAGTACCCGCTACCCAAGGCAGACAACCTATTTGCGACCCTGGCGGGAGGAAAGACATTCACCAAGTTGGACCTGACCTCGGCCTACATGACGCAGGAGCTGGCGGAATCTTCGAAAGGCCTCACCTGAATCAACACACACAAAGGTCTGTTCATCTACAATAGATGCCCATTTGGGATTCGGTCGGCCGTGGCAATTTTTCAAAGGAACATGGAGAGGCTGCTAAAGTCGGTTCTGCGCACCGTAGTTTTCCAGGACGACATATTGATCACAGGTCGGGACACCATCGAACACTTGCAGAACCTGGAAGAGGTTGTAAGTCAGCTAGATTGCGTGGGACTCAGGTTGAAATGCTCGAAGTGTATTTTCCTGGCGCCAGAGGTCGAGTTCTTAGGGAGAAGAATCGCGGCAGACGGCATCAGACCCACCGACGCCAAGACAGAGGCCATCAAGAATGCGCCGAGACCACAGAATGTGCCGGAGCTGTGGTCGTTCCTGGGACTCCTCAACTATTTTGGTAATTTCGTACCTGGGTTAAGCACCTTGCTAGCACCCCTACACATGCTGCTACACAAGGGAGATGACTGGATATGGGGGAAATCACAAGAGGCTGCTTTCAAGAAAGCCAGAAATCTGTTATGTTCCAACAAACTGTTTGTTCTGTATAACCCATGTAAACGTTCAGTGCTAGCTTGCGATGCGTCTTCGTATGGGGTCGGGTGTGTGTTACAACAAGCAAACTAATCGGGAACATTGCAACCGGTCGCCTATGCATCCAGGAGTTTGTCCAAGGCCGAAAGGGCCTACAGCATGATTGAAAAAGAAGCTCTGGCATGCGTTTATGGGGTGAAAAAAATGCACCAGTATCTGTTTGGTGTCAAGTTTGCGTTAGAAACTGACCATAAGCCGCTCATATCGCTATTCTCAGAGAGCAAAGGGATTAATACCAATGCCTCTGCCCGCATCCAAAGATGGGCGCTCACGCTGTCTGCATATAACTATGTAATTCACCACAGGCCAGACACAGAGAACTGCGCTGATGCTCTCAGTCGGCTACCATTGCCCACCACCGGATGGAAATGGCACAGCCTGCAGACTTGCTCTTGGTGATGGATGCATTTGAAAATGAAGTCACCCATTACAGCCCACCAGATCAGGACCTGGACCAGCCAGGATCCTTTACTGTCCCTTGTAAAAAACTGCATCCTCCATGGGAGCTGGTCCAGCGTCCCAGCGGAGATACATGAACAGATCAAACCGTTCCAGCGGCACAAAGAATAAATGTCCATACAGGCGGACTGTCTTTTGTGGGGCAATCGCGTGGTTTTGCCTAAGAAAGGCAGGGAAACATTCATACGCGACCTACACAGTACCTACCCAGGCATAGGAATGATGAAAGCTATAGCCAGATCACATGTGTGGTGGCCCAGCATTGACTCAGATTTGGAGTCTTGCGTGCGCCAATGCAACACTTGCTCTCAACTGAGCAATGCACCCATAGAGGCACCACTAAATTTGTGGTCATGGCCCTCCAAACCGTGGTCTAGGATCCACGTTGACTTTGCGGGCCCATTTCTAGGCAAAATATTCTTGGTTGTTGTGGATGGGCATATTCAAAATGTATTGAGTGTGTAATAATATCTGTAAGCACGTCCACTGCCACCATTGAAAGCCTACGAGCCATGTTTGCCACGCACGCCTGTCTGATATTCTTGTCAGCGACAATGGGCTGTGCTTTACCAGCGCTGAATTCAAGGAATTCATGACCCGCAATGGGATCAAACACATCACATCTGCCCCATTCAAGCCCGCACCCAACGGCCAGGTAGAACGGGCAGTTCAGACCATCAAGCAAAGCTTGAAACCTGTGTCGGAAGGCACCCTACAGATCCGGCTGTCCCGAGTCCTGCTCAGCTATTGCACCAGACCCCACTCACTCACCGGGGTTCCCCCAACCGAGCTGCTCATGAAAAGGGTGCTAAAAACAAGGCTCTCTCTTGTCCATCCTGATCTCCATGATCACGTCGAGGGCAGACGGCATCAACAAAGCATGTACCACGATCGCGCAAACTTGTCATGCGATATTGAAGTCAATGACCCTGCATTTGTACTCAACTATGGACAGGGTCCCAAATGGTTTGCTGGCACTGTCAGAGCCAAAGAAGGGAGTAGGGTGTTTCAGGTCAAACTTGCTAATGGACTAACTTGCAGAAAGCATTTGGACCAAACCAAACTGCGATTCACAGACAGCCACAAGCAACCCGAAGAGGACACCACCAACTTCGACCCTCCAACACACACACAAGTGGCAACCGACATCACGGTTGACCACGAAGTTGAACTCACCATCCCCAGCAGCCCAGCAAGGCCAGCTACCCAGCGAAGAACCAATCAAGTCACCCACATCTGCATTTGTATCGAGACGATCGACAAGGGAGCGTAAAGCCCCAGATCGTCTCACCCTGTAAGTAAGTGTACTATTGACTTTGGGAGGGAATGATGTTATGTATGCAACCCTATGCAACCTGTATCATACCACCAACAGAGGGCATACCTGTTGGAGTCCCAAGGGATCCCAGCATCCCTTGGGTGCACTGTATATAAGCAGGCCTCCCATGCTGTAACAACACTCTGGAGTTTGAATAAAGGCGCTAAGGTCACATTTACTCATGTCTACAGTGCTCAGTTACATTGCTTTATTATGAACATAACACCAGCCTCATTGTTCCTGTGCTGAAAAGTGATGGCACAGTCAGAATCTGTGGAGACTACAAGGCTACGATCAACAGGGTTTCAAAACAAGATCAGTGATGACTTGTTTGCGACACTAGCCGGAGGGAAGTCGTTCACAAAACTGGACTTGCCGTCGGCCTATATGACACAGGAGTTGGTCGAGACATTGAAAAGACTTACATGCATTAACACGAACAAAGGACTGTTTATTTACCACAGGTGCCCTTTCGGAATTCGCTTGGCTGCAGCAATATTCCAGAGGAATATGGAAAGTCTACTGAAGTCCGTTCCCAGAACCGTCATGTTCCAAGATGACATCCTGTTCACCGGTCGTGACTCCAAGGAACATCTGAACAACCTGAAAGAGGTTCTACTGCGTTTGGATAAAGTGGGGCTCAGACTGAAACGCTCGAAGTGCGTCTTCATGGCACCGGAGGTCAAATTGCTCAGGAGGGAAATCGCCGCTGATGGCATCAGACCTGCTAACGTGAAAACCAAGGCACCCAAGCAGCAGAATGTGATGGAACTGTGTTCGTTCCTGGGTCTACTCAACTACTTTGGTAACTTCCTATCTAAATTGGGCACCTTACTAGAACCACTACACATGCTACTGAGAAAAGGCGACAACTGGCACAAGAGATTAATGTGCAAAGTTAAAGCACATGGGATTGGGGGTAGTGTGCTGACGTGGATTGAGAACTGGTTGTCAGACAGGAAGCAAAGAGTAGGAGTAAATGGGGACTTTTCAGAATGGCAGGCAGTGACTAGTGGGGTACCGCAAGGTTCTGTGCTGGGGCCCCAGCTGTTTACACTGTACATTAATGATTTAGGCGAGGGGATTAAATGCAGTATCTCCAAATTTGCGGATGACACTAAGTTGGGTGGCAGTGTGAGCTGCGAGGAGGATGCTATTAGGCTGCAGAGTGACTTGGATAGGTTAGGTGAGTGGGCAAATGCATGGCAGATGAAGTATAATGTGGATAAATGTGAGGTTATCCACTTTGGTGGTAAAAACAGAGAGACAGACTATTATCTGAATGGTGACAGATTAGGAAAAGGGAAGGTGCAACGAGATCTGGGTGTCATGGTACATCAGTCATTGAAGGTTAGCATGCAGGTACAGCAGGCGGTTAAGAAAGCAAATGGCATGTTGGCCTTCATAGCGAGGGGATTTGAATACAGGGGCAGGGAGATGTTGCTACAGTTGTACAGGGCCTTGGTGAGGCCACACCTGGAGTATTGTGTACAGTTTTGGTCTCCTAACTTGAGAAAGGACATTCTTGCTATTGAGGGAGTGCATCGAAGATTCACCAGACTGATTCCCGGGATGGCGGGACTGACCTATCAAGAAAGACTGGATCAACTGGGCTTGTATTCACTGGAGTTCAGAAGAATGAGAGGGGATCTCATAGAAACGTTTAAAATTCTGACAGGTTTAGACAGGTTAGATGCAGGAAGAATGTTCCCAATGTTGGGGAAGTCCAGAACCAGGGGTCACAGTCTGAGGATAAGGGATAAGCCATTTAGGACCGAGATGAGGAGAAACTTCTTCACCCAGAGAGTGGTGAACCTGTGGAATTCTCTACCACAGAAAGTAGTTGAGGCCAATTCACTAAATATATTCAAAAGGGAGTTAGATGAAGTCCTTACTACTCGGGGGATCAAGGGTTATGGCGAGAAAGCAGGAAGGGGGTACTGAAGTTTCATGTTCAGCCATGAACTCATTGAATGGCGGTGCAGGCTAGAAGGGCTGAATGGCCTGCTCCTGCACCTATTTACTATGTTTCTATGTAACTGGGTGTGGAGCGCATCGCAAGACAGAGCTTCCGAGAAAGCCACTAATCTGCTTTGCTCGAACAAGCTGCTGGTACATTTTGATCCATGTAAACATTTAGTTTTGGCCTGTGATGCATCGTCATATGGAATTAGTTGCGTACTCCATCAAGCCAATGAGTCGGGGAAACTTCAACCTGTCGCATATGCATCCAAAGATTTGTCTAAAGCAGAAAGAGCCCACAGTATGGTAGAAAAAGAAGCTTTAGTGTGTGTGTACGGAGTTAAAAAGATGCATCAATACCTGTTCGGTATGAGGTTCGAATTAGGCACTGTTCACAAGCCGCTCATTTCATTGTTTTCCGAGAGCAAAGGTATCAATACCAACGCTTCATCCCACATCCAAAGGTGAGTGCTGATATTATCTGCCTATGATTATGTCAGTCGCCACAGACCTGGCACAAAGAATTGTGCCGATGCTTTGAGCCAGTTGCCGTTGCCCACACCGGAGGTGGATATGCCACAACTGGCGGATCTAATGTAAATCATGGATGCTTTTGAGAGTGAAGGAACCCCTGTCACGGCTCAACAAGTTAAGACCTGGACCAGTCCTAAGCAAATGTGCGAGGAGGCCAAACTGTATATTCGTCGCAAGGATGAACTGTCTATTCAAGCAGATTGCATATTGTGGGGCAATCGCGTTGTAATGCCCAAGAAAGGGAGAGAGAAGTTCATGCATGAGTTACACAGCACACATCCTGGTATAGTGATGATGAAGGCCATCGCCAGGTCCCATGAATGTTGGCCAGGAATTGATTCTGAGCTGGAAGCATGCGTGCATCAGTGCAACACTTGCATAGAGCTCAGCAAAGCACCAGCAGAATCACCACTGAGTCTGTAGTCATGGCCATCCAAACCTTGGTCTAGGATCCATGTAGATTTTGCAGGTCCCTTCCTGGGCAAGATGTCTTTAGTGGTGGTGGACGCTTATTCGAAGTGAAAAAATGCATAATCATGTCATCCAGCACGTCCGCGACAACCATAGAGAATCTCAATGTCATGTTCGCGACACATGCCTGATATAGTGGTGAGTGACAATGGGTCATGCTTCACCGGTCAGTGTGAAACTTTGGAGGAGTTTGTGAAACTTTGAAGGAGTTTGTGAAACTTAATGGCATAAAACATGTAATGAGAGGGGACCTCATAGAAACATATAAAATTCTGACGGGGTTAGACAGGTTAGATGCAGTAAGAATGTTCCCAATGTTGGGGAAGTCCAGAACCAGGGGTCACAGTCTAAGGATAAGGGGTAAGCCATTTAGGACCGAGATGCGGAGGAACTTCTTCACCCAGAGAGTGGTGAACCTGTGGAATTCTCTACCACAGAAAGTTGTTGAGGCCAATTCACTAAATATATTCAAAAAGGAGTTAGATGAGGTCCTTACTGCTAGGGGGATCAAGGGGTATGGCGAGAAAGCAGGAATGGGGTACTGAAGTTGAATGTTCAGCCATGAACTCATTGAATGGCGGTGCAGGCTAGAAGGGCCGAATGGCCTACTCCTGCACCTATTTTCTATGTTTCTATGTTTCTATGTTTCTATGTAAGGTCAGCACCGTTCAAGCCTGCATCTAACGGGCAAGCTGAAAGTGCAGTACAAATTATCAAGCAAAGCATGAGGAGAGTAACCCAAGGGTCACTGCAGACCCGCTTGTCCTGCATACTGCTTGTCATGTATTCAACTGTCATTGTGATCCATGTATAAACTGACCTAAGTTGTACACCGTGAGAACACTGACCACTAGGTGGTGAACTTGTGGGAGACACTCCTAACCTGGACTTTCAGGTATAAAAAGGGAAGCTCCACCCATCTTCTCCACTTCAGTGCTGGCTAATAAAGGTTACTGGTCACAGAGTGATCTTCTCTCTAGTATGGGCTTCGTGTGCATTTGTACTGTATAGTAAGGATATGAGTTACAGGACAAGACCCCACACACTTACAGGGGTCTCGCCTGCTGAACTCATGATGAAAAGAGATCTTAAGACCAACCCATCTCTGGTACACCCGGATTTAAATAATCACGTTGAATACAGAAGTCAAAGTCAACAAGGGTACCACAATCGCGCAACTGTGTCATGCGAGATTTCTGTTAATGATCCTGTATATGTGTTGAATTATGGTCAGGGTCCCAAATGGATCACTGGTATGGTCATGGCCAAGGAGGGCAACAGAGTATTCGTTATTAAGCTCAAGAATGGGCAAACTTGCAGGAAACACATGGATCAGACAAAGCTGAGGCACACAGACGAGCCAGAGCAGTCGGACGAAGAAACCGTCAATGACCAACCAACCTACCAGCAGCCTTCAGAGGACTCAAGGGTCATCAGTGAACCCGGAATTTCCATGGACTTGCAATTCCTGACATGGCCACTGCCACCCCCAACAAGTCAGCCATCCAGCCACCAGCCACAACAAACTCCGCACATTCACCCAAGGCTGGAATTGAACTGAGACGGTCAACCCGGGAGCGCAAAGCACCGGACCGTCTCAACCTGTGAAAGACAGTCATAAGATCTCAGAGGAGGGTATTGTCATGTATGTACATTCTGTTTGTAGCCACCAGATGGCATCATTATTGGAGGCTGCTGAGCAGCACGCACATGGTGCTGCTCAGGGATAAAAGGCCAGCCATTTTGAGAGTCAGGCACCTTGGGCCTAAATAAAGCAGAGCCAAGGTTGTACCTTGCTTAGTTAAACAGTATTCAGTTTGAACCTTTATTGTATACATAACAGTCTCCCAGCATCCAGATCTGCCCTTCTGGCTGCTGCTCAAACATCTGTGAGACACTGCTCTCATGCAAGATTAAAGCTTCATGGATGTTCCCTGAATATTTTGCATCTACTGCTATGAAATGCTGGGTTTGGTCACAGACGATCTGCACGTTCAGGGAGTGGAATCCTTTTTGGTTTTGGTAAACCTCTGGCTCCTCTAAAGGTGCTCGCAGGGCGATGTACGTACAGTCAATGGCATTCTGTACCTTGGAGAAGTCAGCAATCATGCAAAACCTACAGCCCTCTCATTCTGTGCCTCCATGGTCATTGGGATGTTAATGAAGTCGTCCCTGCACGCAAACAGTGCAGTAGTCACCTGGCGAATGCAGCTATGTGTAGCGTGCTGCGAGATGCAGCATAAGTCCCCAGTTGATGCCTGAAAGGAGCCGGAGGCATAGAAGGCAAGTGCCACAGTTACCTTGACCTCGACGGGCTGTACATTCCTCCTCCCGCTTCTAGGCTATATATCTGCCTTTATGAGCTGGCATATCTTTGCGATCACCTCTTTTCGAAAGCGCAGCCTTCTAACGCACTGTCTCAGTCAAGTGGAGGTATGAGCGATGTTCCTTGTAAAATCGTTGGTGGTAAGGCCTCTTCCCCATAAGTCTGCAACCTCTTCGATTACGCTGATAATGCTGGAATAAGCTTCTTCGATGAAAAGCCAGGAAAGCATAAGCACGCACCACATATGGCAAAGATAGAATAGCCCCCATTCTTTAAATGTCCTTAAATGTCCTTAAAAACAAATTATAAGCTCACAAAAAGCTCAATCTGTAAATGCAGTCTTCCCTCCAAAAGCTTTAGCTCAGCTCCATTTTCGAAGATGGCGCTGTTTACGTTTTACAACTTTGAAAAACTTTTCACACAAAACCTGTATCAACACCCAACCTGCAAAGCGCCATTTATTGGTATCTGGTGCCGATCTATACTGACTTTCTGAAGTCACAGTTGTACCTGTTCTTTTTGGAACGTTGCTGCTTCGAAATTGCAGAGAACTAAAAATAATTTCCTATAAAATAAAGTTAATATTTTCTTCAAAGTGGCAATTAAAAAAAATACAAGCTAATTCGGAGTGTGAGCACGCGAGTTAGCTTTAGCGGGCTCACTGTAAACAAACCAGTGATTGGATTTATGTTGAAGAGAATCCAAGATGGCACCGTTATTGTCAATTTTCATCCAACTCCACCAGGTAAGGCAAGATTTTTAAAAACAGTATTTAGCTCTGTCTTTAAAAATATCCTTATTGGGGAAACTCGCAAAAAATGCCATTGTCGTTGAGTTTGACCCTGAGTGACGTCACAAAAACAGTTCTCAAAAAAATCGGCCCTTATTTTTTAAGGACAGCGTTACACCACTAGCAAAAGTAGCAAAATGGCTCTAAATTTATTTAGCTCCAAAAAAAAACTTTTAGCTCCAAAATCAATCATTACAGTGGCGAATTTCAGGCCCATAGTAATTTGGCCCTGATGTTAACCCAACCTGCCCGGCGAGAATGGGCTGGGTGAGCAGTTAAAATTGATTTGTTTTGTACATAGACTTTCAAAAGGCGTTTGATAAAGTGCCATATAATAGACTTGTTAGCAAAATTGAAGCCCATGTGAATAAAGAGGTAGTGGCAGGATTGATACGAAACTGGCTCAAAGACGGAAAGCAAAGAGTAGTGGTGAACTGTTGTTTATCATATTGGAGGGAGGTAACACTGGTTGTCCCAGGCATCAGTGGTAGGACCATGGCTCATTTTAATATGTACTAATAACCTGGACTTGTGTACACAGGGCAAAATTTACTGATGACACAAAACTTGAAAATGTAGTATACAGTGAGGAGGATAGTAGCAGACATCAGGAGGACATAGACAGACTGGTTAAATGGGCAGACACATGGCCAATTCAATTTAATGCAGAGAAGTGTGAAGTGATGCACTTTGGAAGGAATAATGAGGAAAGGCAATATAAACTAAATGGTCCAATTTTAAATGGGGTGCAGGAACAGAGAAACCTCGGAGTTCACATATACAACTCTTTGAATGTTGCAGGACAAATTGATTAGGCTGTTAACAAAGCATATGGGCTTTATAAATAGAGGCATAGAGTACATAAGCAAGAAAGAAATTATAAACCTTTATAACTCACTGGTTAGTGGAGTATTGTGTCCCAATTCTGGCTACCACACTTTAGGAAGTATGTCAAGGCTGGAGTGGGTATAGAGGAGATTTATCAGAATGGTTCCAGGGATAAGGGACTTCAGTTATGTGAAGAGACTAAAGAGGCTGGTGTAAAGTCCTTACACAATACCACAAATCCACACGAGGCACATTCTATGGACAAGGTCACTCCATGACCTGAACCTTTATTCACAGGACCAAGAAGTGATGACCCTGCGTGGGACCTCCCTTTATATAACTGGGTGACTAGGTGAGGAGTGCCTCCCACAAGTTCACCCCCTGTGGTCAAGGTGTGCATTTCTTACGTATATACAGCATTGCTGTGTTGTTACATAAAGGTTACATACATGACATCACCTCCCCCTCAACATCTTATTGGGATCATAGGTTAAGTCTCTCGGGTGATGTGCGCTCTCTCGTGGAGCGCCGCAGTTGGGGCTCTGGTTGTTGAGACTTGGCGTGAGTGCCTGTCACCTGTGGTGATTCCGGCCTGTCCGGGCTGACCGCAGGGACTGTGTATGCTGCTGAATGTTCTTGTTGCTCGTTCACTGGCGGTGGTGTGAATACCATCTCATGATCTTCCTCAGGTTCCTCCATGTCCATGCTGAACCTTTTTTTTAATTGGTCCAGATGTTTGCGGCATATCTTCCCATTGTTAAGTTTAACCACTATGACTCTATTCCCCCCTTTGTCTATTAGAGTACCCTCAAGCCATTTGGGCCCCAAAGCGTGATTGCGAACAAATACGGGGTCATAAATTTCTATACATCTCCCCCTTGAATTTCGGTCATGGTACTCGTTTTGGGACTGGCGCTTGCCCTCAACAATGTCGGACAGGACTGGATGAATGAGGGACAGCCGAGTTTTGAGTGTTCGTTTCATGAGCAGCTCCGCGGGCGGGACCCCCGTAAGCGAGTGTGGTCGGGACCTAGAGGCCAGCAGGAGGCGCGATAGGTGGTATTGAAGGGAGGGTCCTTGAATCCGGAGTATGCCTTATTTTATGATTTGGACCGCACGTTCCGCCTGGCCATTGGAGGCCGGCTTGAATGGTCTGTCCTGACATGGTTAATGTCATTACCCAACATGAACTCCCGGAATTTGTAGCTTGTGAAACATGGGCCATTATCGCTAACAAGGATGTCCGGCAAGCCGTGGGTCGCAAAGACCGCACGTAGACTCTCCACAGTGGTGGATGTCTTGCACAAATTCAAAATGATGCACTCGATCCATTTCGAGTACGCATCAACCACAATGAGAAACATTTTTCCCATGAACGGGCCGGCGTAGTCTATGTAAATACATGACCATGGCCTAGTGGGCAAGGGCCACGGGCTGAGCGGGGCCTCCCTGCGGGCATTGTCTAACTGGGCACACGTCGTGCACCTATGAACTCAGTGTTCCAGGTCTGAATCAATTCCAGGCCACCACACATGTAACTGGGCAATGGCCTTCATCAGCACGGTGCGTGCATGGGTGCTCGCTGTGGAGTTCCCTGATGAATGCTTCCCTGCCCCTCTGGGGCATGACTACCCGGCTGCCCCATAGTCAGCAGTCGGCTTGGATGGAGAGCTCATCAGGGCATGCTCCGTATGCGGGCGCCCAATCCCCAGTCAGGACACATTTCTTAATCAAGGATAGGAGGGGATCTCTGTTGGTCCAGATTTTGATCTGGCGGGCTGTGATGGGGGAGCCTGCACTGTCAAAGGCATCGACAGCCATGACCACCTCAGCGCTTTGCTCCACTGCCCCCTCAGTGGTGGCCAGTGGAAGCCTGCTGAGCGCGTCAGCGCAATTTTCGGTGTCGGGCCGGTGCCGGATAGTGTAATCATACGCAGCGAGCGTGAGAGCCCATCGCTGTGTGCGAGCTGACGCATTGGCACTGACAGCCTTGCTGTCTGACAGCAGGGATGTTAATGGCTTGTGGTCTGTTTCTACTTCGAACCTCCTGCCAAAAAGGTACTGATGCATCTTTTTCACCCCATAGACACATGCGAGTGCTTCCTTCTCAACCATCCCATATCCCTGTTCAGCTTGAGAGAGCGACCTGGAGGCATAAGCCACAGGTTGTAGTTGGCCCTCAGCGTTACCCGGTTGCAACACGCACCCAACCCCATAGGACGATGCATCACATGTCAGAACAAATTTCTTACAGGGGTCGTACAGGGTCAACAACTTATTTGAACAAAGTAAGTTCCGCGCCCGATTGAAAGCCCGTTCCTGACAGTCCCCTCAAAACCAATCGTAACCCTTACGCAGGAGCACGTGTAGCAGCTCCAACAATGTGCTTAGGTTCGGCAGAAAGTTCCCGAAATAGTTCAAGAGTCCCAGAAATGAACGCAAGTCCGATGTGTTGCAGAGCCTGGGCGCTCATCGAATCGCCTCCGTTTTGGATTCGGTAGGCCGAATCCCGTCTGCAGCAACCCTCCTGCCCAGAAACTCGACCTCGGGAGCCAAAAACAAACACTTAGACTTCTTGAGTCGCAGGCCTACCCGGTCCAGTCAGCGTAGCACCTCCTCCAGGTTGTGGAGGTGTTACTCGGTGTCACGACCGGTGATGAGGATGTCGTCCTGAAATATGATTGTTCTGGGAATGGATTTGAGCAGGCTTTCCATGTTTCTTTGAAAAATCACGGCCACTGATTAAATGCCAAATGGACACCTGTTGTAAACAAACAGTCCCTTGTGCGTGGTGATGGTGGTCAGTAGTTTAGATTCATCGGCCATGTAGGCTGAAGTGAGGTCCAACTTGGTGAACAGCTTGCCGCCTGCCAGCGTGGCAAAAAGGTCCTCCGCTCTCGGGAGCGGGTATTGATCTTGTAGGGACACCCGATTGATGGTGGCCTTGTAGTCGCCACAGATCCTGACCGAGCCATCCGCTTTTAGGACGGGAACGATGGGGCATGCCCAGTCGCTGAATTTAACGGGCGAGATGATGCCCTCTCTCAGCAACCGGTCCAATTTGTTCTCAATTTTCTCCCGCATCATATGCGGCACAGCTCTGGCTTTGTGGTGCACTGGTCTGGCGTCCGGGGTGATGCGTATCACTACTTTGGTACCTTTGAACGTCCCGACGCCAGGTTGAAATAGTGACTCAAATTGCTGTAGGACCTGTGAGCATGAACTTCGCTCCACAGATGACATGGCGTGCACATCCCCCCATTTCCAGTTCATCTCAGCTAACCAGCTCCTCCCCAACAGTGCGGGACCATTGCCCGGGATAACCCAGAGCGGCAGCCGGTTCACCGATCCATTGTATGTGACCGCCAACATTGCACTGCCTAGTACTGGAATGATTTCTTTGGTGTACGTCCGTAATTGCATCTCAATGCATTCTAGTTTGGGTCTGCTGGCTTTGAGTGGCCACAGCTTTTCGAATTGTTGAACACTCATGAGTGACTAGCTGGCCCACGTGTCCAGCTCCATGCGTACAGGGATGCCGTTTAATAGGACTTTCATCATCATAGGTGGCGTTTTGGTATATGAGCTGTGAATGTTTGCCACATGAACCCGCTGAACTTCAGCGTCCATTGATTTGCCCCAAGCATCATCCTGCCTCGCAGACCCCTCATCTGGTTCATCCGCCTCGTATATTAGCCTGGTTACAGGCTTTCTGCACATTCTGGCTAAATGGCCACTGAGGTTACAATTTCTGCAGACGAACTGTTGAAACCTGCAAGTCCTGGCAGCATGTCTGCCCCCACACCTCCAGCATGAACTGAGATTCCCATTGTTGTGAACAAAAGAGCTGTTACAAGGCATTCCTCGCTGATTGTCCCTTTGACTGCTCTTGAGCACCCTGTTAGTGGTTGTCAATGGCCCCATCCCAGGCCACATTGTCCACTGGGGGGGCATAAATGTTCGTTCAGCCTGCCATTGTCTCTGTTGGAGACTTACTCTTGGGTCTATTGCTGCCTGGGGTGTGTCGAAATGCCCTTGCCTTCCTGCGGGGCTCTGTGTCGCGTTTGTGATATTGACTCCCTGATTGGAGGCAGAATTGCGCATGTATATCATCTTGGTTTCCTCCTCCCCCGCCATAAAAGTCTGAGCCATCAATGCTGCCGCTTCCAAGGTCAAGTCCTTGGTCTCAATTAGCTTTCTGAAAATCCCAGCATGACCGATGCCCTCAATAAAGAAATCCCTTAGCATCTGCCCCCTGCAGGCGTCTGTGAATTTACAGAGGCTGGCCAAGCGCCGGAGGTCCGCAATGAAATCCGGTATGCTCTGTCCTTCCCGACGTCGGTGGGTATAGAATCTGTGTCGGGCCATGTGTACGCTGCTCGCCAGTTTGAGGTGCTCACCGATTAGTTTGCTGAGCTCTTCTCAGGTGCTAGCAGGTCTTTCATGAGCGCGTAAGTCTTGGGTCCACAGCTGGTCAGCAGATGAGCCCTTCGCTTGTCGGCCGCTGCGTCTCCCAGCCAGTCCTTCGTGACAAAACTCTGCTGGAGCCTCTCAATGAAATTGTCCCAGTCCTCACCAACACAGTACCATTCATCTGTGCTGCCGGTGGCCATTCTCGTGTGTTGTTGATTCCCGTTTCTTGTCGCCAATGTAAAGTCCTTACACAATACCGCAAATCCACACAAGGCACATTCTATGGACAAGGTCACTCCATGACTTGAACCTTTATTCACAGGACCAAGAAGTGATGACCTCCTTTTATATACCTGGATGACCAGGTGAGGATTGTCTACCACAAGTTCATCCCTGTGGTCAAGGTATGCATTTCTTACTTTTTTCAGTATTGCAGTGTTGTTACATAAAGGTTACATACAAGACAGCTGGGATTGTTCTCCTTAGATCAGAGAAGTTATGATGAAATTTAATAGAAGTGTTCAAAACTATGAAGGACTTTCATATAATAAAAAAGGAGGAACTGTTTCCAGTGGCAGGAGGGCCGGTAACCAGAGGACACAGGTTTAAGATAATTGACAAAAGAACCAGATGGTAGATGAGGAGACATTTTTTTACACAGCACGTTGTAATGCTCTGCAATGCACTGCCTGAAAGGGTGGCGGAAACAGATTCAATAATACCCCACAAACTTTCAAAAGGGAATAAGATATATACACTTCAAAAAGAAAAAATTGTGGGGCTACGGGCAAAGGGATGAGGAGTTGGATTAATTGGATGAGAACCACAGCACGGCACATTCTGTGCTGTATGATTTTATGATTTACTACCTCGTTCCTGCCAACTGTCATATTAATTGCAGAGCTGACTCGAATTAGAATTGGACAGGTGCCTCATGAATAAATTCAAATATTGGTTCAATTGTGTCATTTAGACTCCGATGTAATTTTAACTGGGCGGGTCAGAAGTCCTGCAGAAGTCCAAGGCAGTACTGAGATTCCAGTTTGCTTATTTCTGATTCTTTTTCCCTTACCTACCTTCATTGAGCACTGACTGCTCATTATGGTTGCTGTGTTTGCTTCATTTTATCACTGTGTGTGATCAGCACAGTAGGGGTGTAAATCCTATCCAATCCAATCCCGTCAGTTCCCCACCAGGCGGGTTAGGTTAAAATTGCCCCCAACAATTTCAGCCCCTTGATCCTAACACACATGCTTCTTTTCACTATGCAACTTGGGAGGTTTTCCTACATCAAAGCTATATAAATGCAAGCTTTTGTAAACGTCTATTGGCACTGATGTATTAGTCAACAGTACATTGCAACAGTGATTACACTCCAAAAGTACTTAATTGGCTGTAAAGTGCTTTGAGACGTCCGGTGGTCATGAAAGGCGCTATATAAATTCAAGTCTTTCTTTCTTCTTTCTTTTACATGCCAATAAATCCCTCATAAATAGTAGAAGCAGCAATAGGCCGTTGTGTACTGCAAGCAGCAGAGATAAGTCACGCATCAATAAAATTAATCATCAAATATTTTTGACAGAGGTTATAAGTCCCACTCTTTACGATTCTTTGTCACCAAAGGATAATCTTCAAGTTGTAAATTCTTACAAATAATCAAAAACAAGATTTCAGCTTGTCACCTGAATTGCAAATACCTTTGAACTAAACTGAGTAGATATGGTATCAAAGCAGGGTATAAAAGTGGGCTGCATTTTGGTTTTATGAGAATAATTCAAAACTAAAGTGACTCCAGTATCGGAATGAATTTGGCTTATCCTTGAGAAGATATATAAAATTCAGATATGGATTTTTGATATAATTCCTCTTGAAAATTAGTGCCTTCTATCTGGGGGATTGCGTAATTCATCATATGATTTTGCAGTGCAACAATTCATTAAAAAGGATCATTGCCTAATTAATTTGACATGGAGTAGGTCAGAGAAGCATAACTGACAACCTGATCTCAGCAAAGGATGTGTTTTGCTTCATTTTATTTTACTTATTCTGATTTCCTGCTGCTTCCCATTTCATGCAAACAGTGCTGCAGCGGCTGATTGACTACATCAAGCCATTTTAACCTAACTGTGATTGGGTTCGCAATAAGCTACAAATTAAAAAGGAAACTGGGGCCGCGATCAGGGCTGTGTGAGGCCGAAGACCTTGGAACGTTAATTAGGCCCCAGCTGCCTTTTGCGGGAACCTTGTCGATGGCCTGATTTGTGTTTGTCGAAATCTAAACAGGCGGGAGTGGCGTCGGGCTGCTCGATCTCAATATTTTAACCCGACTCTCTCCCGCCCGGTGGGGGGGTTAAATTGAGGACAGTTGTGGTACAGTTGGTAGCACTCTTACCTCTGATCAAAAGTCCCACTCCAGAGACTTGAGCATAAAAATTTAAGCAGACACTCCAGTGCAGTGCTGAGAGAGTGCTGCACTGTCAGAGGTGCCATCTTTCAGATGATATGTTAAACCAAGGCCCTGTCTGCTCCCTCAGGTGGATGTAGAAGATCCCTTGGTACTATATCGAAGAAGAGCAGGGGAGTAAAACTAAACAGTATTTGCTGACGCACAGAGTGGGCTGCACAGAGTGAATTTGGAGAGAGTGGGAATTTGGAACAGAGGGGGAAGGAGGAGAGAGTGAGAGGAGAGGTCAGAGATAAAGGTAGGCTCGAGAGATCGGAGGGTGTGCGAGCGTCAAGGAACGAAGTAAGTGACGTCAGCACAAGGGAAGGAGCTGAAGAGAAAAAAACAAATTGGTAAGTAACTGGTGATTGTTCTTTTTTAAGTCTTAAGTTTATTTCTGTTAAGTTAGTTAATAATCTATTAAGTAGAGGCATGGCAGGGCTCCTCAGTTTCGTGGAATGCACATCTTGTGCCATGTGGGAACTACAGGACAATTCCCTTGTCCTGGACCACCATGTATGCAGGAAGTGTCATCAGCTGCAGCAGCTCAAGTTCCAGGTTTCAGAGCTGAAATCTACGTGGATAACACGTTTCAGGAGGTGGACACCTCGCAGCCTAAGGGTGTGCAGGCAGAGAGGAAATGGGTGACTGCGAGACAGACAAGGAGGACCAAGTAGTGCAGGAGTCCCCTGAGCGCACCTCGCTCTCCATACTGGTGAAAGTGATGGTTCCTCTGGGGAGTACAGCCAGAGCCAAGTCCACGGCACCACGGGTGGCTTAGCTGTACAGGGAGGATGGGGGTGTGGAGGAAGATCGGGAAAATAGTAGTGCCAGGGGATTCGATTGTTAGGGGATCAGACAGGTGTTTCTGCAGATGGTATGTTGCCTCCCTGATGCCAGGGTCAAGGATATCACTGCACAGCTGCAGAACATTCTGAGAGAGGAGGGTGAACAGCCAGAGGTCCATATCGGTACAAACGACATAGCTAGAAGGAGGGATGAGGTCCTGCAGGCAGATTTTAGTGAGCTAGGAAAGAGATTAATAAGCAGGACTTCAAAGGTAGTATTCTCTGGATTACTCCTGGTGTCATGAGCTACTGAATATAGAAATAGGAGGATAGAGCAGATGAATGTGTGGCTGGAGAGATGGTGCAGGAGGGAGGATTTCAGATTCCTGGAACATTGGGACCAGTTCTGAGGAAGGTGGGACCTGTACAGGCTGGACGGGTTTCGCCTCAACAGAGCCGGAACCAATATACTCACAGGGGAGTGCGGGGGGTGGGGGGGCGGGGTGTGGGTGTGGGGGGGTATGCTGGTGCTGTTGGGGAGGATTTAAACTAATTTGGCAGGGGAATGGGCACCAGGATGTAGCATTCAAAAGGAGAAACAAAGTAAATAAAGGATTGGGAGAGACAGATAGCACTAGAGTAAGAAACAGTAAGGTATTTAGGTGGGGTCAGACGAAGAGAGAATACAAGAAGTTCTAAGATAGATTTAAAGTGCATGTGTGTAAACGCACAAAGCATGGTAAATAAGGTTGGAGAGCTGCAGGCGCAAATAGGCACATGGGAATATGATGCTGTGGCGATAATGGAGACCTGGCTCAAAAAAGGGCAGGATTGTGTTTTAAATATTCTGGGATATAAGGGGGCCAAAATTCACCCCTGCCCGAAAAGGGTTGCACCTTCTGCATTTATAGTGATTTCTCCGCTGCGTCAGATAAGGTGGCCTCTTTCGCGAAATTCAGCACTTTGTCGTTTTTTTTTAAGCGGACCGGAAGTCGGTTATAATAGGGGAGGAAGTGGGGCAGTAAGTACTCTAGAGGGGTGGAAGTGGAGGCGGGATAGAGTCTCCACCACTGTCAGTCAGCAGAGGAGTAATGATTACGTCATTACGCTTGTGCGTCACCACATCTCTCCCCTTCATTTAAATGGGAGAGAAGCAGCAATCCTTTAGGTTTGGTCCACTGGGCTAGCAGGAAGGGTTTCGGCCTGGCCAATGGTCTGGCACCCAAGAGAGGGTGCAAGGCTGCCTGTTGGTGGCCCGGCCGAACCCGGGGGCACAATTGCCCGGCTGACCTGGAAGCCGGCCAGCAAAAAAAATAAAATGCCGGCCACGGCAGTGGGCCTTCGCCTTTAATGGCCACCACGCAGCCAAGTCCCACACACAGAAAACAAGGTGAGCCGACAGAAAAAGCTGTCAGGGGCACCACTCGGCGGATCGAGGATTTTTACAGCTGAATTTGGCTGGAGGTGCGGGAGATCGGCGGTGCATGCTTTGATCACGCACTTCGGACCAGTCAGCAGCCGCGGGGCATAAGTGGGGACCGCCAGAAAAATCCTCGAGCTGAATTTCGTTGGCGGCAGCCGTTGAACCGGAAATCAGTGGCCACTCGACTCCGCCGCTTGGCCGCCACTTTCCAGTAGTAAGCTGCCTTTTTGTGGAGCTGAATTTCAGCCCCAAGGTGTTCGGGATAGATAGGGAAGGAAAGACATGGGTAGCAGTATTGGTTAAGGAGAATGTTACAGTGCTGGAGAGAGAGGATGTCCTAGAGGGGTCAAGGGCAGAATCTATTTGTTGAGAAACAATAGAGCTGCCATTACACTATTAAGTGTATTCTATAGGCCATCAACTGGTGGGAAATATGTAGAGGAGCACATTTGCAGGAAAATTACAGAGAAGCGTCCCCTATATTATCTTAATATAGACTGGGATAGTAATAGCATAAAAGGCAGAGAGGGGGAATAATTTCTGGTGTGTTCTGGAGAACTTTCTTGATCAGTATGTTTCTGGCCCAATGAGGAAGGAGACATTGCTGGATCTGGTTCTGGGGAATGAGGGGGGTCAGGTGTAGCAAGTGTCAGTAAGGGAGTATTTAGGGAACAGTGATCATATTATCATAGATTAGCTATGGAAAAGGACTCGGAGCAATCTAGAGCAAAAATACTTATTTGGAGGAAGGCAAATTTAGTGGGTTGAGAATGGATCTGGCCCAGGTAAATTGGAATCAAAGATTAGCAGGGAAACTGTAATTGAATTTAAAGAAGAGATGGTTTAGTACAGTTGAGGTACATTCCCACAAGGAGGAAAGGTAGGAGAACTCCCTGGTTGACGAAAGAGATAGAGAGTAAGATGAATCAGAAAAAGAGTACATATGACAGATGTCAGGTTGAGAATTCAAGTGAGAATCAGGCTGACTATAGAAAGTTCAGAGGGGAAGTGAAAAAGAAGGTAAGAGGGACAAAGAGAACGTATGTTCATAGAGTGTATCCAGAATGGTCTCTTAGAACAACACATTGTGGAACCAACCAGGGAGCAGGCTATTTTAGATCTACTAATGTATAATGAGATAGGATTAATTAATGATCTCGTAGTAAAGGATCCTCCAGGGAAGAATGATCATAGCATGTTAGAATTTCAAATTCAGTTTGAAGGTGAGAAACTTGGGTTTCAAACTAGTGTTCTGAACTTAAATAAAGGCAATTGCAAAGGTATGAAGACAGAGTTGGCTAAAGTGGAATGGGAAAATAGATTAAAGTGTAAGACGATAGATAAGCAGTGGCAGACATTTAAGGAGATATTTCATAACTCTCAGCAAAGATATATTCCAGTGAGAAAGAAAGACTTTAAGAGAAGGATGAACTATCCGTAGCTAACTAAGGAAGTTAAGGATGGTATCAAATTGAAAACAAAGTCACATCATGTTGCGAAGATTATTAGTAGGCTAGAGGATGGGAACATTTTTAGAAACCAGCAAAGTACAACTAAAAAAATAATAAAGAGGAGAAGATAGATTATGAGAGTAAATTAACAAGAAATATAAAAACAGAGAGTAAGAGCTTCTACAGGTATATAAAAAGGAAGAGAGTAGCTAAAGTAACTGTTGGTCCTTTAGAGGATGAGACTGGGGAGTTAATAATGGGAAACAGGGAAAAGGCAGAGACTTTGAACAAATATTTTGTATCGGTTTTCAAGGTAGAAGACACTAAAAGAATCCCAATAATAGTTGATAATCAAGAGGCTATAGGGAGGGAGAACTTAAAGTTAGCATGCCGGTACAGCAAGTAATTATGACGATAAATGGAATGATGGCCTTTATTGCAAGGGGGGTGGAGTATAAAAGTAGGGAAGTCCTGCTACAACTGTACAGGGCGTTGGTGAGACCGTGGGGGAATCTAGAACTCGGGGGCATAGTTTCAGAATAAGGGGTCACCCATTTAAAACGGAGATGAGATGGAATTTCTTCTCTCAGAGGGTTGTGAATCTTTGGAATTCTCTACCCCAGAAAGCATTGGAGGCTGGGTCATTGAATATATTTAAGGTGGAGATAGACAGATTTTTGAACTATAGAGGAGTCAAGGGTTGTGGAGATAGACAGATTTTTGAATGATAAAGGAGTCAAGGGTTATGGGGAAAGTGGAGTTGCAGCCAAGATCAGATCAGCCATGATCTTATTGAATGGCGGAGCAGACTCGAGGGGCCAAATGGTCTACTCCTGCTCCTATTTCTGATGTTTTTATGTAAAAGGAGGGGTGGTGCTAATTACGGAACAAAAGGAGACCTACGCATGGAGGCAGAGGGCATGGATGAGGTATTAAATGAGTACTTTGCATCTGTCTTCACCAAGGAAGAAGATGCTGCCAAAGTCATAGTGAAAGAGAAGTTAGTGGAGATACTGGATGAGATAAAAATTGATAAGGAGAAGGTACTAGAAAAGCTGATAAGTCACCAGGACCAGATGGGATGCATCTTAGGATGCTGACGAAAGTTAAGGAGGAAATCACAGAGGTACTGACCATAATCTTCGAATCCTCCTTAGATACAGGGTTGGTGCTAGAGCACTGGAGAATTGTAAGTGTTACACCCTTTTTCAAAACTCAACTATAGGCCAGTCAGTTTAAACTCAGTAGTGGGGAAGCTTTTAGAAACAATCATCAGGAAAAAAGTTAACAGTCACTTGGACAAGTGTGGATTAATTAAGGAAAGCCAGCACGGATTTGTTAAAAGCAAATTGTATTTAACTAACTTGATCGAGTTTTTTGATGAAGTAACAGGCGGTTGATGAGGGCAATGCAGTTGATGTGGTATACATGGACATCCAAAAGGAATTTGATAAAGTGCCACATAATAGGCTTGCCAGCAAAGTTGAAGCCCATGAAATAAAATGAACAATGACAGCATGGCTCAGTAACGGACTGGAGGAAGGTATACAGTGGTGTTCCCCAGGGGTCACTGCTTTTCTTGATATATATTAATGACTTGGACTTGGGTGTACAGGGCACAATTTCAAAATTTGCAGATGATACAAAACTTGGAAGTATAGTGAACAATGAATGAGGAGGATAGTGAAAGACTCCAAGAAGGCATAGGCAGGCTGGTGAAATGAGGGAACACGTTGCAGATGAGATTTAATGCAGAAAATTGCAAAATGTTACTGTCATGTATGTACTTTTGGGATCACTAACCACTAGATGTCGTCAATGTTGAAGGCCATTGGGCTGCACGCACGTGTAAAACGCCAGCTATTTTGTATATTCGGCACTTTGGCCCTTAATAAAGCTGAGCTAAGGTTATACATCTTGAAGTTAAACAGTACTCAGTCTAACAGTTATTGCATACACAACATTTGGCGACAAGACAACAAGAACCTTTGCATGCAAAAATGAGCACAATTGGATTGTTGGAGCGATTTGTGGAAGGAGAAGATTGGGCAGACTTTGTGAGCCATTTGAGCCAGTTCTTTGTGGCCAGCAAAATGGAGGAGGTCAGCGACACAGATCGACACCGGACGGTGTTCCTCACGGTTTGCGGTCCAAAAATTTATGGTTTGATAAAGAATCTACTCCTGCCTGTGAGTCCAACAGAGAAGACGTATGAAGAATTGTGTACACTGGTACAGGACCATCGTAAGCCAGATGAAGGCATCATCATCTCGAAATACAGATTTTACACGCACGTTCGCTCAGAGGGCCAGAATGCAGTGGAATTTGTTGCGGACCTGAGACGTCTAGCGGGACCGTGTAAGTTCAGGGCTGTGTTGGCAGACATGCTGCGGAATATATTTGTAATCGGCATCAACCACGAGGTGATCCTGTGTAACCTACTGGCGGTGGAGATGTTGGACTTGAACAGGGCCATCACGATCACTCAGTTATACATGACGACGGATAGAAGTCTAAAGCAGATATCAGTGAAAAATCGAAACTCGGCAAGTACTGTAAATATGATTGATTCGGCGTTCGGCAGAGCGGCACATGGCAGGGCCTACCCTACTGCGTACGTGAAACCTGTGGCTGTCCAAAGTCCGCCAGCGGGAATGCATCCGATTTCTCTGTGTTGGCGTTGTGGGAGAAATCACCGGCACCAGAAGTGCCGATTTAAGCAATATAGTTGCAAAGGCTGTCTGAGAGTGGGGCATCTCCAGTGCAAGTGTCCGCAGATGATCAAGCGTGCTGCGACACACCACGTCGAGGATGATGGTCAGACTAGCACAGATCCGGATACGCAATCCGAGATACTAGAGGAGGAAGTGTATGGACTGTACTCGTTCCTAACTAAGAGCAAACCGATAATGATCAACTTGAAATTTAATGGGGTGCCGGTATCAATGGAACTGGACATGGGGTCGTGTCAATCGATAATGAGCCAGAGGGCATTCAACATGCTGTGGGATACTAAGGCTGTGAGGCCCAGGCTGAGTCCAGTCAATGCCAAGTTGCACACATACACCAAAGAACTCATAACAGTGATTGGCAGTGCCACAATTAAAGTGTCGTATGACGGCGCGGTTCATGAGTTACCGCTATGGATTGTCCCAGGCAATGACCCAACGCTGTTCGGCAGGAACTGGCTTGAAAAAATCAGATGCGACTGGAACGACATCAAGGCACTGTCGTCGGAGAAAGATACATGTGCCGAAGTACTGAGCAAGTTTCCCTCGCTGTTCGAACCAGGCATCGGCAACTTCACGGGAGCCAAGGTGCAGATCCACGTGGATTCGGATTGCAAGACCCATCCATCATAAAGCTCAGGCAGTTCCGTATATGATGAGGGAGAAGGTCAAAATCGAACTGGACAGACTCCAGCGTGAAGGGATCATATCACTGGCTGAATTTAATGAATGGGCCAGCCCCATTGTTCCTGTGCTGAAAAGTGATGGCACAGTCAGAATTTGTGGAGACTACAAGGCTACGATCAACAGGGTTTCGAACCAGGATCAGTACCCGTTACCGAAGGCTGATGACTTGTTTGCAATGGTAGCTGGGGGAAGTCATTCACCAAACTGGACTTGACGTCGGCCTACATGACACTGGAGCTGGTCGAGACGTCGAAGAGACTTACGTGCATTAACACGCATAATGGACTGTTTATTTATCACAGGTGCCCTTTTGGAATTCGCTCGGCTGCAGCAATATTTCAGAGAAATATGGAGAGTACTGAAGTCCCATTTCCAGAACCATCGTGTTCCAAGAGGATATCCTGATCACAGGTCGTGACTCCGAGGAACATCTGAACAACCTGGAAGAGGTTCTACATCGTCTGGCCAAAGTGGGACTCAGACTGAAATGCTCGAAGTGCATCTTCATGGCACCAGAGGTCGAATTTCTGGGGAGGAAAATTGCTGCTGACGGCATCAGGCCCACGTACGCGAAAACCACGGCCTTCAAGAGTGTACCCAAGCCACAGAATGTGACGGAGCCTCGTTCGTTCCTGGGTCTACTCAACTACTTCGGTAACTTCCTCCCTAAATTGAGCACCTTATTAGAATCACTGCACATGCTGCTAAGAAAAGGCGACAACAGGGTGTGGGGTGCGTCTTAAGACAGAACTTTTGAGAAAGCCAATAATCTGCTTTGCTCTAACAAGCTGCTGGTACATTATGACCCATGTAAACATTTAGTATTGGCCTGTGATGCTTCGTTATATGGAATTGGTTGCATACTCCAACAAGCTAATGAGTCGGGTAAACTTCAACCAGTCGCGTATACTTCAAAAACTTTGTCTAAAGCGGAAAGAGCCTAAAGCACTAAAGAAGCACTAGCTTGTGTGTATGGGATTAAAAAGATGCATCAGTACCTGTTTGGTCTTCGGTTTCAACTGGAAACAGATCACAAGCCACTCATTTCATTGTTTTCGGAAAACAAAGGTATCAATACCAATGCTTCATCCTGCATCCAGAGGTGGGTGCTGACATTTTCGCTTATGATTATGTCATTCGCCATAGACGAAGAATTGTGCCGATGCTTTGAGCCGTCTGCCATTGCCCACACCAGAGGTGGAAACACCACAACCGGTGGACCTTGCATGCAGCTCAGCAAAGCACCAGCGGAATCGCCGCTGAGTCTGTGGTCGTGGCCGTCCAAACCATAGTCCAGCATCTACATAGACTTTGCAGGTCCCTTCCTGGTAAAGATGTTTTTAGTTGTGGTGGATGCATATTCGAAGTGGATAGAGTGTATATTCATGTCATCCAGCACATCCACAGCTACCATTGAGAATCTCAGTGTCATGTTCGCGACACATGGTCTGCCTGACATCGTTGTTAACGACAATGGGTCGTGCTTCACCAGTCAGGAGTTTCAAGAGTTCATGAAACTCAATGGTATCAAACATGTAAGGTCAGCAATGTTCAAAACTGCATCCAATGGGCAAGCAGAACGTGCTGTCCAAATCATAAAGCAGAGTATGAAGCGAGTAACCCAAGGGTCACTGCAGACCTGCCTGTCATGCATATTGCTGAGTTACAGGACAAGACCACACACGCTTACCGGGGTCTCACCTGTTGAACTGATGATGAAGAGAGGTCTTAAGACCAAGCTATCTCTTATACACCCTGACGAGAATAATCATGTTGAATATAGAAGACAAAGTCAGCAAGGGTATCACGATCGCGCAGCTATGTCACACGATATTTCTGTAAATGATCCTGTATATGTTCTGAATTATGGTCAGGTTCCCAAGTGGATTGCTGGTACTGGCATGGCCAAGGAGGGCAACAGAGCATTTATTATCAAGCTCAAAAATGGGCAAACATGTGGGAAACATGTGGATCAGACAAAGCTGTGGCACACAGACGAACCGGAACAGTCGGAGGAAGAGACAATCGACGACCAACCAACCTACCCCCAGTCATCAGAGGACTCAGTGGTCATCAGTGAATCGGGACTTTCAATCACTGACATGTTCAATGAAAATGAACTTTCAATCCCTGACATGGCCATTGCCACTCCCACCAGGTCAGCCACCCAGCCACCAGTCACAACAGACTCTGAGCACTCACCCCCAAGGCTGGAGTTGAACTGAGACGGTCAACCCAGGAGCATAAAACACCAGACCATCTCAATTTATAAAAGACTGTGTTAATATCTCAGAGGGGGGTATTGTCATGTATGTACTTTTGGGATCACTAGCCACTAGATGGCTAGTTAGAGGCCATTGGGCTGCACACACGTGTGTGCAGCCCAAGTATAAAAAGCCAGCCATTTTGTATATTAGGCACTTTGGGCCTTAATAAAGCAGAGCCAAGGTCATACCACTTGGAGTTAAACAGTACTCAGTCTAACAGTTATTGCATACACAACAGATACATTTCGGTAGGAAGAACGAGAAGAGGCAATATGAACTAAAGGGTACAATTCTAAAGTTGGTGCAGGCACAGAGAGACCTGGGGGTTTATGTGCACAAATCGTTGAAGTTGGTCAGGCAGGAGGAGAAAGCAGTTAAAAAAGCATCCGGCTTCATAAATAGAGTCCTATAGTGTGCAAAATCAAGGAAGTTGTGATGAACCTGTATCAAACACTGATTCGGCCTGAATTGGAGAATTGTGTCCAATTCTGGGCACCACACTTTAGGAAGGATGGGAAGGCCTTAGTGAGGGTGCAGAAAAGATTTACGAGAATGATTCTAGAGATGAGGGACTTCAATTACGTGGATAGACTAGAGAAGCTGCGGTTGTTCTCCTTAGAGCAGAGAAGGTTGGCTGGAGATTTGATAGAGGTGTTCAAATCATGAGGGGTCTAGACAGAGCAGATAGAGAGAAACTGTTCCCATTGGCAGAAGGCTCGAGAATGAGAGGACACAGATTTAAGGTGATTGGCAAAATAACCAAGACAAAATGAGAAAAAACTTTTTTACTCAGCGAGTGGTTAGGATCTGGAATGCACTGCCTGAAAAGATAGTGGAGGCAGACTCAATCGTGGCTTTCAAAAGGGAATTGAATTAGTACCTGAAGGAAAAATATTTGCAGGGCTACGAGGAAAGGACGAGGGAATGCGACTAGCTGATGTACTTTTGCAGAGAGCCGGCACGGGCTCGACCAGCCAAATGGCCTCCTTCTGTGCTGTAACCACGCTATGATTCTATTCTATTATTTGATGAGTTATCCCTGTGTCCTGGTCAATACTTATCCCTCAATCACCAGCACTAAAACAGATTATTTGGTCATTATCACATTGCTGTTTGTGGAAGCTTGCTGTGTGAAAATTGGCTGCCATGTTTTCCGTCTTACAACAGTGACTTCAAACGTACTTAATTGGCTGTAAAGCACTTTGGGATGTCCTAATGTTGTGAAAGACACTATATAAATACAAGTTTTTCTTTCCTTCGTTCTAATATTTCAATCCTCATTGGATATGTGAGTGATGGAGGGTTGCAAATGTTCAAAAATGGGGAGATTGATAAACCCGGAAACTAAAGGCCAGTCAGCCTAATGTCGGTGGTGGGGAAACTTCTAAAGACTAGTCTAGAAATTGGGGAACACTGGAAACCTGCCAGTAACATTGACGGCCAAGGATAGCGGATGCCAGCTGAGACAGCACAGGCAGTATTGGCATTTTGGTACTGCCTGCTCATTAACATCGGCGTGGCAGTAATTTTCTAGTCCAATGCGCTCTTTGCAGCGCTAATATCAGAAGGAGGCCAAAGGTTGCCTCTGTCTCCCGCTTGCAGTGAGGGAAACGGGAAAGAAAGCAGCGACTCGAACAATTGCTATACGTTCTCGAAAAGTATTAGCTGCCACCCGATGTTTGTCGATTTTTTATTTGTTTATGACATTAATACAGATAAAAGAGATCTTATCACAGATCATCTATAATCGTTGCAATGGAATTCACCCATTGATTGAAAAAAAAAGTGATCAATTCGCATTGCATGATTCATGAAGGCTCAATAATTACATGGAATTATTCTTAGATAACACATAATCTGGAATATATAATGCTGGCTTATTACATATATTTCTCCATATATTACATGAGTAACTGAAATGTCTATATTCCCTGTTGTGCTGCAAAGCCTGAGAGCTGCATGACTGCAAATGTAGTTCCCATCAGTGAATCCTGCGGTGCCCATTCATTTATTAAAGGGTTTATGAAAAATAATTGTGTAAGTATCTAACCTGGAAACAGGTCCGGTAAAGTCTCATCATTAAGTTTAGTTATTCTTCTGTGTCGAATAGGGCCTGTTGATTATCTGGGCCGATCCACCTGAAATCCAGCTGTGAGTCTTGTCATATAATACAGTCTTGATCCATCACCACAGGTCGCGAATGTATTGTGATCATGTTTGATTTTCCGTTTAAGCAGATTAAATTAGATTATTGACTTGTATCAATAAATGGAATAACATTTAATTACCAAAAGCTGTATCCACGGAAGATAGGGAATGGGTGACCGTCAGTCAGAGCAGGAGTAGGAAGTCAGTGCAGGAGTCCCCTGAGGTCATCTCCCTCCAAAACAGATATACCGCTTTGGATATTGTTGGGGGAGATGGCTCACCAGGGAAAGGCAGCAGCAGCCAAGTTCATGGCACCATGGGTTGCTCTGCTGCACAGAAGGGCAGGGAAAAGAGTGGGAGAGCTATAATGGTAGGGGATTCTATTGTAAGGGGGATAGATAGACGTTTCTGCGGTCGCAACCGAGACTCCAGGATGGTATGTTGCCTCCCTGGTGCAAGGGTCAAGGATGTCTCGGAGTGGCTGGAGGGCATTCTAGAGGGGGAGGGTGAACAGCCAGCTGTCGTGGAGCATATAGGTACCAACGATATAGTTAAAAAGCAGGATGAGGTCCTACAAGCTGAATTTAGGGAGCTAGGAGTTAAATTAAAAAGCAGGACCTCAAAAATAGTAATTTCAGGATTGCTACCAGTGCCACGTGCTAGTCAGAGTAGAAATAACAGGGTAGCTCAGATGAATACGTGGCTTGAGGAGTGGTGCAAGAGGGAGGGATTGAAATTCCTGGGACATTGGAACCGGTTCTGGGGGAGGTGGGACCAGTACAAACCAGACGATCTGCACCTGGGCAGGACCAGAACCAATGTCCTAGGGGGAGTGTTTGCTCGTGCTGCTGGGGAGGGGTTAAACTAATATGGCAGGGGAATGGAAATCTATGCAGGGAGACAGAGGGAAATAAAATGGGGGCAGAAGCAAAAGATAGAAAGGAGAATATTAAAAGTGGAGGGCAGAGAAACCCAATCAAAAAGGGCCACATTACAGCAAAATTCTAAAGGGACAAAGAGTATCAAAAAGACAAGCCTGAAGGCTCTGTGCCTCAATGCGAGGAGTATTCGCATTAAGGTGGATTAATTAACTGCGCAGACAGCTATTAACGATTATGATATAATTGGGATTACGGAGACATGGCTCCAGGGTGACCAAGGCTGGGAACTCAACATCCAGGGGTATTCAACATTCAGGAAGGATAGACAGAAAGGAAAAGGAGATAGGGTAGCGATGCTGGTTAAAGAGGAAATTAACGCAATAGTAAGAAAGGACATTAGCTTGGATGATGTGGAATCTGTATGGGTAGAGCTGCGGAATACCAAAGAGCAGAAAATGCTAGTGGGAGTTGTGTACTGACCACCAAACAGTATTAGTGATGGCATCAAACAAGAAATTAGGGATGCGTGCAATAAAGGTACAGCAGTTATCATGGGCGACTTTAATCTACATATAGATTGAGCTAACCAAGCTGGTAGCAATGCAGAGGAGGAGGATTTCCTGGAGTGTATTAGGGATGGATTTCTCGACCAATATGTCGAGGAACCAACTGGAGAGCTGGCCATCCTAGACTGGGTGATGTGAAATGAGAGAGGACTAATTAGCAATCTTGTTGTGCGAGGCCCCTGGGGAAGAGTGACCATAATATGGTAGAATTCTTCATTAAGATGGAGAGTGACAGTGTTAATTCAGAGACCAAGGTCCTGAACTTAAGGAAAGATAACTTTGATAGTATGAGACGTGAATTGGCTAGGATAGACTGGCAAATGATATTTAAAGGGTTGACAGTGGATAGGTAATGGCAGACATTTATAGGTTACATGGATGAACTTCAACAATTATATATCCCTGTCTGGAGTAAAAATAAAACGGGGAAGGTAGCTCAACCGTGGCTAACAAGGGAAATTAGGGATAGTGTTAAATCCAAGGAAGAGGCATATAAATTGGCCAGAAAAAGCAGCAAACCTGAGGACTGGGAGAAATTTAGAATTCAGCAGAGGAGAGCAAAGGGTCTAATTAGGAGGGGGGAAATAGAGTATGAGAGGAAGCTTGCAGGGAACATAAAAACTGACTGCAAATGCTTCTACGTGAAGAGAAAAAGATTAGTGAAGACCAACGTAGGTCCTTTGCAGTCAGAATCAGGTGAAGTTATAATGGGGTACAAAGAAATGGCAGACCAATTGAACAAATACTTTGGTTCTGTCTTCACAACGGAAAATACAAATAACCTTCCGGATGTACTAGGGGACAGTGGGTTTAGTGAGAAGGAGGAACTGAAGGATATCCTTATTAGGTGGGAAATTGTGTTAGGGAAATTGATGGGATTGAAGGCTGATAAATCCCCGGGGGCTGATAATCTGCATCCCAGAGTACTTAAGGAAGTGGCCCTAGAAATAGTGGATGCATTGGTGATCATTTTTCAACAATCTATTGACTCTGGATCAGTTCCTATGGACTGGAGGGTAGCTAATGTAACACCACTTTTTGAAAAAGAAGGGAGAGAGAAAACGGGTAATTATAGACTGGTTAGCCTGACATCAGTAGTGAGGAAAATGTTGGAATCAATCATTAAGGATGAAATAGCGCATTTGGAAAGCAGTGACAGGATTGGTCCAAGTCAGCACGGATTTATGAAAAGGAAATCATGCTTGACGAATCTTCTGGAATTTCTTGAGGATGTAACTAGCAGAGTGGACAAGGGAGAACCAGTGGATGTGGTGTATTTGGACTTTCAAAAGGCTTTTGACAAGGTCCCGCACAAGAGATTGGTGTGCAAAATCAAAGCACATGGTATTGGGGCTAATGTACTGACGTGGTTGGCAGACAGGAAGCAGAGAGTCGGGATAAACGGGTCCTTTTCAGAATGGCAAGCAGTGATTAGTGCAGTGCCGCAGGGCTCAGTGCTGGGACCCCAGCTCTTTACTCCATGTGCTCAAGTGCTGAGCAAGTTCCCCTCGCTGTTTGAACTAGGCATCGGAAATTTCACAGAAGCCAAGGTGCAGATCCACGTGGACTCGGATGCAAGACCCATCCATCATAAAACTCAGGCGGTTCCTTACATGATGAGGGAGAAGGTCGAAATCGAATTGGACAGACTCCAGCGTGAAGGGGTCATATCACCGGTCGAATTTAACAAATGGGCCAGCCCCATTGTTCCTGTGTTGAAGAGTGATGGCACTGTCAGGATTTGTCTAGACTACAGGGTTACGATCAACCGAGTTTCGAAACAGGATCAATACCCGCTACCGAAGGCTGATAACCTGTTTGCAATGCTAGTCGTTCACTAAACTGGATCTGATGTTGACCTACATGACACAGGAGCTGGTTGAGATGTCGAAGAAACTTATAGGATAAAACAGCAGGGCAACGAGTTAAAACTTCTTTGGTCTCTCTCTCCCCAAGGTCAACATCCTAGTATGGACCACACCCAGGGCTGCGCATGCGCAATAGGCTTGCTTAGAACGGAAAGCTAGGCATTCAGCATTCAAATGAGGACATTTGGGCCAACGAGGTCTAATGCAATTCTTTAACTTTAGATTTTTTTCAAAGCACCACCCCACCACCGACTGAATGTCTCCTCACCGGGCTCGAGGGTCGGCCGGTAGAATCACTCCCTTGCCCATATACAAAGGCTTGGCAAACACCGCACCTCCCCCCCCCCGCCCCCCCGCCCTCCCGCCCTCGGGCTTCTTCTGATGCTGCTGCATAGTGTAAGGCTTCTCATGCCTTCAGTTCGGCTTCCTGCCCACCCCCTCCCCCCCACCAACCCAACCCCGCCGGGCTTCTTTTGAAGCCAAGCCCCGAGCCCATGTGTCCGGGCGAGGGACCGATTCTGCCGGCCGACGTTCCGACCTCGAGCCCAGTAAGGAGACTTTCGGTGGTGGTGTGGCACTTTGAAAAAAATCCCAAATTAAAGAATTGCATTTGACTTCCATTTTCTCCATTTTAACTTAAGCTTCATGATGTAAATTTAATGCATTCTTGACTCCCTTCAAAACTTCGCATAAAACCAATGACGTCTTTCTGCACTGATTTTTTCAAGTGCGTTGCTTTTTCTTGTGCCCAGAGGTGTTTTGGGAGTGGTCACACACGCATTCCCAGGAAAAATGCAAGTTGGCCAAACTTGCATAAATGTGAAAAACTGGCGCACACATCAGGTTACACCCGCTATGATGCAAAAAAACTAACCTAAAAACATTGTAACTAACTGAGATACGCTTACGCACAAACTTTGGGGAAAACTTGGATATTTTAATTTAGGCCCAAAAAAACGACGAAGATAACTGGGAAATATTGAGCCAGTAAGCCTAAGGTTTCCATTCAGTACAGAATGGAGTTAAGTAGCAAACATCAGAAATTAAATATTGTTATGATTGAAATAGGATAAAGGTAAAAAGCTACGGCATTTCTTTGGTTTTCAGTGTACTGTCTCTTTAAAAGTGTGCATGAATGTTCGCTTTTCGGTGCTGCTGGCTGTGGCTGACTTCACCCCTTTCATTCTCTGTCACGGTTAACCATTTGTCAGCCCTAGTTTAGTTAACATTAAGAATTACCTGCAAAAGCTAACCTCCTCCTCAGTTATATTCAATAAATTTACAGTTATTTGGAAACTGGGGTTTCATTTCTGAGAGATCAAATTGAAAAACAGAGAGGTTATTTTAAATTTGCAAAGAATCTTGGTTGGATCACACTTGGAGCACTGTGAACAATTCTGGTCTCCATATTATAAAACAGTGTAACTATTTGTAGTGCACTTTTTTTGACAGACATGTGTCTGTCCAGCCCTACACCTGCTCCCACGCTCATTCTGCACTTTTTTTGACGGACTGTCAAGCCGCGCCCTGTCAAGCTCCGCCCTGCACCTCCCGGTCCTGAATCATTCCCTCCATGTGATGCCGAGAAGCAGGACCTGAGGCCCTAGACTGCCGACCTGAGGCCCCGACTCTTTTCGCCCGCTCAGATCCCGGCCCCGACTCCCTCCCCCATACCCCCGCCCCCGACTCTCAACCCTCCATCTCGACTCTCTCTCTCTCCCCAACCCCCCCAACTCTTTCCCCCCTCCCCTGCAGCCGAGAGCAGCGGGCCTGCGGCCGAGAGCGGCGGTGGTAGCGATCAGAGAAGCAGCGGGGGGGGGGGCCAAGAGGGAGAGCGAGAGAGAGGCTGGGGGGAAAGAGAGAGGCTGGGGGAGAGAGCGAGAGAGACACGGGTGGTGGGGGGGAGGGGGAGAGAGACGCAGGTGAGGGGGATCGGAGTGGAGAGATGAAACTCAGCGAAGACGGATCACATTGTTCCAAATCCCGACAAGGGACATCGTTGGAGTGGATGATATCCAGAAGTCATGACACGGTCACTATTCACCTCATACCCAAATAAACCTGTTCACAATCTGAACACAATGCCTGCCCCATCTATGGTGGGGTGAGGGGCTGATGGGGGGGGGGGAGAATGCATTGGACTGGGGTAACGAACTTAGGCTGGGGAGGCATGCGCTTTGTTATGTATGTAAATCTGTAAATACCATGTCTAACCAGCAGAGGGCTTATCCCCTGGAGTCCCAAGGGATCCCATATTTCCTTGGGAGCACTTGTATATAAGGAGGCCTCACAGGCTGGAGAGACACTCTGAGATCTGCAATAAAGGACTACGGTCACACCTTACTTTGAGCTTGCAGTATCTAGTCTGACTCTTCATTCAAGACTTACCAACTGGCGACGAGATACAAATGACGAACCCCACCGCAACAATGCAAAGAACCGTGGGCATCCTGGAGAAATTTTCAGATGGAGATGAATGGGAAACCTTCGTGGAGCAACTCGACCAATGCTTCGTGGCCAACGAACTGGAAGGAGAAGCGAACAACGAAGGCCGATCCTCCTCACCATTTGCGGGGCACCAACGTATAGCCTCATTAAAAATTTGCTCGCTCCAGCGAAAGCCACAGACAAGTCGTATGATTAGTTGTGCACACTGGTCCGAGAGCATTTGAACCCGAAGGAAAGCGTTCTGATGGCGAGGTACCGGTTCTACACCTACAAAAGGTCTGAAGGCCAGGAAGTGGCGAGCTACGTCGCCGAGCTAAGGCGCCTTGCAGGACATTGTGAATTTGAAGGACATTTGGAGCACATGCTCAGGGACTTCTTTGTACTTGGCATTGACCATGAAGTAATACTTTTGACTGTAGAGACCCCAACCTTGAGTAAAGCCATAGCGATAGCCCATGCGTTTATCGCCACCAGTGACAATACGAAACAAATTTCTCAGCACTCGAGTTCTGCTGCAAGTACTGTAAACAAAGTAACGTTGTTTTCGAATCAAAATGTACAGGGCAGGACTTACATGCCTACAGCTGTACGTCTGCAGATGACTCAGAGTCCACCATCAAGGGTGGTGAATACAAGGCCATTAACACCTTGTTGTTGCTGCGGGGGTGATCATCGTTTCCATTCATGCCGCTTCAAAGGATACATTTGCAAGGGCTGTGGAGCAATGGGATAACTCCAACGTATGTGCAGGCAAGCTGCAAACACTGCTAATCCTGCAAGCCACCATGTTGCAGAGGAGGACAGATCCACGGCGGATCACGACGAACCAGAGTCTCAGACCGAGGAGGCAGAGGTATATGGGGTGCACACATTTACCACAAAGTGTCCCCCAATAATGCTGAAGGTTGAATTAAATGAAGTCCCCGGTGTCCATGGAGCTGGACGCGGGTGCAAGCCAGTCCATAATGAGCAAAAAGACTTTCGATAAATTGTGGTGCAGCAAGGCCTCAAGGCCAGTCCTGACTCTCATTCGTACTGAACTGAGAACGTACACAAAGGAACTGATTCCCGTAATCGGCAGGGCTACCGTAAAGGGCTCCTATGATGGAGCGGTGCACGAGTTACCACTCTGCGTGGTACCGGGTGATGGCTCCACGCTGTCTGGCTGGGAAAGATATGCTGGAAGTGGGACGACGTCCGAGCGCTTTCGTCCGTCGACGACACCTCACGTGCCCAGGTCCTAAACAAGTTCCCCTTGCTGCTCGAACCAGGCATCAGGAAGTTCCAAGGAGCAAAAGTGCAGATCCATTTGATTCCGGGGGTGCGACCCATCCATCACAAGGCAAGAGCAGTATCTTACATGATGAGAGAGAGGGTGGAGATCGAGCTGGACAGGCTGCAGCGAAAAGGCATCATTTCCCCAGTCGAATTCAATGAATGGGCCAGTCCGATTGTTCCAGTCCTCAAGGGAGACGCCACCATCAGAACCTGTGGCGATTATAAAGTAACCATCAATCGTTTCTCACTGCAGAATCAATACCCACTACCAAAGGCAGACGACCTATTTGCGACGCTGGCAGGAGGGAAAACGTTCACGAAGTTGGACTTGACCTCGGCCTACATGATGCAGGAGCTGGAGGAATCATCGAAAGGCCTCACCTATATCAACACACACAAAGGTCTCTTCGTTTACAACAGATGCCTGTTTGGGATTTGATCGGCTATGGCGATATTCCAGAGGAACATGGAAAGCTTACTGAAGTCGGTCCCGTGCACCGTGGTCTTCCAGGACGACATCTTGGTTACAGGTCGGGACACCGTCGAGCACCTGCAAAACTTGGAGGAGGTTCTTAGTAGGCGTAATCATGTGGGGTTCAGGCTAAAATGCTCGAAATATATTTTCCTGACGCCTGAAGTGGAGTTCCTGGGAGAAGAATCGCGGCAGATGGCATCAGGCCCACTAATGTGAAGACGGAGGCAATCAAGAATGCACCGAGACCACAGAACGTGACGGAGCTGCGGTCGTTTCTAGGACTCCTGAACTATTTTGGTAACTTTTTACCGGGTCTTACACATTGTTAGAACCCCTGAACTCTTTACTGCGTAAAGGAGATGAATGGGTATTGGGTAAAAGCCAAGAAAATGCCTTTGAGAAAACTAAGAAGCTGTTATGTTCAAACAAATTGCTTGTGTTGTACGATCCATGTAAACGTTTGGTACTAGCACGTGATGCGCGTCGTATGGGGTCGGGTTTGTATTGCAACATGCTACTGAATTTGGGAAATTGCAACCGGTTGCTCATGCATCCAGAAGTCTGTCCAAGGCCGAGAGAGTCTACAGTATGATCGAAAAAGAAGCGTGTGTTTACGGGGTAAAGAAAATGCATCAATATCTGTTCGGACTCAAATTTGAATTGGAAATCGACCATAAGCCGCTTATATCCCTCTTTTCTGAAAATAAGGGGATAAATACGAATAAATCGGCCTGCATCCAGAGATGGGCGCTCACATTGTCCGCATACAACTACACCATCCGCCACAGGCCAGGCACAGAAAACTGTGCCGATGCTCTCAGTAGGCTACCATTGCCCACCACCGGGGTGGAGATGGCACAGCCTGCAGATTTAGTTATGGTAATGAAAGCATTCGAGAGTGAGCAATCACCTGTTATCACTCGACAGATTAGAACCTGGACGAGCCAGGACCCCTTACTGTCCTTAGTAAAAACTGTGTGCTCCATGGAAGTTGGTCTAGTATCCCGTTAGAGATGCAGGAAGAAATAAAGCCGTACCAGCAGTGCAAAGATGAAATGTCTATACAGGCAGACTGCCTCCTGTGGGATAATTAGGGTAGTGGCGCCAAAAAAGGGCAGGGACACCTTCATCAGTGATCTCCACAATACCCACCCAGGCATTGTAATGATGAAAGCGATAGCCAGATCCAACATGTGGTGGCCCGGTATCAATGCAGACTTAGAGTCCTGTGTGCACAAATGTAATACATGCACCCAGTTAAGCAATGCACCCAGGAAGGCGCCACTAAGTTTCTGGTCTTGGCTCTCCAAACCGTGGTCTAGGGTTCATGTTGACTATGCAGGCCCATTCTTGGGAAAAATGTTCCTTGTGGTTGTAGATGCGTACTCCAAATGGATTGAATGTGAGATAATGTCGGCAAGCACGTCCGCTGCCACCATTGAAAGCCTACGGGCCATGTTTGCCACGCACGGCCTGCCTGATGTCCTTGTAAGTGACTATGGGCTGTGCTTTACCAGTGCCAAGCTCAAGGAGCTTATGACCCGCAATGGGATCAAACATGTCACATCTGTCCCGTTTAAACCGGTGTCCAACGGTCAGACAGAACGAGCAGTTCAAACAATTAAGCAGAGCTTGAAAAGGGTAACTGAAGGCTCACTGCAGACTCACTTATCCCGAGTCCTGCCTAGTTACCGCACAAGACCCCACTCGCTCACTGGGGTCCCTCCCACTGAACTGCTCATGAAAAGAGCACTTGAGACAAGGCTCTCGTTAGTCCACCCTGATCTACACGAACACGTAGAGAGCAGACGGCTTCAACAGAATACATATCATGATCAGGCAAATGTGTCACGCGAAATTGAGATAAATGATCTTGTATTTGTGTTGAACTATGGACAAGGTCCCAAGTGGCTTCCTGGCACTGTTTTGACCAAAGAGGGGAGTAGGGTGTTTGTGGTCAAACTCTCAAATGGACTCAGCTGCAGAAAACACTTGGACCAAACCGAACTCAGATTTACGGACTATCCAGAACAACCCACAATAGACTCCAACTTTTTAGACTCTCCAACACACACACAAGTGGCAACCGACCCAGCGGTTGACCACGAAGCAGAACCCATCACCCGCAGCAGCCCAGCAGGACTCACCACCCCCAGCAGCCCAGCAAGGCCAGCTGCACAGCAGCCCAGCGAGGGCCCAACAAACAACTCACCAAAACCAGCATTTGCACCGAGACGATCAACCAGGGAAAGGAAGGCCCCAGATCGACTCACATTGTAAATAGTTACATTATTGACCTTAGGAAGGGGAGTGTTTTTATGTATGTAAACCTGTAAATACCATGTCTAACCAGCAGAGGGCTTATCCCCTGGAGTCCCAAGGGATCCCACAATCCCTTGGGAGCACCTGTATATAAGGAGGCCTCACAGGCTGGAGAGGCACTTTGAGATCCGTAATAAAGGACTATGGTCACACCTTACTTTGAGCTTGCAGTATCTAGTTTGACTCTTTATTCAAGACTCAATACACTTGGACTGGCTTAAGGCACTTTGGCTGGCCTTTGCTGTCTTCTGGGGAAAAACTGATCGAGTTACAATTTGTAAAGTCAGTGAGACCTTGGGATGGGCAGTTCCAGTTACACATTCCTGTGAAACTTCAGGGTGTGGCTTATCCTCCAAGGGAACCACTCATAGACAAAGGGTGGAACATGGTAGCCATTGTTGCAGTACTAATAAGCACATCCATTATAAAAATGATACAGAGGCACTGGAGAAGGTGCAAAAAAGATATACAAGGATGACACCAGAACTGAGAGGATATACTTATCAGGAAAGGATGAACAGACTAGGGCTCTTTTCTCTAGAAAAGAGAAGGTTGAGGGATGATCTAATAGAGGTCTTCAAGATTATGAAAGGTTTTGATAGGGTAGACATAAAGAAAAGGTTTCCACTTGTGGGTGAGTTCAAAACTAGAGGTCATAAATGAAAGATATTCAGTAATAAATCCAATAGGGAATTCAGGAGAACTTTTTTTACCCAAAGGCTGGTAATAATGTGGAACGCACTACCACAGGGAGTAGTTGAGGCAAATAGCATAGATGCATTTAAAAGGAAGAGAGAAAAGAATAGAGCATGTGCTGATAGGGTTAGATGATGAAGGTTAGGAGGAGGCTCGTGTGGAGCATTAACGCCAGCATAGACCAGTTAGGCCGAATGGCCTGTTTCTGTGCTGTAGACTCCATGGATTGAATCTAAACCAAATCCACCTTGAACCCGACCACTTCCAGTTTTAATGGAGGGCGGGGTGAGGGGTGGGTGACCAATCCACTCGTGGGAAGTGCGTTGGTCATTTAAATGTTATAATGAGGTTGCCTGCCCTCATTTTAGCAATCATTCTATTTTTAACCACAAGCAGCCAGCAAATTACTGAATAAACACCCCCTCTGCCTCCCAGCAATCTGTACTCACCCCCCCAACCACCATCTGCCCCCACTGACCACCAACAGTGCCCCCATTCCTCCCACCCAATCGGGACACTCCAGACCACCATTGGACTCACCCACATCAATTGGGACCACCCCCCCAGACCACCATTAGACCCCCTCCCCCACCAGACCACCATTAGACTCCCTCTCCACAATCACAATCTCCAGACCATCATCAGTACCCCACCCACCCACACACACACACAATCGGGAGCCCCCCCAGACCACTATGGGATCACCTCTGCAATCTGAAATCCCCACAATGCCTCTCACTCCATTACACCTGCTCTCCTTGGCTCCTTAAGCAGGTTTCCCGCCCTTAACTTCTGCAGGACATTCAGGAAACCTGCACTTTTGGGTTTCCCAACCTCACAACAGCCTCACCGCCCCCACCCTGCCCCCTGCCACGCAGAACTCGCCTTCAGGCAACAATCCAGGCTTATTTTTTTGCTCCGATCTTGACTGGGGTGGGTTTGGTAAACTGGGAGTGGAATTTCAGTCATAAAACCCAGAATTCTGATTTTCTCCGCATGCTGTGGCGTTTTGAATCCACAGCGTCCGTATTTTATGACAACGGGATCTCCGCCCGGAGGTCAGTCTACTTCACAGTGTGGCTTCCAGTCCGGCGGGGAGCACTCCAGAGCAGGCTGCAGCTGCAGGAAAAGAGCTGATAGCGGGCGGTCGAGGGGGTTGTTCAGCCCGATTGTCTGCTTCTCTTCCACGGCTACGTTTGAGCCAGGGTGTCCCTGGAGAGGAAGCACGCGGTGTCCACCAGTATGCTCACGGCCTTCCGCAAGAGGTGGGTGCCGGAGGGACTGGAGTACATCATCACCCCCGGGAATCAAATGTTAATTTGACCGTTTAAAGATTAAAGTTTAATTTGTTTAATTTGTCGGTTTTAGTGATCCTTTAATAAGGGGGCATTTGATTTACAGTTTCAACTGAAATAGTTGCAGCTGCAAGCGGGAGGGTGGGCGAATGATCCAATCCCCGAGCGGGCAGTCTTTGTATGGGGGGGGAGGGGTCCGATCCAAGGGAAGAAGGTAAGACTGGGAGGGTGGGGGGAGCACTCCGGCTTCTCCTAGCCCACAAGCAGTGCAATAAAGGCACTTATCTTCTCCCCAAAGCAGTCCATGCCTTCCTTTATCTGCCACATTTCTCGAGGCCTGTGAAATCCAGCCGGCTAAGGTTAATCTTGTAAAAAAGATTACATTTGAGGCAGCCAATCTCATTAAAATATTTAAATAGCCTTCCCGACTCCTGGGAGCAGGTTGGCTGCCTGTCCCTTGTCCCAACTCCATTAAACCCGGAATTGGGCGGGTTGTGGTCGGGTTTGAGATTTTTTTAATTTTTAAATCTCACCCGACCCCAACCCACCTGTTTTGGGGGGTTAAAATTCAACCCGATGTAACTATGTAACTCAAGGCATACCAAAAAAAAAGAACAAGAGGAAGATGACTTGTAAACGCTTCAAGGACACCCTCAAAGCCTCCTTGACAAAGTGTAACATCCCCACCGACTCCTGGGAATCCCTGGCCCACGACCACCCAAAGTGGAGGAAGAGCATCCGGGAGGGCGCTGAGCACCTCGGGTCCCATCGTCGAAAACAAGCAGAAACCAAGAGTAGAGAGCGGAAGGTGTGTGCGTCAACCCACGCTGTCTAATCACCCTTTCCTTCAAACACTGTCTGCCCCACCTGTGACAGAGACTGTAGGTCCCACATTGGACTGTACAGTCACCTGAGAACTCACTTTTAGAGTGGAAGCAAGTCTTCCTCGACTTTGAGTGACTGCCTATGATGATGATGATTATTGTGTACTTGTAAACACATGCTGTCCCAACTTTATATGTGCATGTGTTATTTTGAGATATGAGTCTCTCTGTGTTTGCGGCTGAACTGAATTTGAGTAATTGAAGCTACCTATCCTGAGTTTACAGACAGGGGTGGATCGAAACTTTGGGCGATGGTTTGGGGCCAGTTGCCAACAGGGTCAAGATCTATCCCTGAAAGTCTGATCAAGTTATTAAATTATGATTACTGGTCGTCTATTGTGGCCACTTTTGAAGACTGGTTATGGTAATTATGTGCTCAGTCTCAAGTTCGTGACGTGGGCTTGTCACATAGTAATTAGCATCTCTGGCTTCATCGCCCATAACAGAGAATAAATAATTTACGATGAATAAGGAATTAATGTGTGTAATTAAGGTAACTGGAGCTGTTATGTTAAGTATCAGAAAATGGGAATACAGTTTATATCTAAGAAAGCCTAGTTAAATACAAGGCATTAATGAGGTCCAATTTAAGATTAAGCCTCTAAATCTTGGGAGATTAAGGTAGTCCTGCTTTGTTTCATTTGTTTTGATCTATTTTAGAAATATAGAAATTTACAGCGCAGAAGGAGGCCATTTCGGCCCATCGTGTCCACGCCGGCTGACAACGAGCCACGCGGCCCTCGGTCAGCAGCCCTGACGGTTACATATAAACCTATGAACAATGGTGGACTGGTAAAGAGCATCCGGCCCAACCAGTCCGCCCCACACAACTACGATACCCCATATATCGCAACATTTTACACTCCACCCCACTCGGAGCCATGCGATCTCCTGGGAGAGACAAAAAAACAGATAAAAACCCAGGCCAATTGGGAAAAAAAATGTGGGAAAATTTCTCTCCGACCCATCCAGGCGATCGAAACTCATCCAGGAGATCACTCTGGTCATATTAGATTCCATGATGTACTTACCATCGTGTCTGCGCCAGCCAACAAGAGGTTATCCAGTCTAGTCCCACTTACCAACTCATAAAGACAGTTAATTCCGACATGATGTATTGGATTGAGTTTGGTAATAAACAGTGTCCTTTGAAATTTTGTGTCTGATTGTTGTCCAAAGTCTAACAAAGTCTGCCATTTCAACTGGAGACATCTTAAGATTGGACTGTATTGACTGAACACCAGGTAAAAATGCCTTAATGCTGGGACCAAAGAATTAATAAATCAGGGGGTATTGAACGCCTCTGAACTACTGTAATGGGAAGGCTTCTTTTCCCACTGATATAGAGGGTCGGCGCTCGCCCCAGCCCACGTAGCAATCTCGAACTTTATTACGAACGTCCAGGAACAACCCTCATCACAGCCGCCTGTGAGTGGAGATGCTCTCCGAACAGCACAATCATACAACTTTTATATATTTCAAAAACCCCTCTGTTCCCGGACAAGACCTCCCTAGATTTCTAATTAGACTACCTTATCAGTGCTACTTCTCTAATTTATCCATACTACTCCGGATTGACAGGTCATGAGCTCTGACTGACAGGCCATGATCTCATGACCATCTTAGACCGTTCCCAGAATGGTATCTCTAGGTTGGAATTTGTTATACATTTCCTTTGGTGCCATGAAGTCTATCTCGGGTCTCTTCTCACAGCCTTATCAGCGGTCTGTTTAGGTTCTCTCCTATTGACATTCCATGTTGGAATACTATCTGGTATCCCAACCCATAACAGTACCTTCTGGAGCCTTGGTGCTGGACTGTACAAGGCGTGAGAAGAAAGGCCTTTACCTCCTTATGGGCCAGTGCAGGAACCAGCACTTTAACCCTTGTCCCGCTGGTACCCCTAATGCCAAATTTTCCTTTTACATATCCCCCCTTTTGACCCTTGGCTGGCCATATTTCCCGATAGCTATCTCCCTGTAGGCGAGTTCCAGATAGGTTCATTCACCTGGGTGGCCATCTCCCAAGCTTCGGGACCTCCTGAAACCTTCCCACAGAGTTATATAAGGTAAGTCCTTCCTGTAGGACTGCTGAAATTTTCATCCCTTTTGGCCTTAATCATAGCGCGGGCTCTACCGTGTCGTTTGGCCTGGTTAATTCGTGCACATGTTAATCCAATCATGACCATCAGAGCCAGGCCCTGTATTACTACGAGCACATGTGATATTATTCTTATCCATGGGTGAATTTGAATATTAAGTCCAATGTCCCACAGCTTTGAGTACCAGGGCTGATCAGCCAGCATTGCGTTAGTGTCTCTCTGTAAGTTGTCTATCTGGTATAAGGGGTCTCCCTTTGTTACATCATACTGTGGTATGGACAACACAAATCCAATCATATTCACCCGCCCAGTAATACATCTGAATTTCGGCACCCATGCGTGACTATTCCTTCGTACCTCGCATGTGTTATTCAATTTTTTATCTAGAGTCGAATTGCTAAGTATGCTGTTCGGAATCCAATCACGTATGTCTCCATTCTGGAGTTGCTCCAAATGATGTTGTACCTCACTTAATATCCAGGTCCCATACCCGGAGCAAACTATCTCAGCTTGTAATCATTTACTTATATCGTTCCCCATTGCGTGGATCAAATTTATTGTCTTGGCATGTTTCTGCAATGTATGGGCCACCTGTAACAGTTCCCCTTCCGCGCAATCGCCCAGCCGCGCTTGTAGGGCTTGGTTATCCAGGTCCCGCCCCAGCACACCCCTTAAGACTTGCGTCAAGGTATTGACCCTATCGTCTATCGCATACAGGTCTATGGTATTCACTGTTGCAAGGCCCGCAGCGTAACCCGTGCCCAACATTTCCAGTATATCCCTTTTTGTTCGACCTTGTTCTATTCCCTGTCTGATATTCCGGGCCTTCAAGGATTCTCTGAGTCAGATTCTGGTACAGACTTATAGTCTCATTCCCACAGAAGCTAGGAAGGATGATATTCGTGAGGTTTAGTACCACCGGAAGTAGCCATTGCCACACCCCAAAATGTATCCTCTTCTTAGATTCCTTTATTACTAGTCCCCCTGTGACTCCCGTCTTTATGGACGGGCATGTGGGAGGGGGATGTGTGGTGGTACTATAAAGAGTTGTAGTTCCCAGAGTGGTGGTTGGAGCAACGGTGGTGGATCTATTCTGGACCCGGATGTCCCAACACCACTGATCGGTACCCTCACACGGGGAGGCCGGGCATATTCTCCAACTGGTATCCACAGGTTGAGGTCTCCCTGAGAATTGGGCAAAGACCGGCGTGCACCTTATTTGTGCCCCCTCCCTATAAGTACAACTTCCCCGTTTCTTCTCGAGCACGAAGCACACTGCAGTCTCGTTTACTACGACTGTTATGCCCTGGTTATTGGTCCACCCCCAATGTCGATTGGCATCCGTATTGAGTTGAGTTATGCCCGTTAGTCCGATGCTACAATTTAAATCTACTGTTGTACCAGCTACCACCACTAAGGCTCTCGAATCACAGTTAATAGTTTCAGATGTTCTATAGTATAGGCCTTGGGGTCTGTAGCTTCCTTCGTCGGAGGACGTCCCGGCTCCAAGGAGGAATAGGATCCTGTAAAACACAACGTTTCCGGTGTTCACCGGTCGGTTAAGATCCAAATCGTTTCAACTGGGTCCAGTGCTTCCATCTACCAATACCCCCCATATCTATACAAGCGTATGTGTCGCTGATCATGATCACTTCGTGAGGCCCAGTCCATTTTGGTGAGAATCCGGGTCCTTCGGGATTCACCCTCACCATGACCTGGCTCCCTATGGGGGGGTACCTGAACCCTTTGTTCCTTCGTAGCCCTTTCTAAATCTTTAATAGCTTGTTGGTCCCTAGCTTGCGCTCATAATCCATGCAGCTGTTTACATAGCTCCATGACGAACCTCCGTATCTTGTCCTTGTAAGGTCCTATGACCTCACTCCCAGATACTAATACTTCTGGCAATCTCATAGCTCTTCCTGTCATTAGCTCAAAGGGGGTCAGTCCGGTAGTTCGGCTCGGGGTGGCTCTTAATTTCATTCGAATTCGTGGAAGTAACTCCACCCATCCCTTCCCGGTCTCCTCGATTGCCTTGGCTAATGCAGTTTTTAGGGTCCTATTCATTCGCTCTACGAATCCGGACAATTCCGGATGGTACGGGATGTGGAATTTTTGTTTAATCCCTAACAGGGCACAGACTTGTTTCATGAATTTCTCCGTAAAATGTGTACCTTGATCTGAATCCAACTGCAGTGGCATCCCCCACCTGGGTATTATTTCCCCAGCCAGGATTTTAGCCACTGTATCGGCGGTGCAATTCCTGGTGGCAAAGGCTTCTACCCACTTTGTAAATTGATCTATTATTACCAGGCAGTACATTGTTCCCCTCTGGCTGGGCAGTGGCACAGTAAAATCTATTTGTAGGGCTTCCCAGGTCCCTTTGGGCGGGGTTGGTGTCCCAGCCAGACCTTTATCTTGTTTCCCGGGTTGTGTTTTGCGCATGTTATACACCTCCTACAATAGTTTTCTACGTCTCTCCCCATTCCTTCCCACCACCAACATCGTGACAGGGAGTTTATCATGCCAGTCCTACCGCTGTGGGTGTACCCATGGTAGAGACCCAATAGATTCTGTCGGAGACATTCCAGGGCCACCACGTTGTCATCTCTCCTCCACACTCCATCCGCCCCCTTTCTTGCTCCGTTCTGTTCCCATCCTTTTATTTCTTGCGGGGTGGATTCTCCCTGTACCTTGAGTATGTTTATTCCTTCTGTTTGGGTGGTATATGAGCCAATCGGGGTCATGTCTGCTTCAGCTGCCTGTCTGGCAGCTTCGTCTGTCCAGGCATTTCCCTGCTGGTGCCTGTCTGTGATTTTTGAGTGCACTTTAATTTTTATTACTGCACATTCCTGAGGGAGGAGGGAAGCTTCTACCAATCCCTTGACTATCTCTTCATGCCTAATGGGTCCCCCTCCCGAAGTCACGTATCCCCGCCTCTTCCAAGCAGTCATGTAGTCGTGCACCACTCCGAAGGCGTACCGGCTATCAGTGTATATGTTGACCCTTTTTCCTGCTGCTAGTTTCAATGCCTTGGTAAGGGCTATCAATTCCGCTACCTGAGCCGATAGATTTCCCTCTAGGGCACCCTTTCCCCTGTCTTGCCCATTGCTGTCCACGACTGCCCACCCTGTCCGGGGGGTTCTGTTTACATATCGACGGGATCCATCCACATAAAGATCCATATCTGCCCTTTCGAGTGGAGTTTCCCTAATCTGGTTCCCTTCTCCCTCGCTTCCCGTGGGGTCACACTGGTGCTCCTTGCCTTCGGTGGCTATCCGGCCTGCGGGATTATTCCCGCTATCCTTTATGATAGTCAAGGCACCATTTGGGGGCAAAAGCATTGCTTCCCAATTGGCGCGTCGTGCGTCGGATATCGTCCTTAGCCTCCCAGTGTTAAGCAACTCCACAAGGGTATGTGGTGTACGCAGGATAATCTGCCCGGTCATTATGATAGGCTCGCTAGCCCTCATGGCCCATGCCGCACAATCAAGGGCTGCGACACATCGAGATAGCCCTGCGGCTACCGCTCCTTGTTTCGTGGAGTAGTATGCGACAGGTCTTTGTCTATCCCCGTGTTCCTGGGTTACCACTGCATTGTAGTGGGTCTCACTATTGTACATGTACAGGTGGAAGGGCCTATTCTGATCCGGCAACCCCAAGGTGGGTGCGCTCATAAGGGCGTGTTTAAGCTGTGTGAATGCTGCCACCTGGGGGCGGCCCCAGTCTATAGGCTCCTGGGATGGTTTATCTCCTTTCACGAGATCCTGTATCGGCTGGGCCATTTCTGCATATTCTGGGATAAAGTTCCGGCAATAATTAAATAGCCCCAGTATCTGTCGGACCCCTCTCACTATCCGTGGTCTAGGCATAGTTCTAATAGCCTCCTTTCTATCGGCGGGCATCTGTCTGTTCCCTTGGGATACTATGTATCCCAAATATGTAACCTCCCTTCCGACCTGGGCTTTCCTAGGGTTAGCCTTCAACCCCGAGTGCTGTAAGGCCCCTAATACTGTAGTTAGGGCCACCAGGTGTTGTGCCTCAGTATCTGAGACGATAAGAATATCATCCATGTACTGTAGTACAGTGCTTCCTCCCCCTACATCCAGGGCTTCCAAGATCCCTGACAATGCCTGGTGAAATATTCCCGGGCTATTATGAAACCCCTGGGGCACCCTGGGGCACCCTGGTCCACGTATATTGTCTCCCCTTTATAGTGAAGGCAAACTTCTTCTGTGACTCCTCCTCTAAAGGTATGGCCCAGAACCCGTTTGCTATGTCAAGTACCGTGAAGATTTTATGTTCTGGGTTCAGGCCGTTGAACACAGTAGAAGGGCTCGCCACAATCGGATATTCCTTTGGGGTGACTTTGTTCAGGGCGGTATAATCAACGGTGAATCTATAAGTCCTGTCGGGTTTCTTCACAGGACATACCGGTGAATTAGTGGTGGCTGTTACTTGCTTCACCACCCCTTGCGCTTCTAACTCTTGGACTATTTGGTGGACTGCTGCATCAGCCTCGGGTTTTAAAGGGTATTGTTTATGGGCCTTATGCTCCGGCCCGGGAATATTGACCGTGTTCATCCGGGCCAGCCCACAATCTTGTTTGTGCCGTGCCCACAGTGTCGGATATAGTCGACAGACACTGCCCCACACGCACTTCGTTTCCCATTCGGGCTGTATTCGGACTATCCTTGCCACTCGCTGCTGCGGATGCCCCGGGCAATCGAACTTCTGTTCGGTCTGATGTTTTCCTCCCCATATAATTCGATTATGCTGGGGGTCTATAAGTGCCCCTACTTCCCTCAAAGTGTCTATCCCTAGTATGGTGCCTTCTGGGTTAGGGCAGCACCAGAATTGGGTGGGTATCATTAGGCCCTGTATCTCTAGAGGTACTACTTCACTCAATGTTGCTTTTTTAAATCCCCCCACTATCCCCTGAATATTGACCGTGGTCTGGGTAAGGGGGAGGTCTAGGTTGGTTATGGATACCGACACTCCCGTGTCTACGAGCATGTTGCACTGCCGGCCCCCTAACACTGCACTAATAAACATACGGGAATCTAGCGTTGGCCGTTCCAACCTTCCTTCGGGGGCCGGTAACCCCGAGCGGCCACCACTGGCCAGTTTGAGCAGGTTGAGGAGCTCTTCATTAGAGGGTGGCTTCGGCGGGGGCAATATTTTTTGCTGGAGGATCTCCACCAGTTCCTCACGGGTAATGGGCGTCCCAGTTTGTTTCCCGGTTTGGGGGGTTTGTTTCCCAGGTTGCTGGGGACCCTGTCCTGCCTCCCCCCATCCCGGTGCCCAGCATCTTCTTGCTATGTGTCCTGATTTATTGCAATTATGGCACCTGGGTCTATACGTTCCTTTCCCAGCCTCCTTTCGTGGGCATTCTCTGCTAATATGTGCGTCCTGATGGTATGGGTAACACGTCAAGGGGGCGGCGCGGAGGTCCCCATCCCCTTCCTTTCCTTCTGTTGCTAATGCTGCTGCCACAATCTTAGACACTTTCTCCTTCTGCTCGGCCTTTAGCTCCTCTACATTCTGTGCCCACTCTAAGATCTCATCATAGTCATCCCCTATCTTGAATCCTAGTTTAATTATTTTGATGCGCCTCCCCCAGCCCATCCTTAAACATTTCTAGGAATGCCTCGTCATCTTTCTCGGGGTCATTAGCACTGGAGTGGTCCTTGTACTCGAGCCATTTCCACTCCCATACTCTCCTACAGTTTCGTTTGGCTTCTGGGTTATCTTTAATATTCTGCTCCAGTTAGTTCTTATAGGTCCCCAACATCCATCCATCCCGTGTTTTAGGTCTAGTAACCGCTGTGGCTTGGTCCAGTTCCCTATCGTCATCCAGTCACCATGTTGCACGCCGAGGGTAGCCCTCTGCCAATTTACACTACCGGTTTTGGCCTTTACCAAAATGTGTATGTCACCTAAGGTTAAGTTATGTGCATCGAACATTTCCTCAACCTTTTGCCAGAACTCTGTATTTCTGCTATTGGGTTTGGGTGTGGGTAGATCCTTTAGTAGTGTCTGTCTCTCATGCGGGGTGAGGGGAACTTCTTGTATAGTGACGTGAGCGGGTTGCTGCCCGTGTGCAGGGGTGGTAGTCACGCGTACGGGAGCTGCCTGTATGTATTCATTATATGCCGGGGGCTCTCTGTGTTCCATCATCTGGAGGCTCTCCTCCTGGTATTTTCTCCAGGGAGGGATACAGTGGAGCAGTTATCGGGGCTACCTTTGGGTCGGGTATTGCTGATGCACACTGTAGGGGCTTACCGTTCTCCTTTACGACCCTTTCTAAGGTTGCTATTTTCGTGTTTAATCTCTGAATCAGCTCAACATGGGTGTCTATTTCCATTACTAGTTCCCGGTAGCAGGTGAGGATAATTGCCTGGGCCACTCTAACCTTGTTTTTGGTCTGACAATTTTTTCTGTCTATCAGGGGCATCCGTGGGCTGCCACCCTCTCCGTTTAATTCCTTCTATTAAGGTTGCATATTTGTTACTTAGTAGTTCCAATAGAGAACCTTCGGGTCCTCGGTTACACTCTCCCTTCTTCCCTTGTTTAATGGCCTGGGTCCCCATTCCCTCACCAGCTCCATTTGTTCCTTTACTTGCCGAGTTACCCATCTTCTTCGGACTATGGGGGTCGTGGGTACTCCCTTAAATTCGTGTTAGGTATGCAGGACGCTATCTATATGTCTTCCCTTGGCGCCGTACACTCATACCACTGTCACGCTTTGGGTCAATATATCCCGTCACTGCTGGGATGTTGTCTCTATTCTCTCACTCTCTCGTCCCTGCACCGTGCGCTCGTACCGCTTCGGGTCAATAGACCTTCCCCTATACCTTCCCTTGCATCGTACCCTCGTACTGCCGTGCTACCCCCACGTGCGCATTTTAGGATGCACCTTTTGACCCCCTTTCACCCCTAGATCGTCCTTGTCCTCCATCTCCGTCCCCCCGGGACTCACTACAGATGGTTCTTTTGTATGGATGTCCTTCCCTTGCGGTTTACAATGCCACAGCTCTAACTTGAAGGTGGTAAATTAAAACATACTCACCCCAACAGCTGGGTCATTGCTCCTTTCGGAAAGTCCGTACCCTGCTCGCAGCGCCAAATGTAAGGGGAAATGGGAAGGCTTCCTCTCCCACTGATATAGAGGGTCGACGCTCGCCCCAGCCCACGTAGCAATTCTCGAAGTTAGCAGACAGAGACGGATGGCAAAGTATAATGATCTTTATTACGAACGTCCGGGAACAACCCTCATCACAGCCGCCTGTGAGTGGAGATGCTCTCCGAACAGCACAATCATACAACTTTTATACATTTCAAAAACCCCTCTGTTCCCAGACAAGACCTCCCTAGATTTCTAATTAGACTACCTTATCAGTGCTACTTCTCTAATTTATCCATACTACTCCGGATTGACAGGTCATGAACTCTGACTGACATGATCTCGTGACCATCTTAGACCGTTCCCAGAATGGTATCTCTAGGTTGGAATTTGTTATACATTTCCTTTGGTGCCATGAAGTCTATCTCGGGTCTCTTCTCACGGCCTTATCAGCGGTCTGTTTAGGTTCTCTCCTATCGACATTCCATGTTGGAATACTATCTGGTATCCCAACCCATAACAGTACCTTCTGGAGCCTTGGTGCTGGACTGTACAAGGCGTGAGAAGAAAGGCCTTTACCTCCTTATGGGCCAGTGCAGGAACCAGCACTTTAACCCTTGTCCCGCTGGTACCCCTAATGCCAAATTTTCCTCTTATACTACAAAATGGATAGATGATTTAACAAAAATTATGTTTTAATCTGAACTATGATTTGCATTTCCAAAGGATGTAAGTTCCTTATTGTTGTAAAGTGTACCTGTATACTGTCACTTAAGGCAGCAATGGGAAAGATTGTGAAAACTTTTGTAGCTTCATGGATAATGTTTGAATAAAGTTAGAGAGAAGTCTAAACCATTTAGGCTGAAATTTATTGATGGAATTCTTATGCATCTGATTGGGAAAAATCATATCTACGTGAAGTAAAGTTTAGCCTCTCAAAAGCCTAGTTTTAACCCATTCAGTGCATTTTATCAGCTTCTGATACACTTACTCAAAGGAGGAGAACTAGATGTGATATTTTCATGACATCTAAGAAGGATTTAATAAACAAAGTAAATGTATTCATACATTCGAATAAAGTGAGAACTTTTAATCAATGTTTTATGGGGTAATGATTGTTAGTCTATTGGATAGTAAGGTTCCTCCAGGGTTCATGAACAAGATGAAATGGTAATAATATGGGACCATGTAATTTAATTAGACAAGAGGGGCTGAATTTTAATATGTAGGAGCGCATGTGTTTGGGAGCGAGTGGGGGGGGCGGGGTTAAAAGTGGCGAAATTGAGAGCGCGTTGGGAAGTCAGCGCCAACCCGCCGACTTCTGCATTTCACTGCAACGTGTTAGGCTGCGTGTGAGCAAACCCATCAGGAGAGACAGGTTGTCAATTACCATATGTTAATTGTTCAATTAGAGTGATATTAACATGGGGGCCGGAATCTTCTCAGCCCTGCTAGTACGGGTTTGAAGGCGGGCTCGCTCTCAAAATAGCCCTGATTGACAGCAGGGCAGGAACTCGCTCTGAACCCGCCTCCGTGTCAGTTTCTCAACTGTCAGGTCTGCGTGCGGATCACATACATGACACCAAGCAGCAGGCCAGTCAATTAAGATGCTTAAGAGGTAATTTAAAGGTATTTGAAAGGATTTTACCCAAACACATATTTTACCAAGTTTTCAACGAGTTTGCAGTCCCTCGAGTTTCATGCCAGGTAAGTGTGTGGGGTTCTCAGTGCCTCTCCATTGCTTTTGCAGAAGTGGTATAACAGCTGCTATTTCACAGCTGTTCACTTTCCAATGTCATAAGCTGAAGCCTTCAAGATTTGGAAGAAACTCCTGAGCTGTATGCAGTTTGGAAGTGTTTGCAGTGAACTCTCTATTCACTGTCACCTCTCATCATTGACAGATCGCTTCTGTCATCTCAACCTCACCTGCCACCAATTTCAGTAGCATCGGTGCCCTTGAAAAACTCTCACCTTGTTTCTCAGAATCCCACACAATCAGCCCCAACCTTCTCTGCAATAACTTGATGCTGTACAGGACACAGGCCATTAGCATCCAACCACATGGCTGCCCAGGAGGCCAGAGTTGGCCTCACCATGACAACATTTATTTCACTTGATGCTGTGCACTCTGATTGTCACCAGGTTGGCACTACACCAGCACCATAAACCATCCCCGCAATGCCCAAGCCATTCCTTTCACACTCATCACCATTGTGCTGTTACCCTTATGTCTGACCATTTACTACAACTCACTAAGCCACTTCCAAAAGTTCAAATAAATCTGTCCAAGAGAACGAAGGGTTCAAAGTAAAGATTTCAATGTTTGACAACACATTAGCAGAAAATCTACATGAACATTGGTTAAACACCCAAGTGCTTAACCCTGTATGTTGTTAGTTGGTATGATTGGACAAGGATGAGGGTGTGTGTGAGGGATGGCTAGTGAGACGGGGAAGAGATAATGTAAATAGAGAGGAATGGATGGAGGTGCAAGGTAAGTTAGTGTGAGTAAGGATGTGCAAGAGTAGGGTAGGGAATGCAAAGTGATGGGGATGTGATGAGTGGCACAGCAGGATGAGGTTGAGTGTGGCTTTGCAGCAATGTTTTGTGATCTACTGAGATCACTGAAAGGTTTGTGCCACTGCAACCTGGTCCTTCTGACGACATCCCTGCATTGGTGTCCTGGGTAGGTCTCTTCCATCCATTAAAAGGGAAGAGAACTGCCCTGCATGCTGTGACTCCCTCCATAAGCATCTGGAGGGAGTCATGGGAGAACCAGGGTGCAGCAGTGCACCTTTTTGCAGTGCTTGTTAGTGTTTGTAGCACCTCAATGCTGTAGAACACTGACAGAACAATTGTCAAAAAACAGTTGGCCAGGGTCCCTTTAAGGAAACCGGCTGATGACGCACCAGCAGATGACATCATCAGACCCACTCCTGTTAATTAGCCGGGAACCTCACAGGGCGGGCTTAACAAGCCCCATCAGAGAGGGTGGGTTGGAGCCGAGAGCGTGTTCCCTACATGCCATCAATGCCGGCTGCTCCAGTCTCATCACTGTTGCTGAAATCGCAGCAGGGGTTTCTACTTTAACTTTGGGTCCATGGGTTTTCTAGGCTTCATTTCTAGATCTAGTTTTCCTGATATAGTTTTCTAGATCAGTATGTTGAGGATCCAACTAGGGAACTGGTTATTTTTTTAGATCTAGTATTGTGGAATGAGAAAAGGTAAATTAATAACTTTGTACTAAAGGGACCTTTAGGGAAGAGTGACCATAATATGATAGAATTTTATATTGAGATTGAAAATGATTTCGTTGAATTCGAAACTAGGGTCTTAAACCTAAACAAAGCAAATTACGTAGGTATGAGGGGTGAGTTGGCTAAGGTAGATTGGGAAACTTCATTAAAAGGTATGACAGTAGACAAGCAATGGATAGCATTTAAATAATTAATACATAATTTACAACAAATATACGTTCTTTTAAGGCACAAAGACCCCACAGGAAAAGTGGTCCAACCGTGGCGAGCAAGAGAAGTTAAAAATAGTATTTGTAATATCTGTAAGCTTGTAATGCTTGAAGGTCCACACTGTGGATGTGGACGTATTGTGTACTGCAGCTGCATAGTTAATCATTAAACAACAGGCAGCTTTCCGGAGAGTTCCGAGAGAACAGCCTGCATGTTAGGAAGCTGTGTGTGCTGTGCTCTGTGAAGATATCACAGTTGCCGGTGAGATGTGATATTTTTCGGATGTTTAAAGCCTAATTTTTGTTGGTGAAGGATTCAGCCAGCCGCCAGAAGACTTTGGAAGTTTCTGACTTTGAAAAAAGCTACAAAAATCCGAGGTAAAAAAACAGCACACAGTGTGAATAGCTAGAGATTAAAAATGGCAGGTTTTTGAGAGAATATAGACACGACCGGGAACGTTTTAAGCGTATGTGGATCGGCTAGAAATGTATTTCATTGCGAATAACATAATCGAAGTTCCAGACAATGCAGTCCAGAACCAGGCTGTGTTGGAATGTAAGAAAGCGATTTTCTTATCAGCGGCAGGTCCGGCATTATACGAAACCCTTGTAAATCTGCTTGTGCCTGACGAGCCAAAGGACACAACGCTTAAAGAGATTTTAATGAAGCTGGAGCAGCACTATAACCCCAAACCATTAGAAATTGCTGAAAGCTATCGTTTTGGGATTCAGAATCAAAAGGCGGATGAAAGTATCGCTGATTACATCACAGCATTAAAAAAACTATCGATGCATTGTAATTTTGGAAACTTTCAAAACCGAGCATTACGAGAGCGTTTTGTTTGTGGGGTGAAAAATGATGTGATCAAAAGGAAGTTATTGACCACATATGACTTAAGTTTTGAGATTGCTTGTCAGACAGCGAGGTTGATGAGCAGGGCTAAACAATATTCCAGAGAATTAAATAATGATTACGGTCATCAGTCAACCGAGGTAAATCACCTGCAGGTTCAAAGTAAAAGACGACCATGGGCGAAAGTCTCAGAAACTGCAAATTCTGCCAGAGCGTCGAAGTCGTGCTATAGGTGCCTGGGACAACACATTGCTAAAAGTTGTCCATACGTGAAGGCAGAGTGTTTCTTCTGCAGAAAGACTGGGCATCTTGCGAAGGCATGCTGACTGAAGGGTAAACCAGCTTTTAAAGCTATGAGTCGAAATCCAAAGAGACTTCATAGCATGGAAGAACAACAACAGGACGAGGAGATGTTAGAGTTACACATTATCAGGAGCACGAGGTTAATGGACAGCGATTCGGAAAGCATCAAAATCCACATAGATGTTGCGGGATTCAAGATACCAATGGAAATTGACACGGGTGCATCCGTGAGTGTCGTACCAGAATCACTGTACCACGACAAATTGCGTGATTTCCAACTGGAGAAATCCAAGCTAGAGCTGTGAGGTTACTCGGGAGAGAAAATTCCTGTAGTAGGCCGTATCACCGTACCAGTGAAATATAAAGATCAATTTCAGAACTTGCCTCTAATAGTAGTGAAAGGAGACAAGTCTGCCTTACTAGGAAGAAATTGGTTGAGCTCACTGAAGCTAGATTGGAGTAAGATTTTCTCTGTGGAAGTGAGATTTTCATCAACGGATGAGGTTATCAAGCAGTATCCGAAGGTGTTCTGCGAAACGGGCAGTCCGATCCAAGGCTTCAAGATGAATGTCAGGGTACAAAAGGATGCTAGATCGGTTTACTACAAGCCACGTTCTGTACCATATGCACTCAAGGAGAAAGTTGAGCAAGAACTCAAAACACTAGAGACTGAGAACATTATTTGTAAGATAGATCGATGTAATTGGGCTACACCCATTGTTGTTGTACCTAAGTCTGATGGTAAAGTAAGATTGTGTGGTGATTATAAGGTAACCATAAACCAGGTTCTAGAGGGTAATGTCCCCAATACATTGCCGAATACAGAAGATTTGTTCACAACACTGACAGGTGGTCAGATCTTCTCAAAACTGGATCTTACGAATGCCTACTTACAGCTTGAACTAGATGAGGAGTCCAAGTCATGTTTGGCTATAAATACTCATCTAGGCCTATATCAGTTTAATAGACTATCGTTTGGAGTGTCTTCTGCCCCTGCCATATTCCAAGGGATGATGAACCAGATTTTGCAAGGTATTGAAGGGGTAGTATGTTATTTGGATGACATACTAATTTCAGCATCAAATAGGCAAATTTATAATAACATATTGAATGAAGTCCTCAAACGGCTAGAGAAGCACAGAGTATGAGTGTCTGCTCGTGAGTGTGCGTTATTTAAAAACTCAGTGGAGTACTTAGGATACAGAGTAGACAAAGATGGTTTACATCCAACCATGGAAAAATTGGATGCAATTAGAAATACACCCACCCCCATGAATGTCACTGAACTTCGTTCATTCTTGGGTCTTTTGAACTATTATGAGAAGTTCCTACTAAATTTGGCTACAGTATTACATCCACTGAATGAACTTTTGAAAAAGCAGGTCCATTGGCAGTGGTCAAAAGAATGTGATGCAGCATTCAAGGAGTATAAAAGCAAATTGGTAGAGAGCACCATGTTAGTTCACTATGACATATCTAAGGAGATTAAGCTAGCATGTGATGCCTCTCCATATGGAGTTGGGGCAGTAATCTCTCATGTATTAAGTAGTGGGGAGGAGAGACCAATTGCTTTTGCTTCACGCACTCTCAGCGCCAGTGAGAGAAATTATGCGCAAATTGAAAGAGAAACTTTGGCATTAATTTTTGTGGTCAAGAAGTTTCACAAATACTTGTATGGTCGTAAATTTACCATCGTTACGGACCATAAGCCCCTAACAGCAATCCTCCATCCAAAGTCCCCAGTTCCAACATTAGCTGCAGCCCGAATGCAGAGATGGGTTTTGATTTTGTCAGCATATACATATGATATTGAATACAGATGATCAGCTGATCACAGTAATGCTGATGCAATGTCTAGATTGCCTTCCTCATCACAGGTTACACCCGATAGGAAAGAAGTATTTTATTTTTCATACATTGATGAACTGCCAATCACAGCTGAAGAGATTGGTAGAGCAACCAAACGTGACCCAGTGATGTCAAAGGGATATGAGTATATTTCAAATGGATGGCCAAATCCAGGAGAGAATCAGAATGAAAGTCTGAGTCCGAGTCAGGAAAACAAAGAGCCTGAAGTTAGAGTGAGTGCAAATGAAAATCAAGGAAATTCCATGGAGGAAAATGTTCCTCAGGATGAGCCTCAAATGAGTGTGAAATCAACACCATGTTTGGAAGGTTCTGTTCGAGAGCGAAGGTATCCTCTTTGAAACAGAAAACAAGTGGTAAAGTTAAATTTGTAAATATGTATAAAAATGAAAGTTATTTATGATGTTTGTTATGATGGCTTTTTCATTAAGGAGGGAGAAGTGTAATGTCTGTAAGCTTGTAATGCTTGTAGCTCCACACTGTGGATGTGGACGTATTGTGTACTGCAACTGCATTGTTAATCATGAAACAACAGGCAGCTTTCCGGAGAGTTCCAAGAGAGCAGCCTACATGTTAGGAAGCTGTTTGTGCTATGCTCTGTGAAGATATCACAGTATTAGATCAAAGGAAGAGGGTTATAATGTTGCCAAAAAGGGAAGTAAGCCTAGGATTGGGAGGATTTTAGAATTCAGCAAAAGGGGACCATAAATTGATGGAGAGGGAAAATAGAATATGAGAGTAAACTAGCAAGAGACATAAAAACGGACTGTAAAAGCTTCAATAGGTATGTAAAAAGGAACAGATTAGCAAAAGTAAATGTGGGTCCCTTACAGGCTGAGACACGAGAAATTATAATGGGGAACATGCCAGAAATAGTGGGGAACCAAGGGTCTAGCGAGAATGAGGAACTGAAAGAAATTAGTATTAGTAAAAAATAGTGGTTCTGGAGAAATTAATGTGACTGAAAGCAGATAAATCCCCTGGACTTGATGGCCTACATCCTAGGGCTTTGAAAGAAGTGGCTATAAAAATAGTGGATACATTGGTTGTCATTTGCCAAAATTCCATAGATTCTAGAATGGTTCTTGCGGATTGGAAGGTAGCAACTGTAAACCTACCATTTAAGAAAGGAGGGAGAGAGAAAACGGGGAACTACAGACCAGTTAGCCTGATATCAGTAGTAGGGAAAATGCTAGAATCTATTATTACGGATATGGTAACAGGGCACTTGAAAATAATAATAGGAATGGAAAGAGTCAACACAGATTTATGAAAGGGAACTCATGTTTGACAAATCTGTTAGAGTTTTTGAGGTTGTAACTAACAGAATAGATAAAGGGGAACCAGTGGATGTGGTGTATTTGGATTTTCAGAAGACATTCGACAAGGTGCCACACAAGAGGTTATTAAACAAAATTAGAGCTCATGGGATTGGGGGTAATATACTAGAATGGATTGAGGATTGGTTAATGGGCAGAAAACAGAGAGTAGGAATAAACGGGTCATTTTCGGGTTGTCAGGCTGTAACTAGTGGGCTACCACAAGGATCAGTACTTGGGCCTCTGCTATTCACAATATATATCAATGATTTGGATGAGGGGACCAAATGTAATATATCCAAGTTTGCTGATGATACAAAGCTAGGTGGGAATGGAAGTTGAGAGGAGAATGCAAAGAGGCTTCAAGGGGATATAGACAGGCTAAGTGAGTGGGCAAGAACATGGCAATTGAAATATAATGTGGAGAAATGTGAAGTTATCCATTTTTGTAGGAAAAACAGAGTATTTTTTAAATGGCGAGAGATTGAGAAATGTTGGTGTTCAGAGGGTGTCCTTGTACACGAATCACTGAAAGTTAACATGCAGGTACAGTAAGCAATTAAGAAAGCAAATGGTATGTTGGGTTTAAGTATAAGAATAAAGATGTCTTACTGCAATTATATAGGGGCCTGGTGAGACCACACTGGGAATATTGTGTCCAGTTTTGGTCTCCTTACCTAAAGAAGGATATACTTCCATAGAGGGAGTGCACTGAAGGTTCACCAGACTGATTCATGGGATGGGGGGATTGTCCTATGAGGAGAGATTGAGTATACTAGGCCTATATTTTCTAGAGTTTAGGTGTTCTCATTGGAATATACAACATTCTTATAGGGCTTAACAGGGTAGATGCAGGGAGGATGTTTCCCCTGGCTGGGGAGTCTAGAATTAGGGGACATAGTCTCAGAATAATGGGTCGACCATTTAAGACTGAGATGAGGAGAAATTTCTTTACTCAGAGGCTGATGAATCTTTGGAATTCTCTACTCCAGAGGGCTGTAGAAGCTCAGTCATTGAGTATATTCAAGACCGAGATCGATAGATTTTTGGATATTAAGGGAATCAAGGGATATGGGGATAGTGCAGGCAGGTGGAGTCGAGGTAGAAGATCAGCCATGATCTCATTGAATGATGGAGTAGGCTCGAGAAGCCAAATGGCCTACTCGTGCTCCTATTTCTTATGTTCTTATGTCCTGGAACTCGCCAATGAAAGCAAGGTAAGAACACAGCAGCAATTGAGGCGGTCAATCCATCTCAGGAAAATATGGCAATACTCACAGCTGCTTTCTTATCTGTTTCTGGGTGTTGTGGAGTACTAAAAATATAACACTCGACACGGAAAGGTCTATATATAGAGAAAAAATTGTTTATTAAAACCTGATTAATCAAAGGAGAGCTCACTGGTTGCCCTGCTCCCGGCCTCATAGGACAGGCTGTGAAATTACAGTTTATAGAGTCAAAATACAGAAAGTAGGCGGGGAAGTGTTCCATTGGTTATTTGCCACCAGTCCCCGCCCACCTACTACTAATACATTGGTTAATACAGTTTTCAGCAATGTCATTGATTACTACAGTTACATTCATTTTATTGGTTACAGTAATTTCTAATGATTCTATTGGTACATTCAGTTCTGACGGCTGTTGCTAGGGAACAGCCCCTGCAGGTTATGTGTTACTTTTCTGGGAACATCTTCCCAGACTAACTTGTCCTTGGCAGATGTATGGTTACTCTCTGCTTAAAAGAAGCTTTGTCCCTGTTATCTCCTGTGGCTGGAACATCGTGGCCTCCTCTCATTATTTCTGTGAGCTGTCTACATATATCTTGTGGGTGTTCTTATCTCCTCAGAGAATTTCTCTGACCTTATATGTTCCAGCCTAATTGCTGGGATGTGGGATTCAGCTATTCTACCATGAACACATTTAAACCTTTCTCTCCGCCTTTCTTGCTTTATATTTTAATTACACTAAATTACTTTGCCCATGATTAAGGTTTATCACTCCTACACTGGGAAAGGGTTTGTTCATAGTACTTGTGTTGAGAGATTACTCTACACACTTTGGAGGTATCCTCAACATTTTGGAGGTATCTTCAACACTTTGGAGGTTGGAGATCTGATCTGCACTTTAGAGCTCTGATCTATCAGATCGGCATGGGTGCCACTTATGCTGCCTTAAGCAAGATGGCCAGCAACAACAACAACTTTTATTTATATAGCACCTTTAACATAGTAAAACGTCCCAAGGCACTTCATAGGAGTGTTATAAGACAAAAAAATTGACACCAAGCCACATAAAGAGAAAATTAGGGCAAATGAGCAAAAGAGGTAGGTTTTAAGGAGCGTCTTAAAGGAGGAAAGAGAGATAGAGAGGTGGAGACCTTAGAGCCTAGACAGCCGAAGGCACGACCACCAATGGTTGAGTGATTAAAATCAGGGATGCTCATGAGGGCAGAATTAGAGGAGCACAGATAATCTCAGGGGCTGATGGGTGAACAGGACTTAGTGAATGGGTGCGAGTTAGGACACGAGCAGCAGAGTTTTGGATGACTTCTAGTTTACGTAGGGTAGAATGTGGGAGGCCGGCCAGGTGCGCATTGGAATAGTCAAGTCTAAAGGTGTCACATAAAAGATTACTGCACAAGATAAAAGTTCACAGGGTTGGGGGTAATATATTAGCATGGATAGAGGATTGGCTAACTAACAGAGAATAGAGAGTCGGGATAAATGGTTCATTCTCTGGCTGGCAACCAGTAACTAGTGGGGTGCCGCAGGGATCAGTGCTGGGACCCCAACTATTTACAATCTATATTAACAACTTGGAAGAAGGGACTGAGTGTAGTATAGCCAAGTTTGCTGATGATACAAAGATGGGAGGAAAAGCAATGTGTGAGGAGGACACAAAAAATCTGCAAAAGGACATAGACAGGCTAAGTGAGTGGGCAAAAATTTGACAGATGGAGTATAATGTTGGAAAGTGTGAGGTCATGTACTTTGGCAGAAAAAATCAAAGAGCAAGTTATTATTTAAATGGAGAAAGATTGCAAAGTGCCGCAGTACAGCAGGACCTGGGGGTACTTGTGCATGAAACACAAAAGGATAGTATGCAGGTACACAAGTGATCAGGAAGGCCAAAGATGTGCAGATTGAAAGCACTCAGGACTCTGACACGAGACCTTCAAACAATGCAAGGCGAGTGCTCCCGAGAGGAAAAATGGACATGGATTAAGGCAGGAATTAAGCAATGCGAAGATGGTGTCTGGAGACAAAGAGTTACCGACAAGCCAGTCACGCCACAAGCACTTATGCCTTTTTTAGCCCAACAGATCCACTCATGGGGACACTTGGCCTCACAACAGATGGTGGCACGGTTCCAGAAAAGCTGGTGGGGTCGGAGATTTAAAAAAACATGCCCAGCTGCTGGCAGACCACTGTGTGGTTTGCCAGAAAAGTAATTCTGGACCCATCATGGTAATGCCCCAACTGAGGCCCCCTGCCCCTGTTGGACCATTCCAGCATCTGTAGGTTGATTATATATCTCTCCCTCCATGCCAAGGATACACTAACATTCTTGTCATGGTCGACAGATTCTCTAGATGGGTAGAAGCTGTCCCAACTAAAAGAGCCACAGCCAATCACACTGCAAAGGTCTTGGGTAAGGATTACACTCCCCGATGGGGAGTCCCGAGTAGCATTGACTCAGATCAGGGAACATACTTCACAGGTGCTGTCTGCCAATAAGTCTGTAGGTTACTGAACATTACGTGGGATTTACACTGTCCTCATCACCCACAATCATCAGGACAAGTAAAGCGAATTAATCGAACTCTGAAACAATGGCTTGCCAAATATCACCAAGAAGGAACACCATGGCCCCAGGCACTACCAATAGTGCTATGTAGCATTAGGGCAACCCCAAACAGAACTACAGGTCTAAGCCCATTTGAAATTATAACAGTAAGACCCATGTCGCTGCTAGGAACTATTGATTTACGGAAAGCTGATGTTCACTTAATGAGTGACACTTTGTTATCATACTGTCAGGACTTAACCAATGCTATTAGTTCTGTTTCCCAACAGGTAACGGCAGTTTTGGGTAATCCACCCGAAGGAGGACACAACATAATCCAGGGAGTCTGGGTTTATGTGAAAAAGTTGAATAAAGAACCTTTGGGTGCCAAGTGGGAGGGACCTTACCAAGTGTTATTGACCACCCAGGCAGCTGTTAAAGTCCAAGAAAAGAAAGCCTGGATCCACACTTCACACGTTAAACGAGCACCCGTAACTGAAGCTGAAATCTGATAAGGACAATTACTTTTTGCCAAAATGTATAAATTTACTGTACTACTTACTGCAGGTATTCTTGGCATTTGCCGACTTCTTACTAGCCAACCCTCTGCACCAAAGGGAAATAATAGAGTATCCAGGGAATTGCATGTAAATACCTTTTTACACATGTCATATATTTATGCCAAACAAAGTAACATTTCCAGTTGTTGGGTGTGTGCGCATATTCCTATTCACTCAAAGGGAGGGATTCCCTTGAGGCCAGTTCCCTTGAATATCTCGGAAATGGCTGAGTGGATAATTAATCAAAACAAAACAGGCAATGCGTTTCAGGATACAGAAAACTGGGCATGTAAATAGAAGTCAGCAGGTTATAATCTGACTACCTTTGAAGAGGGTTACCAACCGTGCTACAATAATTCCAAACGGCCCCCATTTTTGGTTATCACTAATACAACGGGGATAGGAAGACCATGGAAATTGGTCTGTCTGATTAGAAACATCAAAGAAGGCCAAAATATGGGGTATAGTAACTGCTCCCGGAATTATAATGTAATCAAGCCACGGAACCGTCCAAACTGGGCCGATGTGGGAATTCTTAACGTAACGGGGATTCTGAATAAAACAGATGGAAAAGCCTGGACAGGCCCCGGAGTGCTGCTGACAAAGAAACAACTAACATTCATTGCCTATAATGGCACCTCTTGGGTGTGTGGCCACAAGGCCTACCCTTGGTTGCCCCAGAATTGGATGGGATCCTGCTATTTAGCCTACATTGTGCCTTATATGTATCATATAAAGTCACTGTCAGAACATCTACACCATCCTAAGAGAGCTATCACAGAAACAGAGAAGTTCTTTGCCATTCTGATCCCCAGGTATGGGACCACCAAACTGGCAAGGGAATCCTTTAACATGGCATCCGTTGTGGAACGGTTAGCCAATGATACTTCAGAGGCCCTAGTTAAAATCAATGCAGAAATGGTAGCAATCCGCACAGTAGCCCTACAGAATAGACTGGCCCTTGATTACATTCTGGCTGAAAAGGGAGGTACTTGTGCCCTACTCGGAACTGAGTGTTGCACACATATCCCAGATAGCTCCGAAGAAATTATCCACTTAGGAGCATATTCAAAAGGAGGTAGAAAAACTTAAGCAACCCCCATCATTCACTTTGTGGAGTGGAGCCACTGAATGGCTAGGTTCAATAGGAACTTCATTGGTGGAAGGTTTTATTCTATTCGTTGAAATTATTTTACTTTTATATTGTTTGTTTATGTTGATTAAATGTTGTTGCAACAAGGCAGCTGTAGCTGCTGTCCCGCAGGTGAGACACCTTGCATGTCCCAGCAGATCATCTGTACATGGCACAGTGGTATGTTATGCTTAAGGGAAGGTTGTTTACTGGTTGAATTAAGATATTGATTTGGATTAAATTGGAATGAGGTTAATTAACCTATTAAAACCAGACTTCCATTGTGGCCATGATGGAATTCGGGTTGATATAAATTTGTGTGGAAGCTACTAGTCCGGATATGTGGCGAAACACATCAACAAATTTTAGAAGGAAATTCTATTAACATGTATGAAATTATTTTGTAGAATGTTTAACCAGTGATACCTGATGTTTTATGATTCGGTTTGTGAAAGAATCAAAGGTGGGATTGATAGAGAATTCAAACAGGCTGCAAACAAGCTGCAGAGTTGAGAAAACACAGACCTCATGTCTACATGCTAGTGAGCACATTGCATTAAGTCATCAATCAACTTGACATTTCAGGACCTTCGGCAGTGAGCCAATTAGGGGTTAAGAATATATCAATTAAGGTCAAAGAAGGCAAGTTCATTTCTGTAAATTGATCCAGGATAAGAACAGCCATTTTTGCCATGTGTTCTCAGAAGGACAAAGGACCTGGCATAAGGCCAGAGCTTGTTGCAGCTACCAGAATAAAATTATTTTAAAGATCTAGAACCGGAGTTCGCATCTCATTGAAAATTAAGAGATCTAACAGAAATAGACCGTTTCTTGAACGAAAAGGGGATAAGGGGTTATGGGGAGCAGGCGGGGAAGTGGAGCTGAATCCATGATCAGATCAGCCATGATCTTACTGAATGGCGGAGCAGGCGCGAGGGGCTGTATGGCCTACTCCTGTTTCTATGTTTTATGTTCTTATGTTCTTATGTAACAAAGGCATAGATGAGGGTTTCAGCATCAGATGAGCTGCGGCAGTGGTGGAGATGGGTGATGTTACGGGGCTGGAAATAGGTGGTCTTAGTTATGGTGCAGATATGTGTTTGGAAACTCATTTCAGGGTTTCAGGGTCAAATATGACACCAAGCACCATCAGCAACAGGCTTCTGCTCACAGACCTGTAGTTCCACACAAGAGAAAGGAGCAGCAGATAGCTGCAACTCGCAGGAGGTCATACCCAGAACACATGATGTACAAGCAGAGGATAAGCTTCCTCAATATTTCTGAACACCAGTGTCTCAAAAGGCTCAGGATGTCACACCAGATAGTAGCAGACATTTGCAGCCTGCTGAAACAAGACCTGCTGCCAAATGAACCTGGTGGCCTCGCTTTACCAGTGGCTGTTAAAGTCACCATGGCCCTTAACGTTTTGCCTCCAGATTCTTCCAGTGAACTGCCGGACATATTTGCAGGATCTCCCAGTCAGTGGCAGAAAAATGCAGAAGGCAAGTGACTGATGGCTTGTTTGCCAGTGCCGGCAATTATGTCAACTTCGCCTATGATGACACCATTCAGAATGAGCAGCCACTCGGGTTTGCGGCTTTAACTGGCTTCCCACGGATCCAGGACATTATCAATTGCATATTTGTGACACCAGATAAATAAAGAACCCCAGATCACCCAGGAGTATTTATCAACCCAAAGTGCTTCCGCTCCACCAATGTGCAGCTGGTGTGCAACCACAAAAAAGATCTTTCGGCAGGAGTGCGCAAGATGTCCGGGCAGCTGCCATGATGCTTTTATCCTGCATCTCTTCACACCTGAAAGCAGAGTTACCCGACTGCCATTGCTTTCACCTTTCCTGCTCTGCTTAGATCACTGGAGCACTTCCTGCATTGGATCCAGGAGCGTGGTACCAGCGTGGGCAACCTCCTGGGCAACCTCCAGCATACCTTCTTTCAGAAATAGTAAGAGAAACCATTATACATGAAAGAATCAATTATATTAGGTTCCATTTTATATTCTGTAGTTAAATCTGCAGAATAAACATACTATGGAGCTCATTACCAGCCTGTGGTTTAAACTTAGATGATTCATTAAAGGAAAATCTACCCATGGGGATCATGAATGGTGGGAGATTGTTTGTAATGTGGAACACCAATATATCACCTCCTGCCTCCCAAAATCCTTTCCACCATCCACAAGGCACGGCAGGAGTGTGATGGAATATTCTCCATTTGCCTTGATGAGTGCAGAAAAGAACCTTAACATCATTCAGGACAAAGCAGCCCACTCTATTAGCACCCCATCAACCACCTTAAACATTCACTCCCTCCACCACTGGCACACCATGGCTTCACTGAGTACCATCTACAAGATGCGCTGCAGCAACTCACCAAGGCTTCTTCAGCAGCACCTCCCAAACCTGCGACCTCTACCACCTAGAAGGACAAGGGCAGCAGATGCATGGGAACACCATCACCTCCAAGTTCCCCTCCAAGTTACACACCATCCTGACTAGGAAATATATCGCTGTTCCTCATAGATGCTGAGTCCAAATCCTGGATCTCTCTCCCTAACAGCACTATGGGAGTTCCTTCACCACACGGCATCATCAAGAAGGCTGCTCACCACCACATTCTCAAGGGCAATTAGGGATGGGCAATAAATGCTGGCTTTGCCAGTGACGCCCACATCACAGGAACAAATTTTTTTTAATCATTTCAGTTCTGACAAAGGGTCATCGACCTGAAACGTTAACTCTGTTTCTCTACAGACGCTGCCTGACCTGCTGAGTATTTCCAGCATTTTCTGTTTTTATATTAAAAAAAGCATCATTGCGTGCAAACCATGTCTACATTCTTTGTTATTATAGAGCTTCTTATAATTGCAGCACTCTTTTTATTCTCGTCTGTAGTATTTGAAAAACTTTGTATAGATGTTACAGTGAATGAGTGCAATTCAGGTACAAGGGTGTAATCAGATCTAAAGTAATCAGGGCTAGACTTTCGGCATATATCCGTCCATTTACCGCCTATTTACTGCTGAAATTGAGTTTACCGCCCATATTTGATTATAAATGGAAACTAACGCCCAATTATTGCCCATTTATCGCCGGTGTAACTTTCAGCACACAATTATCGCTGGGAATTAGCTGAACCGCCCACCCGCCCATCTGACGTCATCACTCGTGCACCGCCCAGAAGACTGTTTATAATTGAAACTAATGCCCAAATACTGCCCACACTATCGCCGAGAGCTACTTTCGGCATTTCGCCCATATACCACCCAAATGATCGATCGCCCAAAAGGACGCTCAAGAAAAGCTGCACTTACCTGACCTTAACCCAGCAGTATGGACATCATTTTGTAAATCGGAGGACTTTTAATAAAAGGCTGCTTCAAGTTGATGAGAGCATTGAAATAAGTTGTGAGTGATTTTAAGGTCGTTTTAAAATCTTGACAACCATCTCATCACATTGTGGTGAATTTTGAATTTATATTGCGTTTGTCGAGGACCATTTCATAATTTTGAAAACATATTAGGACATTTATAGTAATGGGGCCTATAATATCTCAGCCAGTATTGATGACTACTCACATGCTGCAGAATAGAGATGGGAGAAGGTTTATTGAGGAGCATTATGTGCCCAATCAAAGAGGTGACAGACTGCTGAGGAGGAGGAGACCTTTCACCCAACGCATTTACAGGGATAAGCTATCATACCTGGACTTGTCCGCTAACATGTGCCTTAGGAGGCTGCGCTTCTAAAAGGAGGTCATCAGTGAGATATGCCAGCTAATTAAGAGAGATCTGCAGCCTACCAGCACCATCAGGACCGCACTGCCCATTGAGGTTAAAGTTACTGTGGCACTTTCCTTCTATGCATCGGGCACCTTTCAGGCCTCAGCTGGCGACATTTGCTGCATCTCTCAGCACACCACACATTGTTACATTTAACAGGTGACTGAAGCCCTTTACACTCTGAGGATGAACTTTATAAACTTCCCTATGATCAGGGAGGCACAGAGTGAGAAGGCTTTGGGGTTCTCAAGAATAGAAAACTTTCCCAAGGTATAGGGAGCAATGGACTGGAGGCACATCACCCTGTGAGCACCTTTTCAGGATGCAGAGGTGTTTCAGAACCGAAAGGGATTCCACTCCCTGAATGTACAACTTGTTGTCGACCACAAGCAAATAATCATGGCAGTAAATGCAAATTTTCCAGAGAGCATCCATGATGCGCACATCTTGCATGAGAGCACTGTCTCTGACCTGTTTAAGAGTCAGCCACAAGGTCACAGTTGGATGCTGGGGGATAAAGGATATGGCCTTACCGGCTGGCTCATGACCCCACTGCGTAAACCCCAGACAGAAGCCGAGAAGTGATACAATGAAAGCCATATAGCCACATGCAATATCATCGAAAAGACAATTGGAGTGCTTAAACAGCGCTTCAGATGCCTGGCTCACTCAGGAGGCGACTTACAATATCACCCTGAGCAGGTCGCTGAGTTCATTTGGTGTGCTGCATGTTGCATAACTTAGCTATCAGGAGGAGACAAGAATTGCCAGATGGGACTGCCGGTCCACCTTAGGAGAGAGGGGAGGTGGAAGAGGAGGAGGAGGACGAGGACCTTGTGGAGGACAATCAGGCTGGCATTGAAGCCATGCCCCCACCCCACCCTAGACTGCAGGAAAAACCCTGTGGAAGTTACGCAGCTGCAAGACTGTTGCGTTAGCAGCTCATAAATGAACGCTTTGCGTGAAGTTACGTTGGCAAAAGTTATAGTTGTGTTACATTACGTTTCATCCTTACCTGGCCTGGCCTCACCATTGTTTACAACCCTTGTATTGATGTTTAACCTTTCTGTTATTGGAAGACACTGCACAACAATGTTAAGTTAAATAAAAATATTTACTAATTACAAAATGTTTTAAAAACATTTTAAAACAAAGTAAAGTGAAAAAAAACATATACATGAATATAAACACCCATCTCCCCTCAACCCCCACACCAACAGTGACATTTTTTTTAATAACAACAATATTTAACAATAACAATTATAATATAATATGACACAAACACTCACCCACAAACCCACCCACCATCAGTCAACAAATTTACAATAACAAGAACAATAATAACAACCCCAACAGTGAACAATACAAAAACAAGAGTAATGTCCCCCCTCCTCTCCCCGCCCCCACCTGTGGCCATGCTTCCCTTTGCCTCTACCCTCCTGATCTGAACCCCCCCCCCCAACTTCCCACTTACACACCCCCTTCTACCCGCATTCACACCAAGCCGTCTTGCAGCAGGGCAGCTCAAGCACTGCTGCTGTGGGGGGGGCTGATGGTGGCAGAGTCACAATCTCTGGTGAAGCTGGGGAAGCTGGAGAAGACGTTTCCAAAGAAACATCTTCCGAGTCAGAAGCAAATGCTTCCTCCTGACTCGCATCTGTCAACATGGGTGGTACGGCACCTTGGGATGCAGTGCCATATCCTGAGACCACTGCCTTCCGCATGGCATCGACAGAATCGGCCATTCTCCACATTGCCGCAACCATCTGTGCCATGTCTTCCGAGATACGCGCAGCCAGTGCGGCAATGAGATCGGTCAATCCACCCATTGCCTGGAGGAGCTCTCGACCAATATCGACGTTCATCCTTGACAGTTCAATCATGTCCAGGTTGACATCTACCTGTCATTGAGCAATCCTACATCGCCGAGCCAACCTCTGCGGGGTCGGCGTAGGCATTGGACCACTCGGGGTCCATGTTGCAAGAGGCTTGGCCCCGCTACTTCTTCAGTTGAAGAAGACGTGGCCGCAGGAACATTGGAGCAGCCTTTTTGAGGCTCATCTTCCTCCTCGCTGGTTTCCTCCGTGGTCAACACGATCTCCACAAGAAGTGTGGCTCTAGGGGCCTCTACATTATTGGATTGCTCCTAGGGAGCCTGGTGACCTAGAACATAATTGAGGTTAGTAGAAAAGAAGGGGAGGCCAGGGTGACATAAGAATGCTTACGCTATGCAGGCATATGTACGAAGAGCAACACTACTGCAATAAATATCACTGACAGACGTCACATATAATTACCATCATGATAGTACAGAGTCTGCATGGCATTACAATGATATT